>NC_059505.1:12183750-12495000 GCF_914767665.1 Harmonia axyridis
AAAATCCATTCGGCAAGCTCTGATTAAATTATGAGCTTTGGCACTGATTTACCCAATTTGTAGTGCATATTAATGAATATTCAATAATCATCACAAAAAAGTAGGACTGCAAGAATAACCCTGTATATCGGAAACAAAGCATTTGCGGGCCCATGTTTATAGGACCTTTCATGAAAATATTTCAAGGTATCTATCATTTTCCTTTGTACCTACCTCCAATTTAGGAACACCTATTTATCAGTTAGTACTCCTAACAGAATATGCAAAATGGTGTATGCGCCAGTTTTTTACATAACAACCGTGATTTACCGAATCTGAGTGTTTTTGCATTGATAATTCACTGAAAACTGAATGAATAATCAAACGATAACACAATTATGCACATACTGATGTGATTAGAGTTGTTTATCGCTTGTCAACGACTAAAAAAAAATCTGCAACTATATGGGGGTTTTATGAAAGGCAAGCTGCTGTTTACCAGAAGATGTGCGACCAACCAGCAGATTTTATCAGATTTTACGAGCTTTTGAGATGAACTATGAACTGGAATTATAACGAGGACTCCAGTCAGTCAGTTTAATGGACATTTATGATGAGAATATTGTAACCTTTTCACTTGAAATAATTCTTTGGATGAGACAGTTTATTGAGAAACAATTCACTTTTTGGTAAGCCTTAATAGCAATGATATTCGTTCTTTTATTAGATGTATGTTTTCTGTGGGAATTTTTTGACAGTTCAAACAACCAATGAAATTTTGTCATTTTGTGTCATAGGAAAGAATTGCACCCAATCATTTCAACATTCCACTGATATTTGCATTCAGTGCAAATATCAATCACTATGACAACATGATTGAATTTGACAATTTCATTCCAAATAAATTTCAAAACGTCACGTTTTGGCAATGCGTATGTTTGAAGTAAAACAAGGTATAAGGTAGAAATACAACATACAGTCACAAAAATATTTGGGGAATAGTTATGAATTTTTGCTGCGAACGAGAATATGAATTGAATGAACTTAGTAGCTCAGAAGAATTGACGTTAATACTAAAAAATTTGGCGGTCAATAAGAGAAAGAAAGACGGTATCGAATATAAAGAAGCAACGGTGAAGACAATGTGGAACGTTTTGTGCTAACTCTTGCAAAAAAGTACTAAAATGACTATAATATTATGATTGATCCGTTAAACAATATTGTATTCAAATCAGCCCGAGATGCCCACGATGCAATGGTAATATATCATTTATAGTGAAGAACAGCAACGAATTTAATGTTTAGTTAAATTTTAATGAAGTCATACATTTTTTTGTTGAAAAATTTTCTGCCGAATATCCCTCAGAGATTCAGATATGCCTCATAATTTTATGACAAATTTCCCAAGCTCGAACCTTGGTAATGTATTAAGTGTGATTTTTTTTCTTTGAGATTATCGAGTAAAACAATCGGATGAATTATTATTTCAAATTCGAATGCGTCCATGTCCAACACTAGTTAATTGTTAATTTGATATAAAAAATTGAAAATATTATAATATCATGGAATGTGGTATGAAATAATGAAACTTCTTTTATTTCTTGACGAAGATAAGTTAGAAATGGTGAAATGGAATCGTTCCTCATATATTTTGCATTCCATTCTCAGGAATCAATATTCTAGTCGAAGAATTAAAAAGAAAAATAATCCAAAAGCCGCCCTAAGTGGCAATAAAATTCGGCAACGTTCAGCAAAGCGAACGCCGACAAGCCTGATGAATGCATGTGTTTTTTTAGCGTCAATATAACCTGTTAACATCTGGATATTTATGAGTATAATGCATAATGTGGAACTTTTGATGGTTTTCGATGTTAATTAAATTTTGTCGGTATTCCTTTTGTTGCTGATCAAATTAAATCTTATTCGGTACTTCGAATTTCTACACATGTGATTTTTATTGATCGCGCTTGAAATGCCGCCCTATGCGGCCGCCAACCCTGCCTCCCCCCCTAGCGACGACCCTGGTCCTAGGGATATTACTGCTGGTAATAGCCAAAAGCTTGGATTCATGAAATGAAGAATTTTTCATTGATCGTTGGATTCTATTACCCGATACTTAGGAGAGACTGGGTACGAATAAAACAGGTGGCGGTTGAAACAAGGTGAATATCTCAAGAACTGTATGTCATGCAAGAAACATTTCAAAAGATGATCGAAGCGGAAGACGAGTACGAATTTGAATTTCAATAGCCAGCCAATCTTCGCGAATTGCAGTTCCTTGTAGTAGGCCCTATTGTTATTTGGTGAGCAAAAGTAAGTATTTGTGTACGCATATTTTTTCAATTAGTTAATTTCTCTTAACAGTGACAGTAGTGATAGGTTTATTTGTGTTTGGACTGATGCTTTTAGAGCATGATTGAGTAAACAGTATTTCCCAGAAATTGTTGTTGCTATTATTGTAAAGTATTTTGTGTCAAATGGGGTCCTGGGGACAGTTGAAACACTTTTCGTGGGTACGATTGAAACAATTACGTTTGTTTCAGATTCATAAACTTGTTTCAACTGTCTCCATTCGAAACAAAATTAAATAATTATTTAATTTTCTTGTTGTACATGCCAAGGGAATTTGCAAAAAAAACTTCGCTGGGACAAGTGGACTAGTCGGTATATATAACAGCGTAAAAGTCATAATTGTGATTCCGAAAAAATTTTTTTATTATATTTTATTTTAGAATCCTCAAGATTTCTAGGAGAAAAATATTTATTTTCATATAATTTAAGAATAAGAATATACAGTTTGTGAATCAACATTATTGTGAGAAATAATGTCAAGGAAATGAAAACCATGTCCCATTATTCGTAATCTCCACACTTCAAACTCCCATCGTAAGTACCTCAAAACATGAAGTAGACGAAAATCGTGACGGCTGACGTTTTAGAAATTTAGCCGAAAGCCGAAAGAAGCGGCTTCTCAAACTTTCACCAACGTTTTCAGATAAACGATAATAACGTTCCCGCGGATTGTACTCCGTTCGAATCGCCAACAAAAGATACACAAACGATTCCGAAGGTGTCAAAAGTAGTAATAAACATTCCCGGTGAATAAAAGGTGCATGCAATTACCGATTACTCATAGAAAATACTCAGGTGTAAGGCATAAAACGAGACCTGAACGAAAGAACACGCCTCCTTCGCATATTACATCGAAATATTAAAATGGATTCGAGCATGCTGGGTGAATTTCTTATTGCTGAATAGACTCAAATGTGGAATTAGGAGAGACCGCGGTGGGGTTTGTTAATTATGAATGATTGTTCTGCTTCATGGACTAGTAACCCAAATGATTATGAGGCATCTATCTGTCTATCTTGGTAGGTTTGTTAGTTGACCGCAACGAAATTGAAGTATTTCTTCTGGTGAATTCCAGTCAGTTTAATGAACATTTTCTTTTCTTGAAAATTAGAAAAGTTAGTAGTTTTGAACGCTTTTTTTGAGGACCACGCACCGCATCAAAGGTAAATCAGCTTTCGTTGAATTTGATCGAATTTTTTACATTATTAATGTTGATCAAATATCTATCGCATCACTACTCCGAATTCAACCGAATTATATAGGGTGCTAAAAATAACTTTCCTAAAATTTCAAATGGCCATTGTGAAGAATCTTTTCGGAATATACAAGGTGATTCACCGCAATGACCTATTAGATGTTTGTGGAAAACTAATCATAATTTTGTGCTGAGAATGTGCATGTTGGGGTTTGAAATAATGATATTTCTCCGTGAAATATTTCCAGATCTCTAAAACTAGAGATTCACAGCTTAACTTGATATTCAAGCTACTTGACTTGAGCTTGACTTGAAATCAACTAAAGTTCAAGTCAAGTAGTAGTTTTTCAATCTAAACTCAAGTCAAATATTTATTTATCAAGTACTGGACTTAACATTGAAAAACTAGTACTTGACTTGAACTTGAGTTGATTTCAAGTCAAGCTCAAACCAAGTAACTTGAATATCAAGTCAAGCCTTCAACTGCAGGTTATACCGGAAACATAACACTTCTTCCTTATTTAAGATGGCAACCCCAGTATATTATTGCATCATTAAATAGTTTTTTTGAAAACTTTAAATGAAGGAAAACCATAATTTATAACTGTGTGTAGTTTGTGACTTCCGAAAAACACAGAAAAAAACTATATTTGATGCTTCAATAACTTAATATTACATTTCATGAGTTATAATCAATTGTTCGTAAGAATTGTTGGAAAATCCATAAACTAATAAAATTTTCAATTACGAATAAATGTTTAAAATTCTTGAAATGTCAAATTTAGTTACCGAAACTACAATTTCAGTTTCTTTCTGTGTTTTTACTCACAGACTACTCCAAACAGAAAGAAAATGCGGTTTTTCCTCACTTGAATTTCTTCCTCGATAACTCTCAAAGTATTCATTTTAAGTAGAATTGACTGAAATGACAAGAAATATAGGTTCTAATTTGAAAATCTTGAATTTTGTAGAATTTGTATTGTCCAAGTTCATGATCTTCTGATAAACAACCTGTACATTTTTGATCCAAACCGCAAACTGTAGAAATATTGAAGAAAATGTGAGTCCTCGTCGCCACAATTTTTTTCGAAATAATCTCATTAACTCATGAACTGTTGAGTTTATACCCAAGGTATGGCATATTGCTAAAATTGTCATCAAAAAGGCAATCTAACGATGCAATAATATTCTGGGTGTGCCATTCGAAATAAGGAAGTAGTAGTCTGTTTCCGGTATAACCGGAAGTAGTAGAGATCTGAAAATATTTTAGGGATAAAGATCGTCTCAAATCCCAACATGCAAATTTTCAGCAAAATTATGATTAGTTTTCCATAAACGTCTAATAGGCCATCGCGGTGTATCACCCTGTATAAACCTACTCGGGTTTGAATCGATCCTTCAAACTGCTGAAAGTACACTATAGAAAAATGTTTTCTTCACGTACAGGAGATATACAGGGCGAGTCCAAAGATGTCAAATTTCTCATGTATTTCCAAAAAAATTGTGCTGTGGAATTTTATTCATTTTCAGGACATATTTTGTGTTGTTAATATCTCTTGAATTACCCTGTAGGTATATCTCCTGTGCATGCAGGAATCAATTTTCTTTATAGTGGAATTCAATCAGCTCTATGACCAAGTTGGTTTAAGTTTTTGAAAAAATTTCTTCATAATGGGCAAGTTTTAGAAGAGTTATTTTCAGCACCCTACATAATCTCAACGGTTGAATTAAGAGTGGTGATGCAATTAAGAAAAAAATTCAATGAAAATCGGGATCATTTTGATGCTGTCAAAGACAGAATCAGCGAAGATGCGACGTTGCTGTTGATGACAGGCTTGAATTCTTGTGTTGACTGAACTGTTAATTTCCTCAAGACCCAAGTCTTTATGCCAAATATGGTGTAATGTCGTTTCTGGAATGCCTATAATTTCTGAGATAGATCAGAAAACCTTGCTACAACAGCCATATTCTCAATTGTTCTTGAGCGACACATACGGTTTCAATTGTTCACATCACTAACGTTTTGCATTTTTGTAGAGAATTTTGAAAATTTCAATGCGTTTTTGAAGCGTTCGTCCTTCCGTTTTTAGTAATAGTTAAGTTTTTACTTGTCAAATGTCAAAAGATGACAACGAGAGCTGCCAAGATAGCGGGCTATTCAAATGAAACACCCTATATATTAAAGATGAGATATGAAATTTTTAAGGTCCGACCTAGATATTGGTCTATGAATTCATAAAAACAATGATCTCCTAAGCCAGTCCTTAATGAAGAAATTGATTACATTCTTGTTCCATCTTCCTGGGAAATTATTGACCTCCATGAAATACGATGAGAGCATCCTAATCTGATCTTATCTCCGATTGAACTCTAAATCTGGGACCATGAACCACAACCATCTCCTCGTGTTAAAACGTGAAACTAAATCTCAACTTTTACAGAAACTACAGGACTAATATAAATTGAGTTCTTCTAGGAAATCTAATCAGCAGAAAATTGTTTTCTGGAAATGATTTCAACACGGTTATGTCTACACTGTTAAATTCGACTCATGAAAAATATTGGACAGAATCGTGTTACGATGAAATTGACATATTATAGTGTTAAGATTACTCAATTCATTTTGCTTTGGGCGTTACAGTATTAATTATGTAGGACGAAAGTTATAGTAATGATTTTTATCAATTTTTTAGGACCATAATGTTCTTATTGAACAAAATGAAGATAAGAATTGAACGCTTTCGAAATATAATAGGAACCGATTTCTCAGAGGAAGAAGGAAAAATAAAAGGGTATCAATTCTTTTCAAACAATCATTTTTTCTTTGTTTTTTCAATATTTTCACTGTTCAACTGTCTAAGTGTGAAAAAAATTTAGCTGCAAATACTACGTTATAAAATATCCGAGATTTAATCCATCAAAAATCAATCAATATTTTCAGAGACAACCATAACAAAAGTTAATCACATTTGGATCATCATGAAGCACTTTTTCGTTCGGCAATAGTGAAACTCCTTTTTTTATGGTTGGAATTGAAAGATATTGATGTGGATGACATTCATTTTTAACAAGATGGCGCTACATGCCACATAAGTAAAGGAACAATAGCAATTTAAAAAGAACAGTTTGTTGGCCGTGTTATTTCTCGAAGAGATGGCCACCGAGCTTATGTGATTCAACCAAGCCTTCTTTTTCCCAATGTGATAAAAATGCATTGATTTTTATTCAAAACATACTAGTTTTTTTTATATCAAAATGAAACATCTTAAAGGTAAACCCTTTACAATTGAGAATAAATATCAATATTACACTGATGTTTTTGGTTGAACGCAAGCAAAGTAGAAGTTGAGGTTACCGAGATATATAAAATATATACTATATAACTTTATTGAAAATCTACTTCAATAGACAAGGCTATTGGCATTACTGCCACAATTTGTATTCACATTTTGTGCAGCTTTTAATATCAAATCATTGTGAATACGGGCCTGTTCATCTCTGAATAATGCGTTAATCCATTTTGCACGAGGATTCTCAGTGTGCCATGTCTTAAAGAATGTGCTGCAGATCTTATTTCGCCCAAATACGCACAATTCGAGATTGCAAGTGTTGTTTCTTCAGGTGGAGATGATTTTAGCAACAGCAACATTGAATGAAATTTTATCAAATAATAATCATGTCAAATGTGAACTACAAATTGAGAAATCTGACCTGTAGGATCCCTGATCTCGATGCTTTGAATAATATTCTATCTACTATTGTTATTCATGCCTGAGGGCTTCTTGTTTTTGTGAAGGAATGGTTAATTGCTTCTAGAAATTATGTCCGACAAATTTTCAATAGGCGAAAGGTTGGGAGATCTGGGTGGCCATGGCAAATTATTAACGTTAGCCCTTTCAAGCGCTTCATAGAATATCTTGCAAGGTGGGGACGGGCATTTTTCCGTTGAAAATCGGGACCTCTACCTCCTGAGGGACCAATCAACTGAGGCCTGATTCCATAAGCTTCAGCACCAAGTACCATAACCCCAATATAGGGTGGTTCAAAAATACATTGACAAACTTCAGGAAGTAACTCCTCACAATATGAATTGTGCAAATGAATATATGTCCGGAAACACAGAAACTTTTCCAAAATACAAGAATTGCAAACAAAAACAATACCGAAATCGACTTAATCTTTCGAGAAATATAATATACCTACTCAATTATTTCGATAGAAGAAGTGAAACTTCAAAATTCCCATGGCTAGTATCTTTACAATATAACTAGATAACCATATCTGCTAAGTTTCGTGAAAAAATCCCAACGCTCTTGCTGTTGTTTTTTTTTCAGGTCACAGAGTATATTTAATTCATTTAATGAATATGAGGAATTCACTTCAACGGCAGTGTGAACCAAAAATGATGGGGTATACCTATTCACATAAATATATGATTAAAACAGGGGCGGATCCAGGCGATGTCTGAGGGGGGGGCCATAGAAAGTCACGGCTGATATCGATTAGCAAAATAGCGGAATTTTTTGTTGGTGCCTATCAAGACACGTGTTTTTTTATAGAAAGATGTATTTTAGTAAATCATATCATATTCAGTTTCCAAAATATTTGTAGTACAAAAACAAGTTCGAAAAATTTCATGAATATATGTAAATGTATTTCATGAGAAAACTCGGGCACAAGAAAGTATGAGGTATAGAAAAAATCATTATTTTTGCATAAAAATCAAGATTTAATTACCACAGTTAGAATGATCCGTTTCCTTTCGAATATGCGCCGTTTTGTTCTATAACTTGTTGCTTTTTTGAAGGTTTGTGTATGCCTCCCTCATAGAAGCCCTAGTCGATATTGGCGAAAAATTGAGACAGTCGAATTTCACAAGCCTCTGTTAAAACGAATTTTTCACCAGCAAAATTGTTCGCCATGGACAGCAAGATATGATAATCCCTTGGTGCCAGGTCCGGATTATAAGGTGGATGCATAAGAACTTCTGGCGAATCACTATTGATGTGTGTGGCCTTACGTTGTCCCCAAGGAACACAATTCCTCTCCTGGTGGTTGCTTCTGGGCAATTGCTTCCTTCAGAAGGTCTAAATGTTGACAGTACAGATCCGAGTCAATATTTGTGCCTTAGGGGAGCAGCTTATGTAGATAATTCCCTGCCAATCCCACCAAATACACAGCAAAACCTTCCTGACCGTTTCCGACAGCTCACCGCTTTTTTACTAGGACCGTTTTCACTTGACGTTGTCGTAAGTCATTCACATTTCATCACCAGCCACCAACCGTTTCCACAATGGGGTTATATTATTGCGTTTCAGCAGCGATTCGCAAATGGAAATTCGGTCCAAGAGGTTTTTTGCAGTAACTCGTGTGGTACCCATACATCTAGCTTCTTCTTGAGACCAGCCTTTTGCAAATGGTTCAAAAAGGTTTTTTACGCAATCTTCAACTCTTGAGCAATGGAAACAGGACCCGAAAATGTCCTTGATTTTGTCGATATTTTAGACAATTGGTCTCCAGCATCAAGCATCTTTGACATAAAAATTACCGGAACGGAATCGACGAAAACAAAATTGCGCGTAATTGGCTATTACAGTATCAAGAACATAAACACTATTTAAATTGTCAGCCGCTTGGCTCGCATTTTCGCCTTTATCGAAGAAAAACTCAAATATAACGTATTTTTTCTTTGTTATTTTGTCCATCTTCAACGCGCGCTGAGTAAACTTATCACAAAACTGTCGCAAAAGATTATGTAGTACAAAATCTCATCTTTCTAACGCCATGTTGTGGAACCCGATCGGACTTATTAAACGCGTAATACAGATAACTAAAGATATCTATTGGAAAAAAAAAATTTAAAACTTAATGAGTGCATATTTTTCGGGAATTCAGGATACACTTTTATAGTTATAAGGTCCGCGAGGGGGGGGCCATGGCCCCCATGGCCCCCCCCCTGGATCCGCCCCTGGATTAAAAGCATTGAAATCTATTATTAATTATGCCTATGAGTGAGGCATCAGATGAGTAATGATTTCTTGGAAAAAATAGTCTTACCGAAGTCTAAATATTCCATTTTTTTAGTGTTTTCATCGAACATAATACATCTGATTTAATTTTCCCAGAAACACGTTGAGAATGGTACGGAATTTCATGAAGTAATTATCAAACAGTTCGGGAATCCGAAATGCACGACAAAATTTGAAATGCACAGAAATTGGCGTGCAAAATTGCCGATGACATCATAACCTCAAAATTCATGAAATAATTTCCAGCAATCGTTGCCAATCAGAAATAATTAACGTGAATGGTGCCCACGTCCAAACTCAGAAGTTTTCATCAAATTTGCACTATGGAAGTGCGCTGAATCATACTTCAAACAGACCGCAAATTGTTTGGAAAGGAATTAATTTTTACGTTTCTTAATTAGTTTAATCTACAGCAAGGTAGGTTTGCCTTTTGCGGTTGGATTGGAGGAACTCCCAATTCAAAAGTTATCAATGATGATCATCTGAGATTAGATGAAAAAAACAATTATTTTATTAAATTAATTTCACGGCATTCAGAAAATTTTTCAATTCTGGAATAAGTACCTTCCCGAGAGGGACTCGAACCCGCAACCTCCGAACAAGTAGTTCGAAGCTCTAGCCACTGAGCTATCGAGAAAGCTGAAGATTCTTCGCAAAGAGGAAACACTAATCCCAGAATCGAGTGTTAGTACGCCATACGAATTTGTAAACAATTTGCAAGGGTTGGAGAAAGTTGAAATTGATGGAAAAAACATAATAACACGTCAGTGATCATAACGATTCTCCTAACCTTTCTTCTCGCATCGTTAAACAATAATTTATGTGGGGAAGAATATTTGGATGCAATAATGTAGCACAAATCAATCATTCAAGGAGAGCTAATCAAACAAAAAATACATATTTTTGATTCGATAAAACTGTGGATGATAATATCATTTTTCGATAAAGATGGAAACTTAATACAAATGAATAATAATAATATATATTTTCTAAATCACCACCAACACTTTTTCAAAAACAATACAATCGGTTATGGCAGTTAATGAAGATCTGAAGAAAATAATCAGCAAGCAACTTGTGCAGTTATTGATCGTTTTCACACTAATAGAAATGTCGATACGTCACTGTTCTCAACTTGTTGGCCTTTATCCTCCGACTACGTGGCTTTAAAATACAGCTCGTGCAAAAACTCGTGCCTAACCAGAAGAGCCCTTCTCGTTATGTCTACTATGAACTCGAAAAATTTGGAACCCTTTTACTCTTGAATTCAACTATTATCTTCAATTTATACCTTTTAAACCTCAAATTGAGAATAAGCACATTCATTTAAAATTTCAATTTCAAAATGAGAATAAATAACTTCAAAATGGTAAGTACAATCAAAATAAAAAAGGGATAAACCTCGGAATAAACACATTCACAATGGAAATAAACAATTTCAGAAATGGTTAGCACGAACAAACTGGAAATAAACAAATTAAAATTTGGACAAATAATTTCATATTGAGTAATGTCATTTAAGTACCTACCATAGAGTAATAAACATACATAGATAGAGGAAATATACGCAATTTTTGTTCCCTTACATGGTTAGAATACGTTGTCGGATTGTGATATATTTTCAAATGCACAATTTTACTAAATCGTTATGAATGTAGATTATATTGAATGAAATATATTTATTTGAGTGATTCCCGATTAAATATGCAAATTTCAATATTTGGAATCCGATATTTCTAAATCTATAAATCCGAATTTATGATAAGCAGAATATTTATTATTTTCTGTAGCTACCAGCTGAAATCTGAGGTTTGGCAACTTTTGCTCCCCTAGTGTCATCGGTTGTTTCACGTCATTTGGCGCTCTCGAAGTTTGTTTTCTGAATTTCTGATATATTTAGGTATTTATTTCAATATATTTTGAGTTAATATGAAACGTTATTAATTCACAATGGGTTTAGGTTATAAGAAGTGTTCTCGCGAATTGAGCGAAATCGTATTACTGATATGTTTTTATTTCCGCGCGCTTCATGTTGGGGAGAAAATTTGCTTACTGCAAATGACATAATTACGCTCAATATATGTCTATAACTCTGAGATACTCACACTTCAATTTGATACTTCGAAAGAATATTCAAATAATAAAGATATCGGTAAGATAATTTATGAATGCTTTATAATATAAATATGCCAGGTTACATTGGAGAGACTGGTACCTATATTCTTTGACAATTCTTCCATTCTATTGAATATAAACGTAAATGTCATTTCTCTATATGAAATTGAATTTGAATGTGTTTATTCGCAATTAGATTGTGCTAACGATTTTGGATTTTTATATTCATATCTTGAAGTTATTTATTCTCGAATTGAATAATGTGATTCATCTCAATTAGAAGTTGAAAAGTTATATGGCCGATAGGGTATTATACAGGATGTAGTTGCGAAAAAGTTTAGGGGGCGATTCCTTGTCAAAAAATAGGTTGAGTCGTTCATATGAACTGTTTTTTTTTTTTTTTTTGATACCCCCTCTGCTTATTTACATCCCCTCAAAGATGGTGCCTGAAAAGTAGTTTTGAATTTGTGAAAAGTTCATAATTTATTTTTTGTTACATATATTTTATATTTGTACCAGTTCTCGATAAAAATATCGTTTTGACATCCGCCTATTAGATAAATTTAAGGTCGAAAATAATTCCACCCTCCAAAACTCAGGCGTACTATCTGTTGATAACTTTTTTTTTCAAAAACCGTAAATTTTAGCAAAAAATTACAAGAGACCTAATTCGTTAAGAATTGATCAGTCTATCCAAAATTTTCTTATTGTAAAATATGAATATAGTTATTGCGAAACAAGATTGAGGGGTGGCTTTTTCTACCTCTTGGAATCAAAGACGAACACCACCAAAAATTTTTTTGAATGCCTTCTTACCCGCGTAAAATGTCAGATTGATTTCATTTCTGTGAATTTCTTAGTTTTTAAGAAAAAAATTAAAAACTACTTTTTGGGCGCCATCTGTAGGGATCTATGAGCAGGGGAGTCTCAAAAAAAAGTTTATATGAAAGACCCACCCTATTTTTTGACAAGAAATCCTACCTAAATTTTGTCACATCTATTCCTATACACCCTATATTGTACCCTATCGTTTATTTACACGATGAAAGAAATGCTTATAGCTGTGTGTGTTCTAGATCCGCCCCTGTACGAGACAGAGAAGAAGGAAGGCTTCGCCAGTATGCGTCACATTTGCATTTTCTTCAACTTTGACCTGCATCCTTCGCCGGTCGATATAAAACAGCCTATTTCGAGTAGACAAAACAGTCAACTGCGTTTCGTATCGATTTTTAACTGGGACGTCACAAAATGCCATATTTCAAGATCAGACGGCCGTCGGACGATCTGAATGCATAATGGACGACGCACTTATTTAGGTGCATACTGTTCACGAATTATTCACAGGATGTTGCATATCAAAGCCAATATCAGAATGCGAATTTCATGCTAGCCGACTCTCCGAAATTGGGTTTGGTGTATTCTCGTATTCTATTTCGTCCTTAAATGTTGTTATTGAGTAATGCAAGACACTATAATCATGAAAAATTCTGACAAATGTATTCACTTCTCGAGATATTCGATTTTTTTCATGTCTTATTTAGGTGATGGTCATATATTCTGTGTCCGTTAAGTATGGAACAAATTCATTTTTAGCTGGACAGACCATTTTAAGAAATAATCGATTTTTCATTTTAATTTACCATATTTTAAAATAATAATCTAATATACAGGGTGAACTACTTCGAGTAATGAAGTCACCGTCATTTTTTTAAATAGAACACCCCCATTTTGTCTCAAGTTTTGGATAACTCTAGCTGAGCTGATTCCAAAAATGTATCACATGTTGATTCCAATTGGTACAGGGTGGACAATAATACAATATTTTGTGTGTGCTCATAAAGTAATGCGTAACATTCTTTATTAGTTAAATTAACAATATTGTCAAAAATACTTATTTTCTAGCGGCAATTGGTTTGAATTTAACACCCAGTAGTTTGTTACATTTTTAGATTAATAAAAATGAGCTGTTTCCAAACATGTTTGGTACTTGTGGTCTAGCAGACAGAATATGAAAGAAATTATTTCTTATCAATTTAAAAAACAAACATAGTCGTCTATTTTTTTGTGAAATGTCATTATTTGTTTATTGCCGCTAGACAATAAGTATTTTTGATAATATTGTTAATTTAACTAATAAAAAATGTTACGCGTTATACACACAAAACAATTGTATTTTTGTCCACCCTGTACCAATTGGAATCAACATGTGATACATTTTTGGAATCAGCTCAGCTAGAATAATCCGAAAATTGAGACAAAATGGGGGTGTTACATTAAAAAAAATGACGGTGACGTCATTACTCGAAAGTAATTCACCCTGTATATTAGATTATTATTTCAAACTACGGTAAATTGAAATAAAAATCGACATGTTTCAGGATAATTTCTTAAAATGATCTGTTTAGCTAAAAATGAATTTGTTCTATACTTTACTGACACCTATGACTAGTACATATATATTTCAATTTAAGATTTCTGAGGTCAAAAGAAATACTTTATTCTTCTACAATTTTTTTTTGATTCAGCTATACGCGCAGTATCCATATAAATTCTTTCATAGTAGCTTCATTATGGCTATTACATTTCATAAAAACACCAGAAATTCGAAGAAACCAACTCTTATCAGTAAGTTGACGCTCATTAATGAATATGAGACCATCTTAAAAAATTACAGTATTTTTTCTATTTTCTAGTATAATGCACCGTTTTCGAGTAATTCATTCTTGAAGAAACATAATTATTTGCAAACTCCAAAAAATTGGGTACTTTGGCTGAATGCAACTCTGTTAAAAAGATCCACAGATATTAATATTTGCTACGTTGTCACGTTTGAGATTCCATAACTGAAGCGAAGAATTTTTAATTTGGAATGATAGGTAAGGGTGTTCTGTGTATCTGTGCTTGTAAACTTGGCAACTTCCGAATTTTGAACGTTAACAGATGACTATCAACTATTATTTCATATGAATATATAAATGGGTAACTTTTGTACGAAACGAAATAAACAACGATAATTAATTATTGAACATGAATATTAGAGCTAATATGGGTGGTTGCATGCTGAATTCATTATTATCGAAAATTAAATAGAAATTGAGAGAAAAATATTCAATATGTATCGCCAACGAAATTTCAATAACTCACTATTTAGTTCAGCAAATGAAATGGAAAAAGTGGGTTCATGCTGTTTTTATTTTAGTCATGTTGTTTTTCTTTTAGTATAGGAGCTTGGAAAAACTTCTGTGTGCAGTTTCCAGGGGTGACATATTTCATTAGGAAAATTTGAAACGGCTGAACCTCCAGGCTGAATCGGAAAAATTAGAGATTCATTTGAGAATCAAGCTCGTGAAAAATTACATACTTGAGTTTTACTTGATTTTAGATATTTTTGCTTGACTTGATATCAAGCTAGTTGATATGACTTGAGCTTGATATGCACGCGTCGCACGGCATATATTTCTGCAATCTCGTGCGCGCTCAGACTAAATAAGGGGATTCCTCGAGCGCCGAGAGACTGAAGCATTTGCCAGTGTGACTTTATTAGTAGTTTTCTCACATTTCTATGGAGTCTATTGGTAGTTTAAGAAGTATCTTACCAAACTTGGCCAAAATAGCCAAGGATTTTTTTATCAACGCCAGCATCTTCAGCTCCAGTTGAAAGAATTTTCCAGAGCTGATCTTACAGTTACAAAAACCCGCAATAAGTTAGGCGACAAATTTATAAGATGGCTCATGTGTCTAGGATCCTGGATGGAAAATTATGAAATTAAACAAAGCCTGGTGGTTTCTCAATATTAAGAAACTTTATTTTTTACTATTATTTGTTTGTTATGATTCATAGTGATTAAATTTATGTTTCTATTTCAAAACAGTTGATATTTTCGATTCTTTTATATAATAAGTTTAATAAATTAAAGTGTTTCTTGCAAGATTCCTTCTCATTTCATAATTGTTTTTATTGATGTGACACAATACACGATAAAACTGCTAAAAATCAAGTAGCTTGATATGATTCAAGATAAATAAATACTTGACTTGGGATTGAAAACATACCACTTGACTTGAAATCAAGTCAAGCTCAAGCCAAGTAGCTTGAAAGTTGAGCCAAACCGTGAATCCCTATGAAAAATGGCAGGAGAAATTAGTTTTCCTTTTGACAAGGAAAAAGTCAAAGATTCACCCTAACTGATAAGCTTCGACATATAGTTTTATTTTGAACTCAATAAATAATTTTTGTTTCTAATGCCACTCTCTACACTTTTCATTAACGCAATTTTCGTTCGATTATTCTACTCTTATGAAGTTTTATTTGATATATTTTTCGTATAATTCGATCTTTATTAATAAGGGTCTGCTAATTGTATTTATTGGAGAGCAGGAGGTTGAACGTATTAATATACGTTCAACCTACTGCTTACTCTCCAATAAAAACAAATTGCAGACACGATTTTTCAGGCCTCTACAGTAAAATCATTAGTTGATGTACCAATGAATTCTGTTGCTCTAATGAGCAACGTGATATTTCATGGTAGAACCAGTTGTTACTTGTTTTCGCTCTCATATAATGCGGTATTCCAATAACTAAATACGAATAACAAGATAATGAGTATAACTAACATAGAGGATTTGAGCTGAATTCAGAGGTGTTTAGGAGTATTATTATCTGAGTCCTTTGACATCTGACCAAAACAGATTATCAACCATTATCACCAAAACTCTACTTGTATTGACAGAGTTTCAAATACAGTTTATCTCTAGGATAGGATTAAAATAGTTAGTGAATAGTGATGGTTAGGAATTGAACACTGAAAGTATTATGGAAACTGATCAGAAATGAAGTAAACCTAATAATTAACAACCTCTATGTTTCCGATTCTCGGTATTCCTGATTACGATAACAATTGTGATGACAGAGGGCTTAGGAAAGAGGGATGAAACATTGTTTCATTTTCATTGGCTATGCGAAACATTTCGGGTAATATCTCACCAATAACTTGATCTTGGTTTTCAGATCGTCGATAGTCTGAGGATTATTGGCATAAACAAAAATATAAGCATAATTCTAAGGCTAAAATGTTTTTGTTCAGGCACCCAATCAGCATATATTCTACGCAATTCATGTGCAGCTAGCTTTAGTTCTTGAGTCAACGTCAACTAACCCTAATAATGACAGAGATGCAAATCCAGATGCAGAATAAATCATAGCGTGACGTAAAAGAGGCCCAAATGTTGTGCGCGTCAAGGAACGGATAAATTTAGATTTTCTTCACTCACAGCAGCAATATTTTCGGTCGAGCATGCATTTTGATAATGGATAGGCCTCAAGACATCAGTAACAGATCCAGTTACTTCGAATTTATTCACTGCTCTACCAATTGTTCTCTTAGATGAACAATTATGTCGACCATAATCTGCCCGTAATACACGAAACGTACTTACTACAGAATCATAGTTTTTGTAATAAGTTTTCATGATTTTCACACGTTCAACAATAGATGATGAATCAATAATGTTAAATGACTTTCAACCACACATTTTACGCTTCGGATGATAATTCTCTCATTGAAACAGACATAGATAACCAAGAACATCCACACGCAAGAATTCGTCTTAGTCCTATCTATGATCACTGAAATATCCCGTTTTTTTTTCTATATTCTGCTATCCACACGAAATTTCAAAAGCGTTCAAAAAGTCAGCTGAGGTTATATTAGGGAGTCAAAATAATCAAACACACTAAGAATTATAATTACCCAAGATGTCCGTAAACATATCAACGCAATAACTGCTAGTATAGATGTCTGAAATCATTCAATAGTCCATCTCTAGAAATTAAAAACATAGAAGGCATAAAAAATTAAGAAACGTATATATGTATATAGGAATAAGTATTTAGGTTAAGAAACTAATAGAATAAGAACCTGGACAACATCAATTGGGGTTAATAGTATAATTTATTTTCTTTTGACTCTTTTTCATTTTATGTTATTCGTCGTTGTTTTAAAACTCACCTATTCGTGGATCGTTTTTAAATTTTGTGAACTTGTGGAACTGTGGAAGAATACCAATGTTTTTTGCACTTGTAATACCTTTTTTGTTTTGACTCTGTTGAAAGACGTTACTACTAATACATGCATGTTTCTGATAAATTAGTTTTAACAAAAATTTGTTTATCACTTTCAACGATTCGACGAATTTCGCAATGGAAAATTAAAAAACAGATTTCTCATCTGATATTTTCATATAATTGGGAAAATTGCAGAATATCCTAATATTAACCAACAAAATGGAACATGACTAAGTGACAGATAGCGAAGAAACACCAAGTGAAAAAAAACTGCATCCATTTAATAAGGCTGTTGAAAAATAATTCCCCTTACCTCCAAGTTTTTTATGATAATGTCCCTAATTTTATATTCCGATCTTTTGCCAATCTATCAACTGTAACTACCGATATTCACATTTGAATGATTTGCGATGAGATCCGAGAAATGCTTATGACGGCAACATAATTTTCATTCGTTTTTCAGATTCAACCTTCTCGGAAACGTAACCAGCAGATATTTCAGAGAAACAAATTTACACTTCAGGTTTGCATTCAAAAGAATATTCAAATCGAGATATTCTGCATATTCTCCACGACAACGTGGAAATTGGATACAGACATATTCGTTCACGGTCAAGAAAAATTCCAGAAAATCATCGACCCTTGTCAAACGCTTTTGTGTGTTCGTTCAGTAGTAAAAACATTCAATCAATTCGACAAATTGAGTCGAAAGATTCCTTCTATAATATAGTTTCCAAGAAACATCAATTCTTAAGTTATCCAAAGTTATGTCTGAAGTCGGTGTCGCGTCGCTCGAAAAAGGAGAGATATTTGTTCATAACAGACACTGTTTTGAAAGGAAGGCTTTGAAAATGAGCGTCCAAAGGGTTCAACGAATACGAACCGATTTATTTGACCTTTCACCAAAATGATATACGAATTGATAGGTAGGTAGTTGAAAATACGTATACAATTAAAGAGTATTGGAAAAATGATCATTCAGTTCAATGTGTCCTGCCACGTGTGATATTTTTCCAGGCAAATTGATACCCAGGAGATGTGACAATCATTGGCCTTCACAGTGCTTATTTGACGCCTTAGGTCCTTTAGAAGTGTGGTCTAAAGTTCACATTAATGAACCAACTTCGCTGGTCCAGTTGAGAAAGAACACCACTACGTGATTGCTCAGTTCAAAAAGAAATAAGATATATTCCTTCTCAGACATCACCAATTTTAAGGGGTTTCCACGTTATTTCCTTGAAAAATAATCTTCATGGATTAGATTTAGATTTAATTAAGGAGGTTACGTTTCACTGCGATCTAATGGTCTATTGTGCCCCCCATCAGAGCTATTCTTTCCATAACGTGATCTACAGCTCGCCTTCCAGTTCCAGAGTTCTGATGAATATCTGGGATGGCTTCAAGGAGGCTTATTCCTCACTTCTATATGTTTCGTTCCAAAGCAGGTTTTGCGTTGGCTAGCAATGGCGAGGCATTCCGACACCAGGTGATCCGGAGTTTCCTGCTCTTCCCCACAGAATCTGCACTCGTCATTTTCTGTTAGACCCATTCTCATGAGGTGTTTCCTAAGGCGGCAATAACCTGTGAATAATCCAGTGAGGAGGTGTAGCATATTCTCACTAAGATCCAGATACTTCTTGGATCTTGTAGAGTCAAACTTTTTGGAGTGATCCAGACCAGGAAGATTCCGCCAGAGTTTTTCTCTTTCGGTTACCTCCTTTTCCTGAAACTCTTTCTTGTACGTGCATTTGTCTACACCACAGAAAAGTTCCGGGTCGATGAAAGGAGTTTGTGCTCCTTTTCTGGCAAGTGTGTTGGCTCCCTAATCTACATGGACGAAAGTAAATATTTTCAATTTGCAAATGGAAAAAATTGTCAACTCTTAGTTAAGAAGAGAAGGAAGACATTGATAAAAAATAGTTATAAAAATACCATCTAATTTATATTGAGATGTGTAACAATGAACATTGGAGAATACGGAAACATTTCAAATCGTTCTTCGATATTAGCTTTCGATTTTTACGACCATTTATTCCATTGAGAATTCTTCATTAAGTACCTACTCCTGTCTAGACATAAACTTATACTTAGTATTATCCGAATAAACATCAGCTATCGAACATAACACGAAACGAAAATGAATAAACGCCTACCGCATTTCGACAAAAACAATAAATTCACACCATTTTACGAGGTGTCGAAGCACTCAATTTCCAATTTTTTCCCGAATATCATAACATCCACACCATTTCAATTCGAATACCAGTAATATTCGGTCGCATGAAAATGAGGCAAATGATTGAGGGTGAAATTCAGGTGAAATTATATACCATTATAAACATTGGCCCGTAAAGCGCCACATCTTTATATCCATTGATGCATTACCAACGAGCATACGAATTTACAAATTGAATAATCATAATTCGTCATTTGACTTTCATTTCATTTGGCGTTGTAAATCAAGTCATTTTATTAGTACGTTTACATCATTCGTCATTTTCGGGCAATTATAACGGCCGATATGGGATTTTGATAGAGCGGCGCAATTACGTACTGTTTGGATGTCGAGCAAACATCATTAAGGGCTTATTGAGGCTTCCCGCCGTATCATCAATTCTTTCTCATCATTGTAATCGGAAGTGGGATCTCGATTAATTGTGGAAATATTGAAGTGCGAGTTAATTGATACATTTTGATGAAAGAGCCTGACGATTAATATCGATAAATGGTTCCTAACGAATAACACGCAGAATTCGCTTTTTTATTATTTTCGCTATCTGTTCTTCAAACTTTAATGATCGAATTCAGTTTAGAACAGTCCGAGAAAAATCTTGCTGATAATAATAATAATAAAAAATATAAGGGGATTCCTCGAGCGCCGAGAGACTGAAGCATTCGCCAGTGTGACTTTATTAGTAGTTTTCTCGCATTCCACCAATAGATTTTATACTATTGGTGGATTTTGGTAGTTTCAGAAATATCTTCCCAAAATTGGCCAAGGATTTTAATCAACGCTAGCATCTTCAACCAATGGCGTATCTACCCAGACATACGCCTTGGGGGATAAAGAAAAAAAATTGGTTATTCGTTTCCGATGTCTTTTGAATTTACAGACTTTTCTTGAGATTGATTAGTGATAGTGTCAGTGGTTGTATTCAAACGAAAAAAACTTGAAGATTCGCCTGCATCAATTTTTCTTCTTTTGAAGAAGTTTTCCAAGAAGGTTTGCCTGCTCATAATAAGATTGTGATATACACTCTGTCCTCAGAGGAAAGAAGTGCCCTTAGAAGTAAATAGCGTTGCATTGTAATCAATTGCAACAGTATGATGATAAAGTGAGATAGGACAACAACAAACCTGCAAAATTGACAACTAGAGGGGCGGTAAACATTTCAGTGGCGTAGTCAATGGTTCTCTTACTGCCTCTTATTAAGTTTTCGGTGCTGAAATGTTTGGAACAAACATATGCATATTTCAGCAAATTGTTCATTTGCAATCTTAACGCGTGGCACCATATTTTGCTAAATTCGAAGGAAACCTACAAATGTTAGCATTGAATTAAGTTTTCGATATCTCACAAATACTACGCCATAGACGAGATATATTCTACGCCTATGGACTCAAAACGTGAACTTATCTATGATAGGTTAGGTTTTCATTTCCGATGTTTTACACACTATACATGTTTGTCGAGGTTTTACCATGATTAAAATTAGGAATATGTAACTTAAAATTCACAAACTTGTAAAAAATAACGCCGATTACAAACGTGAAATTAAAATGAACAGTTAACCCTCAACGTCCCTTTAGTTGTCACGTGCAATAACAACAACAGAACCGTGTTGCCAAATCCTAAGAATATTCGCAAAACATCCATGCCACAGAACGGAGAAAAGTTTACTTCTTCCTCAGAATGGCAACGCAGTACATTATAAGTGTTTGTAAACAATAATGTTATAGTGATGTCAACAAAAGCTGTAAGGCACCTCTATCTTTTCTTTCCTCTGAGACTCTGTCCGTAAAGTATGGATGAACAGACCATTTTAAGAAATAATCCTGAAACACGTCGATTTTTGATTTTAATTTACCGTATTTTGAAATAATAATCTAATATACAGGGTGAATTACTTTCGAGTAATGACGTCACATCAAAAAATTAGTTGGCAGCGGTGGGATTCGAACCCACGCCTCCGAAGAGACTGGTGCCTTAAACCAGCGCCTTAGACCGCTCGGCCACGCTACCTTGCGTCAGAACCTTGCGTATGCATAAGAATTGACAAATTATGAACTTCCACTCAACGTCGATACTTTCAGGTTCGAATAATTCACTGCATTTTAGAGAAAAAATTAGGTGTAGTTATAATATATATACCATCTATTTTTTACTTTCTATGAACAGAGCGCTATTATTACGATCGGTGTCTAAAAATCAAAACTTTTCAACGAAAAATCTAGAGAATTGATATTTTCAGGGTGCTTTGGATCTCGAATGCTGCCGTAAAGTTCGTGCAAAACTAATGACTAAGTGTGTTGTGAATTTCTTTTCAAGATAATTTCAAAAGTGGTTAGGAATTCAATTAAGATGTAAAATAATAATTTCAAGCTTCATGCTAAAATTCATAGTGTTCGCGTAACCCAACCCAGAGAAAATTTGGAAAAAATATCGAAAAAGAAATTCTCAATATTTCAGTGACAGTTTCAAGTTTCGTGCAAAATTTGGTGTTGCTTTCGTCATGAGAACCATAGAAAATATTAGCAAATTGAAAAAAAAAACATAATTTTCGTTTTCATATTCTGTGTTGGTCCTATCAATGGAAGTTAAAAAATTCATGAAGCATATTGGAACAAAAACCCCGAGTTAACTAATATAGAGTTAACTGATCCGACCAAGTTGGAATTTTGAGTGTATATGCACAGGGATTCCAATAAGAGGTTTTATTTTGTTAAAAACAATAAGCATATTTTAAGATGAATTGATTGATGTTTCATGGTAAAGATGTAGGTAAGCAATTAACGATGGAAAACGATATCACCTAAATGTCCAACACGGCTACGGATGCAGTACCATATCCTCTTCATGAAATTCATGATCAATTCGCACATGTGCGGCTGTATATGCTCGATAACTTCACGAATTTCATCCAGGTCTTGAATCGGTTGTGGACTATTGACAAAGACTTTATATTTCACATGGCCCGAACAAAATAGTCCAAAGATCTTAAATCACAAGATCTCAGTTGCAACTGAGATCACCTCTTCAAGAAATAACACCACCAGGAAACTTTTCTCTTAAAATTGCGATGGTTTCGTTTCTTGTAAGACTCGTAACGCCGTCTTGTTGAAAATAAACGTCGTCCACATCAATATCTTTCAATTCCGTCCATAAAAAAAAATCATTAAACATATCACTGTAGCGCAAACATTGTAACAGCTCAGCTGCACCAGCCTCATTTTAGAATAGGTAAGGTCCAATCACATCACCAGCCCAAAAACAGCACCAAACGGTGACATATTGAGGATGGAGAGACTTTCAACATTCATTTTTTGATTTTTGGAGCACCAAATGCAGCAATTCTGCAAATTAACGTAGCATCCAAGGCGAAAATGGGCCTCATCACTGAAGATAATCTTCCGATGAAAATCCGGATCATTTTGATCCATATCAGCGAAGACACGACGGTGCTGGGTGATGGACCAGCTTGAGTATTCCAGTATTCGTGTTAATTGAAATGTCCTTGAGCGACTCACACCATTCTTGCAGTGAATTTTGAAAGTTTCAATGCGTTGTGAAGCGTGTATTGTTCCTTTTTTAGTGATGACGCAGTTCCTGTAACAGTCCGAACGGTTTAACGCCAAAGAAGTTCTTTTGGACTGCAGCAATATCGACCCCATCTTGTGTTACGTGACGGTTTAGCATCGCCGGCAACGATTTCAGTGGTGCAGAGAACGTCAACATTGGAATGTAGAATGGCATTAGGTCGTCTTTTCTGATGAATCTTGATTATCCTTGGCTGCACAAGATGGCCGAAGAAGGAATAGACGATGTCGGGGAGAAAGACGTGAACTCGTGAACCTCAGTTTGATGTTGAGCGTCATGTACTCCGGACAGTAGGTGTTATGGTATGGGTGCAATTGCACATGCAAGTAGGTCACCTTTAGTCTTTATTCGAGGTAACATGACAGTGCTGCGTTACCTTAGAGAAATAGTGAAGACCGGCTCGAGAATAGAATATTTCAGCAAGATAATGCCCGACCTCATATTGCCAGAATTAGTTTAAACTTTATCGAAGCGACCAATGTGAATGTTTTGCCGTGGCCGCCCAGATCCCCCGATCTTTCGCCCATAGAGCCTGTTCGGGACAACATTGGTAGATGGCTTGGAAATTTACCCCAGCCCTCACGGACTTTGACAGCTCTGAAACATGAAGTGCAGATAGCCTGGGATAGTATCCCTCAAGAAGAAATAGATAGATCTCGTTGCATCAATGACGAGACGTATTGGGGAGTGTATAATTTATTGAAAAAAATTGTGAACCCTTCGTTTTTCTTCTCAAAATTTATATTATTCACTCCTTGCTATACTACCTTTGTTTTACAAACAAAAAAAATTAAATTTAAACGCTCCTTCAGGGTGTTGCATTTTCTTTGTCAGTTAGTATATCTTCATAAGGATTGATGGTCCATTGAAGAAAGAAAACATTATGATGCTGAACCAACCAGTCGCCAAGCTAGTATGTTATTATAATAAAAAATAGAACCTCAAGAAGAATCCTTTGATTTAAAATTCCACATTTCAAAGCACCATTCGTCCATTTCTTGTAGATCAAGCACTACAAATACGGACCTGCGTTGTATTCAACGTAATCAGACGACAAGCGCAATCATAATATTCCTCACATTTCCTACGAATCAATCTGCCAAAGCAGTCCTTCGCACACAATTAGGAATTGAAATTTTATAACCTGAAACTATCGCCTTGAATCGAACTAAATTGGCAGAAAATTACAACCGATGAATGCGTGTAGAAAATCTCGGAATTCCATTGTTCTATCTTCCACCGAAAATGGAATTCCGATAGATCTTGCGATGCGAGGCAACGTCGCGTTATTGCGAAAGCTTTCGAGAAATGAGCACATCGCGAATGATTAATGTACGCCAGATTGGATCAATGAATCTGACAATAATTATTGGGATAGTCAAAGCGGAGGTTTACCGACACGAATTCGGATTACAGGCTTTGAAAAAGTCTTTCTTGAATTCCG
This sequence comes from Harmonia axyridis, assembly GCF_914767665.1. Lineage (NCBI taxonomy): Eukaryota > Metazoa > Arthropoda > Insecta > Coleoptera > Coccinellidae > Harmonia > Harmonia axyridis. Next base: position 12,208,750 of record NC_059505.1, read on the forward strand.
AGTAGATGATGTGCAATCATTGGTTTTTCTATTCATCGTCAAACAATTTAAATGCGTTGTTTTATTTTAGCGTGTATCGTTCCATCTTAAGTAATGGCGTAGTTTTTACTTGTCAAATGTCAAAAGATGACAGATTGAACAATGGTTTCAATTTCAAAATGAAACCTCTTATTGGAAAAACCTTTACTAGCTATAAGAATCGTAAGCCTCAAGGAGTTCCAATTTTGAGAATCCTTTTTTAGATTAGATTACATTTGATTAGGGAGGTGCCGTTCAACTGCAATCTAATGGTCTATTTTTTTCAACCAATTACCAGATAATATAAAAAAAGTACAACACTCAATAAGTTTAAAAATGATGTGAGAATTATACTCATTAACATGGAACCTTATTCCATTCATGAATACTACATCAAAGAAGTGAGGATTTAACAATTCTGTTAGTTGACACTATTCCATCAAATGTACTGTATTGTCTGTTATGTATAGGGTGTTTTTTTCGAGGTATATAACTTTAAGTTGGCATTACTGTTCAAGATGGCGACCGATTTAACAGCTGTCAAATGATTTATTCTCAGTTTGATTTGGCAATTCATCATGAATAGACTCACGCCTGAACAACGCTTGCAAATAGTGCAATTTCGTTTCGAAAACAATGGTTCTGTGCGGAATACGTATCGCGCACTATCCATTAGCGATGAAGCGCACTTCTGGTTGAATGGCTACGTCAACAAACAAAACTGCCGCATTTGGAGTGAAGCTCATCCTCAAGTGTATGTCGAAACACCTTTACATCCAGAAAAACTAACTGTTTGGTGCGCTTTAAGGGCTGGTGGAATCATTGGTCCGTACTTCTTCAAAAACGATGATGGCCAGAACGTTACAGTCAATGGTGATCGGTATAGAGCCATAATTACTAACTTTTTCATTCCTGAATTGAACAACCATGATGTCCAGGAGCTGTGGTTCCAACAAGACGGCGCAACATGTCACACAGCTTGTGCCACAATCGATTTATTGAAAGACACGTTTGGTGACCGCCTAATTTCACGTATTGGACCTGTGAATTGGCCTCCAAGATCTTGTGATTCAACACCGCTAGACTACTTTCTGTAGGGCTATGTAAAGTCATTGGTCTATGCGGATAAGCCACAAACCCTTGACCATTTGGAAGACAACATTCGCCGTGTTATTGCCGATATACGGACACAAATGTTGGAAAAAGTCATCAAAAATTGGACGTCCAGGTTGGACTACATCCGAGCCAGCCGTGGCGGTCATATGCCAGAAATCATATTTAAAATGTAATGCCACAAGATTATCTTGCGGATAAATAAAATTAATGTCAATCAAATAATCCATCGTTGTTTCATTGCAATTTAAAGTTCTATAGTTCTAAAAAAAACACCCTTTATTATATTCGACATTATTGCGGACTAAAGATCATTATTATTATTATTATTATTGCGCCCCCCGCCATCAGAGCTATTCTCGTCTTAACGTGATCTACAGCTCGCCTTCCAATTCCAGAGTTGTAATGAACTTCAGTATCAGAAATGGCTTCAAGGAGGCTTATTCCTCACTTCTACAAGTTTCTTTTTCAAAGCAGATTTTGCGATGTCCCGTTTACACACAATGATATACTGGAACAACTCGATCGCTCCAATATATTGTAGCGCGTAAACGGGGCTTAAGAATCTCCATACTTGGCAACACTGAACAAAACGGAAGGGCGGTTATGGTAACCCGAGAGATAAGGAAGGAGAATTAGACAGGCTTCGATCGTACCCAACTAAATTTGGGCCATAGACAAATGGAGTGGGGACAATTCATGTCCTAGATCGATTATAAAATCGGTACAATCCTCATAACTAGGGGAGATTAAGGGAGTGGGTATTCAACACAAGCAGTCAATATTTATGAGGGGATTCTTAGTTTGAAAGAGCAAAAAAAATTACTCAAGGTCAGCAATTATAGGTATTCAAAACCATGTAGCGATTTTTTTTTAATGAAAATTACTAAAAGAGTGTTAAGTGATTTTGAGTTTTATTAATCATACCTACGTAAAAACATATCGGATAACGAAATCTAAATGGCATAGAAATTCAACGGAAATACACGAGGAGCGGGCTTTTATCTCGTTATGTTCGACCTTTAATTTCCAAAATCAAATTTGAGTCAGATATTTAAATTCGAACTTTAATGAATATCGAGTGTTTTCAGCTAAATAAATTCACGAAGCCGAAACAATTGATTTTTCACTAATTTAATAATTCAATGACGAATGATGGCACTAAATAATAACCTTTAATTTGATTTAAAATGAGACAGCCAAATATTGAATCGTCTCGGACCTTTCACACTACACCAAATATTGATTAAATTTGACGATGAAAAAATGGCGCATCATGTTTTACTGAGCTGTAGAGGCGCATACAATATACATTGCTTTATAGCTAGAGACCTGGAGGATGCAAATGTCGTAGAAGCATTGTGTCCATTATGACTTCTTATTAGAAGGAGAAGAAAAGATTGTTGATCAGGATGTATATATTTTCTGATTCATAATATTCTACACATAGTCGAATTTCTTGAGAATAAATCAATGAGGTGGGTGCAAATCACAATGAATTACCTATATATAATTTTCCACTAAGAGATTTCATTTAGATATTAGGTATAGAAGAAAGAGTTAGCCAAATGCCCGTCATGGCTACGGTTGCAGTACCATTTACTTTCCATGAAATTCTCCATAATAAATTAGTACATTTGCGGCTGTATGTCCTCGATGACTTCAGGAATTCCATATTCAAGGTCTTGAATCGATTGTGGAGCATTGGTATAGACTTTATTTTTCACGTGGCCCCAAAGAAGAAATTGTTAAAGCACAAGATTCACTTATGTGATCACCAGAAATTTTTCTTGCAAAATTGAGATTGTTACGTTGCTTGTGTGGCATGCAGCACCGTCAACAATATATTCCGACCATAAAAAAAATCATTCGCCATAGCTCGGTAGCTCAATCCATTCACCGTAATAGTTTTTCGTCAACACTATGGGCTATAGCATCAATAATCTCAGTTGTTCTCGAGCGACGAACATGGTTTCGATTACTCCCATCACTAACTTGCCTCAACTCAAGTTTTTTCACCAGTTTCACTATTGCCGACCGAGAAGGTGCTTCACGATGGCCAAAAAGTGCTTTAGTTTTGAGAACTGTGACTGCAACATTTTACCCTTTTTGTAGTGAATTTCAACAATTTCAATACCTACGTTGTTATGAAGCGTGTATAGTTCCATTTTTAGTGATGGTGTAGACCAGATAGCGACACCTCTTATTGAAAATCCTTTGAATTTAATCCTAAGATTAAAGAACAGAACGTTCTAAACACTTGTTCCTTATTTTTTGAAATCTGAATGGAAGTGGTTTCTTAACACAGTACAACATATGGGTGCGAGAAAGGCGTATCATGGTTTACTTATTTAGAGTTGATCTAATATACATAAGTTGATATGTATGGACAGGTCTATAGGAGGAGGTGTCGATTATGCAACAATTTTTTCAGTACCTTCACTTTGAGATATCATGCAACGAAACATTGACAGCATCGCAAAAATTCAGAAAAATATTGAATGCCTCATAAAATCTTGAATACCTATTTTTGCGCAATATTTCTCCTCTAATTTTCAACATTTCCCACTATAAGGGGCCCTTTAGTACTACAATGCATCCATAATTCTTTGTTTAATATATCGAAGATTCAGATTTAAATTAAGATTTAATTAAGAGGGGTCGGTTGCACTGCGACCTAATGGTCAATTGTGCCCCCATCAGAGCAATTCTCGCTATTATGAGATCTAAATCTCCCTTCCAATCCAAATCCAGGGATCTAATGAACTTCAGTATCTGGGATGACTCCAAGGAGGTTACTTCCTCACTTCTACGAGTTTCTTATACAAAGCAGATTTTGCGTTGGCTAGTGATAGAGGGGCATTCCTTCACCAGGTGATCCGGAGTTTCTTCCTCCTCCCCACAGAATCTTTACTCGTAATTTTCTGCTATACCCATTTTCATAAGGCGCTTCCTGAAGCGACAATGCCCTGAGACTTGTGAGGAATCCAGTGAGGAGGTGTAGTATATTCTTGCTGAGATCCTGATATTTCTTGGATCTCGTAGCGTCAAAGTTTCGACTTTTTGGAATAATTCAATTTCGCCAGTGTTTTCTTTCTGTTTTTTCCTTCTCCTGAAACTATTTTTTGTACGTACATTTGCCTATATATAGATACCGCAGTAAGTTTCTGACCAATGAAAGGAGTTTGTGCTCCTTTTCTGGCAAGTGTTTTGGCCTCTTCATTCCTAAAAGTAATAAGATATTTGACTAAAACAATATCTCAAGGAAATATATACATATCAGGCGGCCAATTATTATTTACCCAAGGCGAAACTTCTTCACTTACGTCACTGCTTTTTTTGAGGGATGCTTCAGTATTTAAATTTGGTCATAATGAATTATTTATTATATGAATATTTAAGTAATTATAAGTATTTGATTATAAGATGTTATGACGAAAATACGTATGGAGCGGCCAATTATTATTAACCCAGGGCGGAACTTCTTTAAATACGCCACTGTTGTCTATTTTGAGGGATTATTTAGTACAGAAATTCGTGCATAATATTTTGTTCCTTATTATATCGAGAGTGATTGGGTATTTGATTATAACATTTTAGCACGAAAATTGGTATAAAGCGGTTTATTATTTTATCAACTCAGGCCGGAATTTTTTTAATTATGTACGTCTCTGCTCTCCATTTTGAGGGATCCTGTAGTAGGTATTGAAATTTGTTCATAATATTTTATTATGTATTTTATTATTACATTTTATCACAAAATTGAGTATAGAGCGACAAATTATTATTATAACTTTATAATTAGGTACGCTTACAGTTTGATTTTTGAGGCATCCTTCAGTAGGTATCGAAATTCGTTCATAATATTATAATTGTTATATCGAATGTAATTAGGTATCTGATTAAAACATTTTATCACGAAAATAAGTATGGGGCGGCCAATCACTGTAAACCAAGGGCAGAACATCTTCATTTACGCCACTGCTTTCTATTTGGTAGGTACAATTTCGAGGGATCCTTTAGTACCTATTGAAATTCGGTTATAATATTTCATTCATTAAAGATATCGAAAGTAATTAGACATTTGATCATAACATATTATCACGGAAATAAGAATGGAGCGGCCAATTATTGATAAACCAGGACAAAACTTCTTCAATTACGTCACTACTTTTCATTTTGAGGGATTCTTAAGTATTGAAATTCGTGTATATTTTTTGTTCATTATTATATCGAAAGTAATTAGGTACTTGATTATAACATTTATCACGAAATTGAGTGTGGGGCAGCCAATTATTATTAACCCAGGGCGGAACTTCTTTAAATACTTCACTGCTTCCCATTTTGAGGGATTCTTCATTATTGAAATTCGTGCATAATATTTTGTTCATTATTATATCGAAAGTAGTTAGTTATTTGATTGTAATAACATTTCATCACGAAACTGGGTATGGGGTGACCAGTTATCATTAAACCAGGGAGGAACTTCTTTGATTAGGTACGTCACTGTTTTATTTTTAGGGATCCTTTGGTTGTTATTGAAATACGGTCATAATATTATAATTATTATATCGAATGTAATTAGGTATCGATTATAACATTTTATCACGAAAATAAGTATGGGGCCAAGTACTATAAACCAAAGGCGAAACTTCTTCATTTACGCTACTGATTTCCATTTGGTAGGTACAATTTTGAGGGATCCTTTAGTATTGAAATTCGGTTATAATATTCCATTTATTATACCGAAAGTAATTAGATATTTGATCATAACATATTACCACGGAAATAAGAATAGAGCGGCCAATTATTGATAAACCAGGAGGAAACTTCTTCAATTACGTCACTGCTTTCCATTTTGAGGAATTCTTTAGTAGGTAGTGAAATTCGTGCAAAATATTCTGTTCATTATTATATCGAAAGTTATTAGGTATTTGACTTAAACATTTTATCACGAAATTGAGTACGGGACATCCAATTATAATTAACCCAGGGTGGAACTTCTTTAAATACTTCACTGCTTTCCATTTTGAGGGATTTTTTTTAATTGAAATTCGTGCATAATATTTTGTTCATTATTATATCGAAAGTAGTTAGATATTTGATTATATTAACATTTTATCACGAAACTGAGTATGGGGTGGGGAATTATCATTAGACCAGGGAGGAACTTCTTTGATTAGGTACATCACTGCTTTCCATTTTAGGGGATTCTTCAGTAGGTATTGAAATTCGTTCATAATATTATAAATATTATAACAAATGTAATAAGGTATTTGATTATTACATTTTATCACGAAAATGAGTATGGGGCGGCCAATTACTATAAACCAAGGGCGGAGCTTCTTCATTTACGCCACTCCTTTCCATTATATGATAGGTACAATTTTGAGGGATCCTTTAGTATTGAAAATGATTTGATCATAACACGTAATCACGGAAATAAGAATGTAGCGGCCAATTATTGATAACCCAGGACAAAACTTCTTCAATTACGTTACTACTTTTCATTTTGAGGGATTCTAAAGTATTGAAATTCGTGTATAATATTATATCGAAAGTAATTAGGTATTTTGTTACATTTTATCACGAAATCGAATATGAGGCGGCCAATTATTATTAACCCATATTATTTTGAGGGATTCTGTAGTAGGTATTGAAATTCGTTAATAATATTTTACTTACTATATCGAATGTAATTAGGTATTTGATTATAACATTTTATCATATGGGACGGCCAATTACTACAAACCAAGGGCGGAACTTCTTCAATTACGCCACCCTTTCCCATTTGGTAGGTATTCCCATGAGATATGGAAACATGATCGATTTCCAATATGCATATACCTACATCACGAAACCGCTATCACGAAATCGATTGCAACAGTCCCATAGATCGAGAAATCAAAAACAGGATCCATTGTGTCGGTTCATTTAGAAATAACCATATTCCGTTACGAAACCAGCCATGATTAATGTTTAGGCACCTTCGTATTGAAACGTAAATTGATGAATTTAACAATAACAATAAGAAGACCGCCTAAGTGTCTGCAGACCGGGGGGGTAGAGAGGAGCGAGAGGCACCATTCTATTTGCCGGGGCTCAATCTATGAGGCACATTCTATTAGCTGAATTTTTACGGCATGGCTGGCGGGTTAGTCGATTGCGAAACGCGATTTGCGCGGCCTTGAACGCCTTGGCCAAGTCGCCATAAACGCGAATTTCAATTGTTAAGCCCACATCGGCCACTTTTGTTCCTTTCGGAGAATGGCGATGGAGGATGGAGTGTCCGACTGAAAACACGCAGCAAAAAGGCAGGTCTAGGTGTCGTAAATCATCGTCGGCCGCCTAAGATGGTTTCGAATGAGGTCGAAAATATGGGACTCCATCTTCTTCAGGAGTATATAATATTCGTTTCTCTATTTCAGTATCGTAATGAGTTCATTACAGTACTAAAAACAGTGCTTTAATGAACTCATTACAGCATTGTTTTCAGTGATATTTTTCGTTTTGTGGTTGTCTAGACGATCCTATCAAATTTCAACCCACGTCAAATGTCAATATAATATAATTTGGATATAGTGAAATGATTTGCAACATTATTCGCAATTTCTCTTAATTCTAGTGGTGTTAAATCGATTTCGTCAGACATAATTCACGAATTATAAATTATTTAAAAATTCGAAACGTACGATTCAAATTCAGTAATCTGTCAATTTTCGTAACAGTCACACCAACTGCCAAGATACAATACAAAAGTCACTAGGATGTATAATCTGAATTTTTCATTCAATATTTTACAAAATTTGACTGAAATAGAGAAATATAGATCGTCTAATACTCGTTGCAGAAGGCAATTCTAACACTCATTCGCATTCGTGTTGGGATATGAGCCCATTCTGCAACTTGTTTTCGAATATACTATTGACATAGACAAAAATTAATAACTTCAAACAACAAAGCATCTGTAGATGAAATCTCAGTATTAGCAGAGGAAATGTAAACGGGGCATTATACATTTTAACTTACGCTAGAGCACATATAAAAACCTCAGCAAAAACTATGTTTTCTTGTATAGGTCTAGTGATTGGTTTGTGAATTTGTTAACAGAATAAGCCGACATATTTATATTGAATCTTCTTCATTCGAACAAAATCTTTTCCTTCCCTTCTTTCCACCAAAAGTTGAAAACGTGTATATTATATTTAAACCGAAATTGATTCCTCGCATATCGCTTGGTGAAACATAACTTTAATATTATTAAAAGAAAAAAAAATAAAACACTTGAGTTGGCGTTTCACAATCGTGAAACGTCAAGTCAAGTGTTTTATTTTATCTTCTTTTATTAATATTATTACATTTAAATCTGAACACAAAGAAAAAATGAACCAGAAAGGAATAATAAATGGTATAGGTTCCATTATATTGATTTCAAGTTAGCGAAGCATTCCAAAAACGAGTCTGAAACTGAATCGATAGCTTGGAAACAACCATGAAATTTATAAATTGGACATGTATTCCCCAAGTGGTCAATAGTTTCTTCTACTCCGCACTCACATATAGTGGGTTTTCAATAGAATGTCATTTGAAGAGCATACTATTGCAACGACCATGACCAGTCCTAAGTCAATTTAAAATACACCAAGTTTTCCAAAGGAAGCTTGAAACCTAGAAGACCTTCTGAAGAATCAACGATAGGACTTTTGCTGAAGACTTTACAAGAACTCCATTCCGAACGCCAAATTTTCTCGCCACTTTCATTAGATTGAAGGAAAGTATTAATTCATAAAGGTGTTATCTGATCGATCCAATCTAAGTGGCAAAACAGAATTTTTTATTCATCATAGAAATACCATCTAATAAACAAAAATTTCGATGAATTGATGAGATTGGAACCTGGGATCATTCTTTCAAGAGATGAAATTTTGCTCAAAGCTGTTTTTCAAAATATTACGCAAATCTGTTGTCCAGGAAATATTGACGAATTTGTATGGTTCTGATTATGTGATCTGCTTGAAATTTTGCCGAAGCTTGAATTGTAATTTTACTTCTTCCATCAAGTAATAAATAACGTGCTTACAGGACAGAATTCGTCAGGACGGATCCGTCATCAATCATTACCTCATCGGTTGAGACCATTCCTGGCTCAAAATTGGAAAATTACAGATATTGACGAGTTGAAGGAACGTTCAAAATCAGAAGAAGCAATTCCACGTGACCAGGAGATTTTGAAAGCTTATTGCTTTCAATTCTGACAGTCAAGTATTTCTCAAGAAAGCTACTAACATTCAATCGAAAGGATACCTATAACATTGATTATTTGGCCAGTTTGAAGAAATTATCGTGTGTCATTAAGTTTGTTTACTCACAAATCGGAAGGTTATCTATGGATTACTAACCTTTAAAAGCAGTCGAGAATCGAATCATTACATACTTCATATACTTCCCCAATTAGAAAATGCCACTTTCCCGGCTAGCAAGTGTCACTTTCCCGGTTAGCATGTGTCACTATCCTTACCTGTACATAATATTGCCACCATTGTCACCTAACTTATCTATCATCATAGCCATTTTGTCAGATCCAATCTTTGATTGAATCAACTAACTTTTAATCTTTCCTAACAACGAGCTAAAAATTTCTTGAAAGTAATTTGTGATATGATAATGAACATCGATGCAAGTATCTAATAGTATTTCGTTCAAGACAAAAAAAAAGGCCCAGAACAAAATTAAGAATATTAGATTGGCAGAAATCTAGATCAAGACGCATGCTGTCATAGAAGATGAGTAGCGATATACCGGTTTCGCTCTTTTTTGAGCTCATCAATATCGCAGAACCCAACATCAATCAAGTGGGAATACAAAGGTTCTGTTTGATTGAAATTTCAGTAGTAGCATCAGCGTACATATGTGGTGATGCTACACATGGCATCCAACAACTGCTTTATCAAAAACAAGAAATCTGCGTACATTATTTTTCCCTCAGTGTATTGAATCAACTCATATCGAGTTTTATCAAAGGAAAATTCGCGGAAAATGACTGATGAAGGCGATTCCTGGAAATGCATAGGAAAAATGTTTCAACGATTGATTCATTTTTCATTTGTTGTCGCAGATGTATACCAATTATTCCAGGGGGTCAACTTTGAAGAAGATACAATTACTTGGGATGAATAGACGTGGTTACATAAATTATGTTGATTTAAAAAATTAGTTAATGAAGTGAACCATTGATTATTATAAAAATACATCTGAGAATAATTCAGTGCCATATTAAATTTGACCTTGTGAACAAGGATTGATTTCCTTGACCCAAATGCTTCTGTGTAGGACTATCTTATGAATAAATTAGGGTGGATTGAGCGAATTTATGTCTCCAAAGAAAAATACCCAATTTTTCCAATTTGATACCCATTAATAGAATATGAATTGCATCCAAACATCGTTGTGAATATTATCGAATGTTTCTGATATATTCATTGTATATCATTACTATGAATCATTGATTTGATATAATTCGAACGCGTCAAGTTGTGATATATGCCCAATTTATTTTATTCATTGAATCATCTGCTTGAACCCAATTTGGTATTCAATTTAAATACAATTTTTATTTTATATTTCAATCTATTACTTATATTCCCATAAATAAGAGTGAAGCAGAATCAATCAAATAATCGAATATTTCAAATTACATCATAATTATCAAATTATCAGAGTGCGGCTTTTCAATGAAAAAATCTATTTACTATCATTACATTTTGGATTTCATGACCTTATGTCATTTAATTTTGATTTGAGCTTTGAGATTGATAGATGTTATTATCATGTTATAACGATCAAGGGTATGGCAACCGACATTTGTAACGAATTTAAAGGATATTTTGGTCAAATATTAGCTAAAACTCAAGAGAAAAACTCAAGAAAAGCAATGACTCGGTGTCAGAAGCTTTGAAGCGCTCATTCATTGAAGTATATTAGACACAGAAATGTATTTAGATATGAAATGACACTTATTATAGTTGTCAGTTATATAGTTAGTTTATCCAAATCCTCCTAACAATCAGCATGTATTTTTTAATGATTATTCTACAAATTCAAACTTAATTTCAAATTACCGAAGTATTGGGCCTTTTATATTTTTATTTTTTTGTTTTTTTCATTGTTTTATATTTTTATATTGTTTTTTAATCTATTTTGCTTGAATTTAAAACATTTTAAAATATTCGTTTATTTACTGAAATAAACTCCATTATATATGGAAAGTTACTAAACTAAAATTGTGTGAAGATTATTATTATACAAAATTTCATTCGGATACTCAATTCAGGAGAATGAATACGAAACCACATTATTGAGGAGTTTTTCATGATTTAATTTATTCAAAAACACAGAGCAAAATGAAATGAACTGATATTTATGAAAGAATGTATGCATTTGAGCGATTATACTAAAGATTATCTATCTACAATCGACAAAATAAACATAATTAATTTTTTCATTAATTTTGATCTGGGTTATTGATTTGTCCGAACGAGACTTGATAATTGGATAACAGAAATGGATTATCTTCGATAATAATAGTTTTTGAAGATCATATAGTACCTAGCATTTCGATGACCTATTTTACGATTTTAAAAAAGTAGATTTTCTCGATTAAGAATGATAACTACGAAGTACATTAGGTAGTTAACTCTCTCTCTTTTGATTTTCATCAATTTTCAATCAAGTCATAACCCTTTCATTAGAACAAAATCTTTCCCCAACAATGTAATGAAATTATGCAAAGAATTTAGGACTCTCTAATTCTTTGGCTGATCTGTTCCTTCTGCCACACCTTGTAGAACAAAATCGTGCGAGAATATATCAGATTCAAACAGATATCATGGTTATATATATGTTGGTACTCGGAAATCTCCTGCCAAGGATTTATCTATTATACTAACTGATTAAGAAACTGCAACACCCAGAACAGAAGGAAAAAAAATTTTTTTTTTGTAAAACATAGATAGTATAGCATAAATTATTGAATTTGGAGAAAAAAATCGTGAAGGTTTTTTCATGTGACCAATTTTTGTTACTTAAATATTGTAGTCGTTTTTTGAAAATTTTTTCAATTTTACAACAAACCAGCTGTTCGAGGAGATCCAAAGTCGATGATTAGTTATTGTTACAATGCCTAGAGCACGTGTACGCGGAATTTATCGCCAGCTAAGTGAATTTGAAAGAGGTCGAATAATTGATCTACGGGAGGCAGGGTTGTCATTTCGAGAAATCGCGAACCGTAAGAACAGAAATCCAACTAAGTACTGTTATGAGAATATGAGATGTTGTCAAGCGTGGTTTAATAATGCCCAAAATCGATAAAATATGCACCGGACGTCGAAGGGGCACAAATGAGGTTTAAGATCGACGTCTAAGACTCTTGGACATTAGAGACCGACTTGCGACAATTAGATATTTGGCTGATGAGTGGTTAGAAGAACAAGGCAATCCTATAACTGTCCGAACAGTTTACCGGATAAGGTCTTTTGGACTGCTGCATTATCGGCCCCATCTTGTGTTACCTTTGACGGTTGAGTATCAACGGCAAAGATTACAGTGACGCGAAGAACGTCAACATTGGAATGTGAAATGGCATCAGGTCGTCTTTTCTGATGAATCTTGATTCTTTTGGGGTGAACATGATGGCCGAAGAAGGTCGGGGAGAAAGACGTCAACCTCACTTTGATGTTGAGCGTCATGTACACCGGACAGTAGGCGTTATGGTATGGGGTGCTATTGCACAAGCAAGTGTGAAGGTAACATGCGCTACGTTACCTTCAAGAAATAGTAGAGCCAAATGTTCTCCTTTACCTTAACCGGCTCGAGAATCCAATATTTCAGAGAAATAATGCCCGACTTCATGTTGCCAGAGTTAGTTTAAACTTTTTCGAAGCGACCCATGTAAATTTTTTGCTATGGTCACCCAGATCCCCCGATCTTTCGCCCATAGAGCATGTTTGAGACATCATAGGTAGAAGGCTTGGAAATTTACCCCAGCCCCCACAGACTTTGGCGGCTGTGAGACAAAAAGTACAGGTAGCTTGAGATAGTATCCCTCAAGAAGAAATAGAAGACTCTTATTTTTTTAATGCCGAGACGTATGTATAGATAATCGCGGTGGACAAACATATTATTAACAAATTATGAAAAAAAAAATTGTAAACCTTTCGTTTTTTTTCCAAATTTCAATCATTTACTCCTTGCTATACCTACTTTATTTTTTCGGTTAAAAAAATATAGTAGGTATAGCAAATTCACCAAACAAATTTTAAATTTAAATAGCTCCTTCTGAGTGTTGCAGTTTCTTTGTCAGTTAGTATATCTGTCAAATTTAAGATACAGAAAACTGTTTTGCCAACCCACATTTTTCAATATAAAAATGACTCAACGATGTTTATGTGGAAATATTTCGTTAATTTGAATTTTGAACTCGTGGAAAAGTTTCAATGCCTTCTGCACTGGTATTATAAATAACTATTTCGTTGTGATAATGAAAAATAGACATCGTTCGAAGGTACCTCGCCTAATGCATAATATAATACCAGACTATTTGCTCGAAATAATCAGTCCATAACCTTCTGCACTGGCGTGTCTGATTTTTCATGGTAGGAAGGTTAGTTCGTGGAATAGACTGTATCACAGTTATATTCAGATACAAATTAACTGCTGAAATAGCCGTTTCGAAAGTGTTCTACAAAATTATATCAATTCCATGAGTGGTAACTTTCAGAAACTTGTTGGCTAAAATTAACTTTACCGTAGAAATAAAGATATCGATAGAAGAGCGTTTACCAGAATACTTATTGATTGAGAATACTTGATGAAAACACTCAAATATATGAAAGGATAGCCACTATTATATCTTCTTCGATACCAAAGAACATCCTCCCATGCTTTCCTATTTTTTTTTTTTTTTTTGAAGATTTTGAGTATATACAGGGTGAGTCTTCGACTTGTACAAATGTTTCAACCGAAGATTCCTGAGGTTGAAGGAAACATTTTTTTCTTTTACCATTTTTTCAGATTCGGCTCGAACGAAAAGGCTGTTGGAAATCCATGAAAAACTGTGTTTTTCAGGAAATATATTTTTTTATTGATGTAATGAACATTTTTCGAACTATAAATTTTATCAAAGTCCGGTCAACTCCCGAATACCCGCTATACCATGAAAGAAAAAAAAATCGAATCGGAAAAATTGTACAGGAAAAAAGTGTTTCTTTTGACCTCAAGGATATTCGGTTGAAATATATGTACAAGTCAATGACTCACCCTGTTTATATATAAAGGAAAACAATTTCCCAAAAACATTGATATAGATAGTGAAGATTCAAATATGGATCCAGAATTTACCATCGACATCTATTTAATTCGGAAAGAAGTCGTCTCAAGGTCCATTCACATTTCGAATCTCAACAGTACGAATAGTAAGATGGTGATTTTGAAGACTTGTGGAAACCATGAATATGTCATCCCTTAACGATCTGCACCATCTTCTTCCAGATCCATTCTTTAAGCAACAGATCTCTGGCTCAGCCAGCCTTTATTCTCGCACAATCTTCAATTGGCAAATTGTTTCTTCCAAAGAGTAGAAGACAAACTTTTCAATGACCAATGTTGAACACAACTGATAAATGATGAATTTATCATGACTATTTCCCTCGTCGTAATTTGCACCAATCAGAAACGCGCAATTTTGAATTACAAATGGTTTCTAGGTGGAAAAACTGTTTGGCAGGACCTGTCAGCAGTTTATTCGCGTTTACCCGCGGCAAAACTTGACAGTTGTTGTCACCAAAAATTATAATACCTTTGAAAACAAACGTAATTATAATCTCCAAGGACACCAGAAAACGACGCTCAACAATTTTTTCTGATTTTATTGTCAAGTGCTAGTTAGTCAGCTTATATCGTGAAAATGAGTCGCTTTGGAAGCGATTCTTTGTCTAATATTGATCTGGCGATTGAGAAAAGTATACCGTATAATACCTTCAGAACTCATATTTCAATATGGAAACAGTTCATGACCTTCTGCAAAGCAAATAACTATGAGCTTATGGAAAACACAACTTTAGAACAACTTAACCTAATTCTGAAAGATTGGGCGTGGAATATGAAGAAGGAAAACTGAAAATTACAAAGAACTAGTTGTGAAGACAATACATAGGTAATGCATGCAGAATAATCTGTTACTCAGGAAATAGTCTTGTCAAATACCATTCGGGCATCTAATTTTTCCTGTGAAAAAAATCGAAAAAACACATTGCAAAGTAATATTTTTTGACAAAAAGCATTCGTGCAGGTGCAAAAATCCTCGTCTTCGACTCGGATTTTTGTTGCCACCAGCACTCATGCTTCTTGTCAAAATATTACTTAGCAACGTGTTTTTTCGATTCTTTTCGGAAAAATTAGAAGCCCTTATGATATTACTTACGAATAATTATTCGAAGATGGTTTCTTTACTCGATTTTTATCGAATCTTATCACCTAAATGAAAACAATAAACCAGCAAAAAATGTTTCTTGTTCGGGAGAATACAGGTGTATTCGGAGTTAATCAGTTTTCAGCGAATAACTAGAGTTGTAATATTGAGAATATTCCGTGGAAAATGTCGAGACATCCATTTTCTCAGTTTGAACGGGCAAGAATAGGTGCTCTACATCAAGAAACTTTGTCGAACAACCAGAGTGCGCAATGTTTGAATATTCCAATAGTATTGGTATGGCGCATAGTGGCCCTTTTCCTAGAAACCAGCAGCATTACCCGGAGACCGGTGTCTGGTCAACCCAGAGTAACATCTGCAAGGGGAGACCATTATGAGCACGTATGGGATCACTTAGGGAGAGCAATATCCAATCGCCAAAACCCACCTTCAACTTTTCGGGAATTGAGTTTAGTCCTTCAGGAAGAATGAAACGATACCTATGCCTGACAATTTCATTAATGACTTGATTCGTAAGATGCCTAGGTATATTGGACAGTTGATTGAAAGAAGAGGATTTAAATTTGTATTCAGTTGTGGAATAACTTTAATTAATCGGGAATGAATAATCGATAAATTTAGATTTTTTTTCTTGTTTTTCCTATTTGGTCTCATCCTGCATAAAGCAAAGAGTAACAAACAAGGATTTTCTATCGAATATATTGCAGTTGAAATGGGGAAAATATTCATCTCATTTCCAGAACATAGATTGTTTATTTCTTGAGGAACCTAGGGGGGTCAAGACTTTTGACGACGTGTTTATTCTCCAAAGGTTTGTCAGCCATTCGACAAGCTAAAATACATTACAAGGGAAAACTGAAATATTTGAGGAAAGCGTATATACATATCTCAAATTATTTTCCTTTTTACATAACCTTTTTTGTTCAATGTACATAATTCATTCGAGAAGAGCAAATAAAAAATTGGCAAGTAGTTTGGTGCAACGGGCCCCAAATAATTACTATTCTTAGAAGTTTCTTCACAGTAAACATCTCTATGAAACTGATGGATCCCTATACAACACTGATGTATAACGAGGTATCCTATCCCATAATTACCTTCATCCAGATCCTTTTATGTTCGGAAGCAAAATCAGAATTCCGACAGTGTCAACGCACCCGAATCATGGGAACGCCATTAGAAAAGAATACCGCCATCTAAACATCCCACCGACAGGCAGCTTTCAGAGCCTCGCGATCGTATAGAAGTCGAAAAATAATTGTTCAAAATCTCCTCCATCACGAACATTGTAATGCCATTAATGCAATTTTAAACGCACAAAAAAAAAGAAGATTATGGCAGAAAAAGCGAAACGTCGCGTAAGCGTAACTGCGGGAAATAGGAAACAATGAGTTAGTAAGAAGGGAAAAGCACTTAAAACGGCATTTGGCCATTTGGAACGAGTCCTCTCCTCTTTCGTGTGTGTAGCACGGAAGCAATCGCAATGACTTTGAGGAAGTTTTTTCGCCGTCAAGTTGAAAACAAACTTATTACTTAAAGCAGGTCGAAAATTACAGCAATTACGCTGTTGGTTCCTTTATATTGATGTGTTCATTCGATCAGAAAGAGTTCAATATTAGCCTTGGTAATATGTACATATTTTCGTACACTCATCTTGTAGGAGACTTTTTGTTGATGGCAAAATTAGTACAAGATTCAAATTGTTGAATAATGGACTTCCGCAGGGATCAGTTTTGTCTCCCGTCCTTTTCAATTTATACTTGTGTGACATCCCTGTTGCATTATTTGAGAAATTCATCTATGCCGATGATATTGCTCTTTTGTTTTGTCATTCTGATTTTGGAATTATTGAAAAACTCTAAATGAAGATCTGAAAATTATGAAAAATTATTTTCTCCAGTGGCGCTTATGCCCTAATCCAAATAAAACAGAAGTATCCTATTTTCATTCAAATAATCAACAAAAATATAGAAAATTGAAAGTAACTGTCAATAATTCCGTCTTGAATCATAATTATGCTCCCAAATATCTATATTCTCCTTTGAATTTCAAGGTTCCCTTGAAAAATTTGCATATGAAATTGAAGTCGAGGAATAATATTTTTCAAGAATTAGCTGGTTCTTCATGAGGTGCTGATGCCAGCACACTTCAGACGGCAGCTTTGGCCTTGGTTTTTTCTGCTGCTGAATACTGTCGTTTGGCTCAATAGTGCTCATGTTCATAAAATTGATCTATATCTTTACATTGCTTACCAGTTCTATCACATATAATTCCGCCTCATATTCGTAGATAGGTGGAAGTCAAGAAATCTTGGGATAGATTTCATTTCTTCCCGAACTTATTTTCAATTGTATCTCATCTCCTATCTCCTAGAATATGAAACTGCCAGATTAAAGTCACGCAAACCTTTATCGATTAATACTTTCCTTCAATCTAATGAAAGTTACAAAGAATTTTGGTGTTCGGAATGGAGTTCTTGTACTGTCTTCAACAAAAATCGTTGATCCTTCAGAGAACGTTGCAGGTTTCAATATTCCTAGGAAAATTTGGTGTATTTTGAATCGACTTAGGACTGGTCATGGTCGTTGCAATAGTATGTTCTTCAAATGCCATCTATTGAAAGCCCATGCATTATGTAAGTATAGTGGGGAAGAAACTATTGACCATTTGGTGAATACTTGTCCAATTTATAAATTTCATGGTGGTTTCCATGCTATCAACTTATAGTTTAAGATTAGTTTTTGAAATTTCACTAACTTGAAATCAATATAATGGAAATTCTAACATTTATTACTCCTTTCTGGTTCTATTCTTTTTTGTTATTAGATTTAATCATCATGTATACGTCTTCAACTTTTGGTGAAAAGAAAGGATCAAAAAGATTTTATTTGGATGAAGAAGAAGCCCTTCAATATAAATAAATCAGCTTATTCTGTAAACAAGTACCTACACTAACCAATCACTACACCTATACCGGAAGACAGAATTTTTGCTGAGGGTTTTTCTGTGCTGTTGTATCATAAGTTAAAATATATGATTCTCTGTTGACATTTCCTCTGCTATACTGAGATTTTTATTGTTTGAAGTTAATATTTTTTGTATTGCTCTATCTCCTATTCTGAAGATTGCACATCTTGTGTGGTTATAAACAGAAAATCTGCAGTAATCGACATTCATTCATTTGAATTAAGGTTCCATTCATTCAAATTAACGCGTTAAATATGTCGGGTTGATAGTGAACTGTTTTATGTTCTTAAATATGAAATAAAGAATTTAATGTCCAGAAAATCGCAGCCATATAAACTAGACTAACCTCATTCTATGGTCACTCAGGATTAATAAGGATACAACTCAATGCGACATGCATTCCTCTCCTCAGGTTGAAATTGAGCGACTGAATAATTTCATCTACAACTGGTCAGAAAGAAATATCAATTAGTTCATATGCAAAGTTGATTTTAAGTATGAAACGCCTCAATTATCTCGAAAACGGATCGTACGATTTTTGAGAACTTTGTTATTTCAAATGAATTAGCCTGTATATTTTTTTGCCTTTTGAAATACTGAATATTTTTCATGACATAATTTTCGAGTAATAACTATGACTGTTACACTATACAGAGTGCAAAAAAAACAAGCTTGCAACTCCCGGTATTTGTTAAATAAATGTTTTTTTTATGTGCATACAATTTACAAAAAAAAAAAAATTTGCCGTAGGCATATAAAAAATAGAATATTTCAATACTGTTAGAATTTGATATTATTGAAATTTAATTATTTATATACAAATTGTGAAAAAAATATTTGAAAATAAAAATTTTAACAATACTAAAATAATCTATTGGTTTATGAATTATTCATAACAAATGTCGTATTTTTTTAATTGATTCGCTAATGGAGAAAAGGTAATACGATGATGAAATAAAAAATGGATATTACATAACACTGTATTACATACATTTTTCATTTTTGTTGAAGAAAAAAATTATTTTGAACAAAATATTGCAAGTTTTTAAAGTTTTATGACGTTAACCTTTCAAGTGAATAAATGTACAGGAATTGCTCCATGTAGCGAAAAATTGATAAGAGAAAATTTTTTCGTAGTCTCGTAGTCTTAATTAGGTAACAATTGAATAGGTGGTTTTTTCTTGATTTTTATTTTCTTTAAGAATTTGTTTTTCAGGTTTCTCAAATATTAATGATTATCTATCGGCAAAATTCCAAAAACCTTTTATTTTCATCTCGATTTGTTTATTACTTTTGAAATTTTCTTTAAGCTAGTAAACGCTCAAACTGTATTTCTCTAGACATCATTCCGAATAGAATCAGCTATCATATGTATTTTTAAGAACAGTCGATTCAATTGCATGGAATTCGTGAATTTATTGACGACATTCAGCCGGACAGGCAAAATTGTAAAAATTGCGATATCGAAAAAAAAAATTATATCTCCGCTAATACTGATGATAGAGCTCTGAAATTGAAACATTATATTATAACACATTTTCTATTATTCATGTTGATACAAACCATAAGATTTTGTATATTTTTCAAATAAATAACAATTAAGCATTCAAAAAATGGCACAGAAATCTAGTATTCCCATTTTGATATCCTCATTTTTCCAATTTTCTCTTATAACTCGAAAACGAAAGAAGGTGGCCAAAAATGAATACCACTCTTATTGATTTCTGAAAAGAGAACGAAATAAATATTTATTCATTTTTTGCACATAAACGTTCAGAAGAAAATGATCTGTCATTCAGAAAAAAAAAGGCGAAATTGGACATGTAGTTTTGACAAAAATGCATCTTAAACTTCTGCCTAATTTTTAGTTGTGGGTTAATTTATTGGCGAAGAGTATTTGATCAGACTTCAGTCGGATTTGGCTATTGATGAACCTACCCTGAAAATTTCAAGTTTCCAGGTCTTTCCTCGATTTTCATTCGAAATTATTTGTATCTACGTACAGCCAGACGGATAGAATAGATTAATCAGTTAATCGAACTTTTGAGACCAATATAATACGGCCTAAAATTGAAAAATTACAGCCATTGCGACGAAATGATAGAACGATCGTTTCGGAGAATAAACGCTGAAAAACTCCCCCTCTCCTAGCATCGGAAACTATAATCTTTTCTAGGAAATGGCTGACCACATCGGTTACCCCTACAGGCCTCTGACAGGGGTCGTATATTATACTACGATTTACTTCCATTATAATTCAGAACCAATTAGGTAAAAAAGATAACAATAAGCGAGTAAAACGGAGGGACTTAATGACTTCATCAGTATGGAAAATTTCAGTTCTATAGAGCTCATAACCCTAAATAAATTCAATGATTACTTTTATATTTGTCAATTTTTATCAGTCCCGATAATGGTACACATGAGCATGTTGACTTGCACAAAAAAAAATGAAATTCCTAACTTATCCACATAGCCGGTATTGATCAGTTAAAAAAATTGTTTTCTGATGGGGGAAATGAATAATTGACTATACCATGAATATTATCGTCAATCACAATTTGGTTGATGTCTCTATTTCTGTACTTTTTACATTCAGATGACGAATTGCACCGATTATCAATGTAAATTTCAACAACGATTGTACTGAAAATAATGAAGTGGTTAGTTCTACTGAATATGGTCGTCAATTTGTACATTACTTCATTGTAACAGAGGATTATATACAAATTGAACTGATAATTATCAATTTTTTGAGCAGTTAAAGTGGCGGAGAAAAATGATTAACCTAAGGATATAAATATGGTATATTTAAGGGATTAAAATAAATTCAGAAATTTCATTCAAAATTGCTCAAAGTTTTTTTATGTAATTATTTTCAGTTTTTTGTGATAACTAAATACTAAGCAAGTTCTTTGCGTTTCCATGTGAAAGAACATATTTTTAAAATAACTCTTCAGATATAAGTTTACACCATAAATATTCAAAATTGAAAAATCAAACACATGTCCTATAAAATTATAATACGAGTCATGATAAATTCCTATTCTTTTCGGACATTGATATGGTCGTCTATAATTGTCCATCTGATTTTTTAGTATTAGTTGTATTTCTCAAAAAAAAATTTTCAATTGTATCAGATATCTGGACTCAACAAAAAAATTAAAAAAATTAATTATTTTATGGGTCATATGTCATATGTCGGAGAATTCAAATCTTATTTGAAAAATTATTTTCATACTGTTTTATACTAGATTTCATTTTAGATATCAAACAATCAGCTGCCTAGAAACAGGCAGTAAGAATTCTAGCGATTCCCTACTTAAAATTCTAGTATCTATGAACTCGAAATTTACAAAATGGGGGACTGTAAACTGAATGACGCTTACACCTGGGCCTCGCGTGAGTGTAGAGAATAGTTGCTCGAAATGAGAATGAGCACTTCAATTTTTCAATAAATTGACATTCCAGACTGTTGAGTTAGACATATTTTGAAGAAACATTTGTATAGGTATGTAAATGATATAAAATACACAAGAAATTTCCCCAGAAGATTCTGTATCAGATGAAAATTCTATAAAAAAAAAATTCCAGCAAATTATGGTACAACTATGAATCCCCATTTTTTTCTGCATGGCCACCACAAGTCTTCAGCAGCTAGATAATATCTCGAGAAAATAACATTTAACAGTATTATTAAGAGCGCAATGAAATGAAATGAACGTTCGGACTGTATTTTTTTGAATGATGTTGTAGGCCCTCTTGTAAATGATTATTATTATTACAAAATGGATAAGAGAGGAGGCATACAAGCCTATAACTCTCAGGAAAAAATACAGAAAAATTTACATAACACCAATACCCTAAAATAAAGAAAAAGGAAAACGAAATTGAAGTACATCCAACAGATTTTTAAAACTATTCACACTTGGGGCGCCTACTATCCGGTCTGGTAGTGAATTGTTTACAATTTAAATGGGAAAAAATAGTTAGAGATGTTGAAAGATCAGCTGTACGGAACTTTAATGACGACTTCAAATATAGTTGGTTTCAGCAGGATGGACGTCCTGCTCATACTGCACGTCTTGTTCTAGAATTTTTAACAGAACTTTTCCAGGACGGTTATTTGTACTAGACGTATTATACTCTGACCGGCAAGATCGCCAAATTCAACTCCACTCGGCTTTTTCTAATCAGGTTACTTGATTCATTTATAATTTTCTCAATATGTTTTTTTATGATGTGTTCCATTTTAAGAGTTAAGATGGTAGGCTCAAGGCTAATTAATAATCAAAATGTTCTAATGACTGGTGCATCAACAATAATCAATATGATTGAAATACGATCATGACGTCACCGTGAACCCTTCACAAAATAAAAATATGTTCTGTTTCTTACAAAATACTAACTCAGAATTCAGTTAATCATTTCCAACATGTCTACTTGTACCTCTCTACCCTCAAACGAATTGGGAAGAGATTGTTCAAATGAATCATACCTACTATTTTTATTTAACTAATTGGATTTTATCTCTGTTCCTCACATTAGATGTTTACATTATCAAGTCTTATCGTTTCAATGATATATCTGATCATGTATAACAATTATTATTACGTAGGTGGTACCAAAAATATAGTACAAGAACAAGGTGACCATCACAAAAATTCACATTTTGGATAGGATAGTTCATTCGCCTTCCAAAGAACGGCCATTTTGGTTTTCAGTAACAATGGAGCAGTGGTAGCAGCTCAACGAGCCTTTTGCTTTCATTTCAGAAACGTCCGGCATAGAGCAGTCAACCGACCATTATGATTGGGTTGAAAATTTTCGGAATAAGGCAACATAATGAAGACAAAATCACCAGGCAGCGATACGTACTAAGATAGTGTTCATCACTGAGCAGACAATACACACGAGTGTGGAGGAGTTTCATGAATAGATTAGAAAATTGCCTGAGGGAAGAAGGACGTCACTTTCCTGATATCCCTTTTCCTCGTAAAGGAATTGGCTCATATAACGATCTAACATAAGTTACATAAATATCATCTTGAAAAATTAATATTGTTTATTTTTTTTTGATATCGATGTTTTTCATGTGAACTTCAAGAAATCAATCGAAAATAGGTATAACGGGGGTTTTTTTTCGAGGTATATAACTTTAAGTTGGCATTTCTCTTCAAGATGGCGACCGATTTAACAGCTGTCAAGTGATTTATTCTCAGTTTGGTTTGGCAATTCATCATGAATAGACTCACGCCTGAACAACACTTGCAAATAGTGCAATTTTATTTCGAAAATAATGGTTCTGTGCGGAATACGTATCGCGCACTACGTACATTTTATTTTGTTTAGCGATGAAGCGCACTTCTGGTTGAATGGCTACGTCAACAAACAAAACTGCCGCATTTGGAGTGAAGCTAATCCTCAAATGTATATCGAAACACCGTTGCATCCAGAAAAACTGACTGTTTGGTGCGCTTTATGGGCTGGTGGAATCATTGGTCCGTACTTCTTCAAAAACGATGATGGTCAGAACGTTACAGTCAATGGTGATCGGTATAGAGCCATGATTACTAACTTCTTCATTTCTGAATTGAACAACCATGATGTCCAGGAGCTGTGGTTCCAACAAGACGGCGCAACATGTCACACAGTTCGTGCAACAATCGATTTATTGAAAGACACGTTTGGTGACCGCCTAATTTCACGTTTTGGACCTGTGAATTGGCCTCCAAGATATTGTGATTTAACAGCGCTAGACTACTTTCTGTGGGGCTATGTAAAGTCATTGGTCTATGCGGCTAAGCCACAAACCCTTGACCATTTGGAAGACAACATTCGCCGTGTTATTGCCGATATACGGCCAAAAATGTTGGAAAAAGTCATCGAAAATTGGACGTCCAGATTGGACTACATCCGAGCCAGCCGTGGCGGTCATGTGCCAGAAATCATATTCAAAATGTAATGCCACAAGATTATCTTGTGGATAAATAAAATTCATGTCAATCGAATAATCCATCGTTGTTTAATTGCAATTAAAAGTTCTATAGCTCTAAAAAAACACCCTTTATAAACATTAATTTCAATGATTTAGTATGGATAAGTTTTGGTTCCACCTACCCAAATTATGTAATACATTCATCATTTTTGATATTTACACAGATAATCGACGAAAAATAACAAACGACCTAAAATTCCTCCCACTAAATAGTTTACCCGATCACATCTAGGTTAACCAATTCAGAATCGAGTTTTCGAGCTTCTCCCATAAGTCTTATTTGCTCAACAACTTCGTGAAATTCCTTCCGTCTGAATCAATGTCAATAACAATAATTTATCTATCGTTTGTTGGAACGACATGCTTTCCAAAATTAAGTACATACTTATGTACCATCACGCGATTGGGCAGCGTAACGAAGAGAAATTCATCGAAAATTCTCAAGGAAACTGGGCTTCGTCAAACAACAGTTGTGATATATCTAATCTTGGAGAAAGTATGTACAAATGTCACTTGTGGCAAGAGTCGAAATTCCCGTCGGATTTGCTACAATACTGCCACAGTTAGCTGGTTAATCTGGTGACCAATAATCGAGACGGCATGTGGTCGATAAACTGGTATTTTTTGACGGTTATGAATTCATCCCGAACACAAGGTAGGCCTTGAGCTACCGTTTGGTCGGTATTAATTTAAAATAATGATGGAATCGAGACGAGGAAAGTATGATACTTTCAATGTCGGTTCATTATCTTCTTCAGGTAGTGATTAGTTTTTGTTTTGGTTTTAATTTTGTTGGTTATTATTATGTTATGTTTCATATATTGCTTAAAAACTTGTTTAGTCCCTCGTGATTTCCCTTCAGGAATATGCCTTGCGTCATTAACGATGATTAATTCTCTTATAGGATCATCATCTCAAAATTCCTACCCACAGTACCATCTTCATATAGGGTAAAGGCACTGGTTAGCCGATCGGCACTGGTTCTCGACCATTCCGTGATTTGAGATAAAATAATAATAAAAATATATCATGTAGTGCAAAATATTTTCGCGGTACGTGTTCTTGACCATTCTACCCTTCCAAGATAGTTTGCATAGTAGTGGTATAGGTCGAATTTTTCGAGCTAAAAATTAGTTTATAATCGTCTCTCATAAAAAAGGGTTCTTTCTCGTCCTCTCTTAGAAAATGGCTTAGTGATATATGACCAGAAAATAGTAATTATTTCTTATTTTAAATGAATTATGTGTGTATATTTTGTTCCATATCAACTATAAGATATATTTTTGAGTGTATTTCAATCAAGAAGCAAATAAATGTATATTTTTTTGTTCAATATTCGCGGTCGCGAACTGGTATTGGAAAATTTGTATCTTTTATTTCTCGACCAGAGTGGTCGAGAACCAATATGTTACTTCAATAATTGTTTATTTCAATCGATATATTTCTGTTGGATCATTTTCGTTTTTTTTCGATACCCTGGTTAATTCATATATCTACTTTTTGAATATTAGTTTGCGACCACCGAATTAACGTTGAAACACTTATTTCTACCCTCTATTTGATTGTACTCAATTCTGGAACCACTGGTGGTCGGTGTTTTATATTTTATTTACTCATTAGTTTCTATATAGATATTAAGAGCAAAATAAATAAATAATAATATCGATGGCCTAAGCGGTTATTTGAATGGGTCCCGCCAGGACGAAGGAAGAGAGGTAGACCGAGACGCTCTTGGAGTGAGGGAGTGCACCAATCTATGGAACAGAGACAGTTGAACGTGGAACTGACACAGGATCGCGAGGCTTGGAGAAGAGGACTGGGTAGACGGCACTAGGCTGTATCTTATACTAATATGTGATATACCATATTATTAAGCCCAGAATATATATATATAGTTGCTATTTTGAAATATTTATAGAAAGTGGCAACTTTTGCAAAATATTTTTTTTTACGTTCTGAGTGTTTATTACTTGATTACCTCATCTGAAACCCATCTGAGTGATAGGTAGTGATGTCGATGGTACGGTACGAAAGTAAGTACTAATCACTCATCTCGCTCTAAAGTTCTTTATAAAATTTTTAAGTGGAGCGGCCACTATTATCAGTGGTCGAAAACTAACACAAAAATGGTCGAGAACTCTGCGGCGTGGTCGAGAACCGAAGGTTATTGAGATTTTTTATATGTTTTCACATTTCAGAGGTTAAATGCGGAAAGAACGCTTAAAATTATATGACAAATCATTTAAAACTTGCAAAGAATCGATGAACCCCAACATCATTAAAATTTGATAAGTTTATGTGTGAAAAAATCGTGCTCGAAATCGATGTTTCTGTTAACTGGTCGAGAACCAGTGCATTTACCATACAGGGTTTTCCAATAAGAGGTTTCATTTCAATAGGCCACTATCTAAGCAGCTGCCACTTTTGATGCTGTCATCTTTTGACATTTGTCAAGTTAAAACTACGCCATTATTCAAAGTAGAAAGGAACACGCTTCAACAACGCATTGAAATTGTAAAATTCACTATAAAAATGGTGAAAATCTTGCAGTGGCATGTCGCAAAACTACTCTTTGTTCGTTGTGAAGCACCTTCTCTGCCGGCAATGGTGAAACCGGTGAAAAAAATTGAGCTGTTGGGACAAGTTAGTGATGTGAAGAATCGAAACCATGTGCGTCGTTCACGAACAACTGAGAATATTGCTGCTGCATCTCATAATCTCATAAGATGGCGCTAGGTGCAACACAAGCAACAAAACAATGTCAATTCTGCAAGAAACGTCACCTAGCCTTGTTATTTCTGGAGAAGGTTATCACAACTGGCCATCGAGATTTTATGATTTAAGACTTTTTCTTTGGGGTCGCGTGCCAATGCTCCACAATCGATTCAAGATGGAATTCGATATACATGCGCAAATGTGTGAGTTGGTCATACAAAATTTCATGAAAAGAATATAGTGCTGCAACCGTAGCCATGGTGGTCATTTGGTTGATATCGTTTTCTATCGTTAATGGAATACCTTCCTCTTCAAGATGAAATGAACATCGATTGATTTTTCTTTGAATATACTGGTTGTTTTTTCAAACAAAATGAAACCATTTATTGGAAAACCCTTTATATACTAAGCTCAAGTGTAGGCTCTAAAGAATATAAGAGTCGTTGAAGTCGTATAAGAAGAAAAATATATTGATCTATAAAATTATATCTTTTCAATTCATCAACAAATCGTATAAAGATATTTATTTTGTCATTGCCGTTTGAAAAACGAATACCTATACAGGCTTATTTTTGGAAATCTTTGCCAATGCATTATTCATGCTCATTCCAGGAAAAATATAATTAGCTACATACTATCTATTTCAATCCATAACGTACATACTCACATAACGTTGGCAACGTGTCCAGAAAAAAGTGGACAGAGAAACACTTAAACTCAATAGAATTGTTTCATATGACTGCAAAATTTTGAGCACTCACTTGAGTCTTTATACTTGATTATAATTTATATTGGTTTGATAAAAATGAATATAAACACTTTTTAATTTCCACATTTTTTTTATATGATTATATGAACATGCAGATTCTTTCTCAATGAAATATTGATTTTTTTTCCGACATTCTTCACGAATACCCATTTTATGATTTTGGTGCATCGACCGTACGAAATTGCTGCTCTTCATTCAAATGAAAAATTTCATCTGGATCAGATCAGTAGTTTTGAAATCATCAAAAAAAACAAATTTCGAACAACTGCGCAAATACGGGACCCCAAGCAGAATTTTGGTTATTAACGAAGTTAACTGTGGTGTTCGAGAACCTTGAAAATTTCAAATTTTAAATCTACGTCTTTCTGTTCGAGAGTTATATGAGACCAGTACCAGGTCAAAATTCGAAAATTACAGATTTAAAGAGATGGAGACATGTTCAGGGAATGACTGCTCAAAAGTATGCTAATTCAAGTAATATACACATATAAACTCTCCTCAGAAAATAGTTCAACTGGATACTATTCCGTTAAGTGATTACATCTAATATTTTTGATTGAACTTTTTATCACACTGACTCTCCGTTATGAAGCGAAATATTCATTTAGTTCCTATCAATAATTTTCCTTGAAATAAATGAATACTTGGTGAAGATTGTCTAGATACTAAAAGTTGAAGCAACCTGTATACAGTTTACCATTAATTCCGAAATATACCTATTTTCTTGACCTGTACTCCCCAATTCATTGAAAGACCAGAAAACTACTTACACAAATTGGAAGAAAAATACCCGAACTGTAATGATATAGTATCATGAAGGCGGTTCAACTTTATGACCTTCATTGTACCTACCACAACAAAAAATCTAATAAGCATTGGTCAATTTTAGATAATTTGGATACCATTCGTAAATGCACCGAGTGGAGTATTCATATCCAATGAAAATTACAGAAAAAAAATCATATATAGGACGATTGCGAAAGAGTGTTTCTTTAATTATCGAATAAATCGTAATAAATCACTGAAATAAATAAAATGAGTAATAATGTTTCCTCGTCTCAAATAAATCTACAATTATACCTAAGCACCAAAGGTTTGTCATTATAAATACCTACCATATTCAAACTGTTTTATAACCCATCATCAAATATTACATAGCTAATCATAGATCAAATTTCATTGCTCAATTTTGAATAATTTATGTTTTTTTATGATATCTTCGTTTTCAGTTTTCGAAATAAATAATTTGGAATTGTTATTCTATTTCTATTCTTTCACGCAAATTTTCAACTAGATCGGATCTGTTGCCACTGAAATATTAGGTTTCTATTCGATATTCAGCTTGAATTTTCTATGATTCTGATTATTCTATCTTCACAAATTTTGCACGCATCTTGAAATGGTTATTACAAATGGTTGTTATTTATATACATGCGAAATCTCTACTCGATTGGATATGCAATCACGAAAATATTCAATATTAGTATTATTTTTCAATAATTTTCTCAAATTTTTTCTTCAATCTTTAAACTCCGCCGGATTGGTCGTCACGAAAAAAGATTCAGTAATATTCTTTCAATATTCTTTTTGAATTTTCTATGGTTCTAGTTAAGATCAACTTTAACTTTTGCACCATTCTTCAATTAATCATTCTACATCAAATTCAAGTTCTCTTCTCAATCGGAGCTGCAATTTGGAAATACATAGGTAAATAGGAACGCATTATTTCGAACGTTCATGTTTACGGAACCCTTAGTCGGATTTTGTCCAGACTCGAACCGTGGCATTCGAAATCCGAATCTATCCTGCAAATTTTAAGGGCAAATTTCTAGGTCCCTTCATTCGAAAGTTATCAAGGATTCGTCATCGGTGAATCGAACCTTAGCGCATAAAACGTTAGGGTAAGTTTCATAATTCGTTCAAAAAGGTTCCCCTTGCTAAAGACCGTTTCATTTTAAAGTCGACTTCATATGGAGCTTGAAAGTGGCTCCGGTTTCATGAGCATATTTCGACCGTCTTTTAGAGAAAGCTTTTATTCGTAAGTGTTAACTTTCCTAGGGTTGGCTATTCTGATAACTAGTGATTTATTGTCTGCATTCGGTGATATTTCATAGAAATCGAAATTTTGTTAAATTAAAATTGAATTGAAATTTTGTGTAAGAAGTGAAAGTAAATGAAGGTCCTTAATTTCAAATATGATAATTTTAACAAGAAAGTTTATGTTGTAGAGAAAAACGTGTGATGGAAAAGAAACAACAGAATGCGGTTATGAGGAAAAGATTTCCATTCTTGCCATAAAGAGCCAATGTCGGGACTTGATGAAGAAGGACACTTCAAACCATTTTCTAACCTCAAAATTGATTTATGAAGAACGTTTCATTTGTAAAAGATGTAAAGGACACTTCTCACACAAGGTTTACTTTCGTTTATGAAACTGACTTGGAAACTGATACCCGGGACAACAACAGAAGAAAAACGTGTCTAATGAGATGATAACCAAAAGGATCAATGATGATCTCTTCGATATGCTTCCTTTCGATGCCAAAATTTCATCCGCGTCAAAAATGACGATACGGTTGCATTCATTTTCATCATTAATCTTAGGTCCCCTTATAAGAGCACTTCACTGAGTCTACCGACAGATAAATAATATCAATGGCGATCATCATCTGCTCAGAATTGAGCAAGGTTCGGATTGGAAATAATAAATTACAAGATAATCGAATGCCACTGACCTATGCCAAGGTGATTTTTTCCAATGATTAAGATGTCGTTTGAAGATGTCGAAATAAAAGATAGAGAACCTATCATTATAAACTGCGCAAGTGCATTAATCTAAATTATGGGTGACATGCGAATTTTAAAGCCTCAAATTCTTGAAAGTAATAAAGTTGTGGTCGAGTCCTGTAAACAAACTCACTTAGTTCACTCCATTATTAAGTTTGAGGTAATTTAATTCACCATGACCATGTTGACATTGAACGTGTTATTCATACTTCGAAACGAAAACACCGTAAAAAAAATTGAGTGTCAAAATATAACTCCGTGCAAAATAAATACCGACCAATATGTTATCTAATCTCGCTAATATACCTAACCTACGAGAACGTTCAAGTTTTGCGCATTCACGTTTTTTTTTGTATTGTTCAGCGATAGTGCATGCCGATCACCTTTGAACCATTTGGAACTTTTGGAAAAGTATCATTCTAAATGTCTTGAGGTCACATGTTGGCGAATTTATATCGAGGGCCACAAATTCACTGATAAGTTTTGCCATTATCAGTCCAATATTAGAAGGTCACAAAGAACATTTTCCCATTCGGCGTGTAAGCACCTTAAAGGAAATCAATGTCATGCCAATTTATTATCACCAATTCTGCAATTATTTGATGTTATCAAGCAGGAAAAATGGGTTCCGTCTGGGTTTTTGTTACTAGTTTATGGTGTTATTTTGGCTGATTTTCGACGAAGAATTCTCGAAGATGGATGCAGGTTTGCGTCGTGGAGAAGCGTGCATAAAATCAATCAATTGTGCAAGGTGGATAATCTGAGAATTGAAAGACTTACATTTGAGCATTTGGTTAAAATCGTCGATGTTCGATCTGGTGTCGTAACGGAAGGAAATCACAAAATTACGTTACAAACATTCGGAATATGCATAAAAACCGCCGAAATTGAACTGTATCGGCCGAAAAGTGAAGTACAAGTGCATCTAACAAACTGATTACAAACACATCTCGATTAAATAGATAAAACGCATTCGAAGATATATGTGCGGAACTTGATGGAAATGATAAGGCCTACTTGAAGTGTTTCGTGCCCTTTTGGCCCGAATTAGGGCGAAAAGGGGGACCTTCTCGTCGACGTGCGTTCGGTCGACTGTTGGCTAGGTCAGTTACTGCATATGCGCGAAATAAGCCAGTACGCCGTCTCTGAGTAGCGGCACCTACATACACGTGCAACGAGGCTTCCTCCTGCGGAGATATTATATCTGCCCGTTGTAATGGCAATTTTCATGTTTTCGACAGGGGGACATTGAGAATTCGCCGTTTTCATTGTTTACACAAGTAGGTGAATCAGCCGCTTCGTCTAAAATATATTTGGGTTTTACGCTTGAATTTACGTAGCAGCGGGCACATGAATTGGGAAACCAAGAAATCGAATTTATCAAAGATGCACAGGTCTTCTTTCTGTTTGAAGACCTGCTTCTACTATAATATCCTAATTTCTAATGTTGTCTAATCGGGAGACTTTTCTCCCTTCTGCATGTCACTTTTTTCTTCTATTTGGTTCTTTGAAAGAGGTATTTCCTCTTATCTGTCTTTCTTATTGGTATTTGTATTATCTTCTTGAATTCCCTATTCTCATGATTTTTTAGCGTCTCTATTGTCTTCTTTCTTTGTTTGTTGACTATTTCCTCAATAGTTTAAATTTTCAGTTCTTCTCTGATTTGTTGGTTGGTTATATAGGGTGAATGCACTGGTTAGCCGACCGGCACTGGTTCTCGACCATTCCGTGATTTGAGATAAAATAATAATAAAAATATATCATGTAGTGCAAAATATTTCCGCCGTACGTGTTCTCGACCATTCTACCCTTCCAAGATGGTTCGCATAGTAGGGGTATAGGTCAAAGTTTTCGCGCTAAAAATTAGTTTGTAATCGTCTATCATAGAAAAGATTCTTTCTCGTCCTCTCTTAGAAGTGTGCTTTGTGATTTATGACCAGAAAACAGTAATTATTTCTTATTTTAAATTGATTATGTGCGTATATTTTGTTCCATATGAACTATAAGACATATCTTTGAGTGTATTTCAATCAAGAAGCAAATAAATGTATATTTTTTTGTTCAATATTCGGCGGTCGCGAACTGGTATTGGAAAATTTTTATCTTTTATTTCTCGACCAAAGTGGTCGAGGACCAATATGTTACTTCAATAATTGTTCATTTCAACCGATATATTTCTCTTGGATCATTTTCGTTTTTTTTCTGTACCATTCATTTATATATCTACTTTCTGGATATTAGTTTGCGACCACCGAATTAACGTTGAAACACTAATTTCTACATTTTATTTATTCGCGGTCGAGAACCAATTTGATTGTACTTAATTCTTGGCCACTGGTGGTCGGTCTTTTATATTTTATTCACCCATTAGTTTCTAAATATATATTAAGAGCAAAATAACCAAAGAATGTTGTATGAGTTGCTAATTTGAAATATTTATGGAAAATGGAAACTTTTGCAAAATATTTTTTTTTTACGTTCCGAGTGTTTCTTACTTAATTACCTCATCTGACACCCATCTGAGTGAAAGGTAGTACTGTCGATGGTACGATACGAAAGTAAGTACTAATCACTCATCTCGCTCTAAAGTTTTATATAAAATTTTTAAGTGGAGCGTCCACTATTATTAGTGGTCGAAAACTAACACAAAAATGGTCGAGACCTCTGCGGCGTGGTCGTGAAACGGAGGTTATTGAGATTTTCTATATGTTTTCAAATTTCAAAGGTTAAATACAAAAAGAACGCTTAAAATTATATGGCAAATCATTAAAAACTCGCCAAAGAATTATTATTGTCTTTTTTTATTTTATTGTCCTTAATGAGGATTATTTCATTAATCTAAATTGAAGAATATTCAATTCACGAAAAATAAAAACGAATTGAAAGTTATTGGTATCATCTGCGGTCTAGACCTCAACAGGATTTGTGTTCAGAGAAGAAAATGAAGGGAAAACACACAAAACTGCATCAAGTTTGATATTATCCCACATGATAACCAACCGATAATGAGAAAATGTTTGAAATGCATACACGTGTTTCTCAATATTATCTGCAAGTCTTCATTTCGAAAATATGTCCCAAGAATTGGTGGTTTGATTACGATATTTGGATAAAGCTCAACCGAAATCGTAATCTGGTTAGCATGTAACTGCAATAGATAGCAACAATCCGAAACTTCATCACTATTCAAACAATGAAAATGAGGAAAGCACCGACCTGAAATTTTTCGTTTCCTCAACAAAATTTTCCTAACAAAATGATAAATGACATTGTGTCGAAAGTGGGTACTCTAATTTTATATTTATTTTCACAGCATGTCACTTTGATGAATTCATTCATTGAGTAACTGTATTCCGTAATGGTTGAACTTCGAGGGCAAATATTTTAAAAATTAAGAGACCAGGAAGTACCTATACTTAGACTTCCAGCTTGTGTTCAAAAGACTGAATAGAGTTTATTGAATTAAAAATCTACAATATAAGAAAACCTTAATCATGACTGAAATATCTTTATGAGAGGAGTTACATTTTGCAGGAAATTCGGTATAAAAATCAGTTGGTATATCCCTGTAGCTTGAATTTAAAATCTATTCGAACTAAAAATGAATTGGTCATATAAAATAATTTGACATTATTTCATTTCATGCTAGATATCTATATGTCGAAAACTCGATCTCTCAAAATCAATCAAAACATTAGAGGACGCATTTTTTATAGTTGGATTTAAAAGTTTCCTAAAATGATTCGACAATTGGGCAGAGGGTACCAAAAACAATTGTTCATATTTTTGAAAGGCATCAGGATACATTAACTTAGGGTGCATTTTGTTGTTGGTGTGAACCCTAGGCGATACCTAACTATCGAGATGCATTGAATGTAATGAATTAATGTTGACCTGGAAAATACAAGTTAGCATGTTTGGAATATTTCAAGTGTGTACGCCTATTTATAGAATATAATCAAATAATAAGTAAAAAAGTAACTTTTCATTACAGTTGAACGAAAGTATTTATATTTCAATATGCAATATACCTATATATTGTAAGTAGGTATATGTGTAGGTATTGAAAAGAACAGTGAGCGATATACATTCATAACTCAGGATTCGATATATATTTTAATGAAAGCTTAATATTTATGGAAGATTAATAATTATGATTTAGCACTCATAATATGAAATAATTTGTACATAATTAGCTGTACAAGAAGGACTCAGAAAATTGAAAACCTAATCAGAAGACTTTTAAACAAGAACATATAGGTAAATACTGATCCAATCAATAAGGTAATGATAGTTATTTAGAGAAGGTTAAATGTTTGATAACATAGTAAATTTTAATTGAAACAAATTTGTATTGGATTTCATTTAAAGGATAATTATAGATCCGTATGACTATTGAAATCCATTAAGTACATAATATAATATAAATAATTCATATTTTCAGTTATACCTATGTGAATGTTTCATGGAGTGCAAATCATTACATTTTTCAATCTTCAGTTTTGGATGGACTTTATAATAAAAAAAAATAAAAAAAATTTTCTAGTTCATAAGTATCATAAATGGCTATTGAAATTTTAGTGTACATTCGTAGTGTATAATTTGACCTTCAAGACCTTGACCCACTTCTTGTTCAAATGATTCATTTCCATCACAGTCCATGAAAGGAATGAGCGTTCGTTCATTACAGCACCTTTTGCGCTTTTGGAGACCACAGATATCTGTATATAGATATATATTATCTCCAAGGGTGCAGATGGCGCATGAACAAACGAGTCCTAAAATTCACAACAATGCTTCTCTGTTATACTGATATTCTGTTTGAATTTTCTTTGGGTCTGATTACTCTACCCACCTAAAATTTTGCAGATAACTTGAAATGCTGTAAAGGTATACACGCAAAATGTCAACCCGACCTGTTTTTTTTTTATTTTTAGGATATTAGATAAAAAATGAAAACTTCAAGCATGATGCAAAGTTTCAAGCTGATCACATAGTAAGAACCATAGAAAATTGAATAAGAATATTGAAGAAAAACACAATATTTTCACGAAAACAGATTTTATCGAGTTAAAATTTTGAGTGAATTTACATTTAAAATTTCATGTTTGCATCTTCAGAATCATTTAAGGAGTAGGTTATACAATACATACAAAACCAATCTCTATGGTGTTATTGGAGACCCCGAAAACCAAAAAGTCAGTGTTTTCTTAATTTTTTTTTTAATTTCTGACAGATATCGATATCAAATTTGATGCTATCAGTTTTTTCGTCCGTGTCCAAAAATCTCTACTATTATCATTCGATCTTTTCACTTCTATTTATCGAAATTGATCAGATGCAATCCATAAACAATACCTTTATTAACTAATACCGAATATGCTTCAACTAGATAACAGCCTAATGAAACATATCTAATGAGGAATATTTAAAAATTCCTGATGTTTTTATTGAATTCGCTGTTTAAATTTAAAACTTTCCATCGATACAAATACAAAGATGATCAATTGAATTGAGGCTTTAAATTTTAAGTTAGTAATATTCGTACAATTGCAGCATTTTTATGCAACAAAGAGATTATCACGCGTTATCATTGGTCTAGACTTAAAAAATGCAGTTGCCATGTGAATTTATCTCAAGTGGTTTCGATAATATTTGGGACAATTTTCACTTCAAGTGTTAAAATGAAAACTTTCAAATCAGCCAAAATTCCTCAAGGACGCGTGAAATAACGTGCATGACCAAAGTATACATATAGTGCGTTACGTAAATTCAAGTATCTATTCCTACCTAAGTAGTACCCAATACAAATATATTAGGATTGGTTGATAAGGAAATCATAAGGTGCAGTATCTATCAAATATTTTTGGTTTATTATGGCCTGATTGATTGTAACGGTAATATTTGGCATTTTTTTCGATGTTCTCCTTAAATTTTCTATGAATCTGATGACGCGATCAACATGAAAACTGACATAATGCTTAAAATAGTTATTACTTATGTACACGCGAAATTTCAAATTGGTCAGATCAATTTTCACTGAAATATCTTGGGTTTTCTTATATTCTGCTTAAATTTTCTGTTACCTAATGATAAGGCGATCAACCACGAAATTATGCATGAAAATAGAAATTGTTATTTAATATCTACAAGCAAAATCACAGCATGATTGAATTTGTTGTATTTGATGCAATATTGAGTAATAATTTCCGATTCCTCGTGAAGATTTCAATAGTCCTGGTTACTAAAGAGCTTAAATGCATCAATTGAGAGCTGATCATTCTCAATTTTGCAAGCAAATTTTAATTTAATTCAAAATTTTGTGTTGAACGCTTGATCAAAATTATAGAATATTCATGTATAGGCAATATCGACAAAAATTCAAAAGAAAAGCACTTTGATTTAGGAAAGAGGTAACAAGTCGATTAAAATTGCGAATAATGTTAAATATTTCGTTTCAGAAAAAATTAAATCTTATGTTGGGAACAATTGTTTCAGAGGAAATCATACAGTCTCGATACTGATAATAGTCAAATTTTGATGGTCTTATTTGAACGCTCTGTATATGAGAACATTATCTCAGCAATGAAAAATATTAACTGAATACTTTCTTCGTAACCGATTTCATAAAACAGTTTTTTTTCAATGAATTACGAATAACTCGAAACGGCAGAAGATAGCTGTAGGAAACGGAAATAAATTAACGTTTATGCAAAAATGCTTCTCAATGTGCAATAAAATATATTGTGCTTCTATTTCATTCAAAATATGCGAGTTGACCTTACTCTGACCTTCAAGGTGACCAGGTGACCTTGATATCGAAATTTGACTGAAAACTGAAAAAATTATAAATCCGCAATCCAAAATCCAACAAATAAAAATTTATATGGGGGAACACTTTACGAACGGAATATACATTGAGTCGAACAACGTTTTATTGTATACTTCGCACAAGTTTTGAATATGTTCTTATTCTCTATAGCTTTCATATCATAGGTAGATATCACACTAATTTTTCGGCCTTGTCGAATTTTTTCGACATTGAACATATTAAAATTTCTAATTTTCATGATTTTGCAAACAATATCTACTATACATATCGATTTTTGATTTTAATTTAACGAATTTTAAAATGATAATCTAATATACAGGGTTAATTACTTTCGAGTAATAACGTCACCGTCATTTTTTTTTAATGGAACACCTAATTTTGTCTCAATTTTCCGATTACTCTAGCTGAGCTGATGCCAAAAATGTATCACATGTTGATTCAAATTGGTACAGGGTGGACAAAAATACAATAGTTTTGTGTGTGCTCATAAAGTAACGCGTAACATTTTTTATTAGTTGAATTAACAATATAATAAAAAAAATTATTGCCTAGCGGAAATAAACAAATAATGACATTTCACAAAAAACTAGACGACTTTGTTTTTTTTCAAATTGATAAGAAATAATTCCTTTCATATTATGTCTGCTAGACTACAAGTACCAAACATGTTTGGAAACAGCTCATTTTTATTAATCTAAAAATGTAACAAACTACGAGTGTCACATTCAAACCAATTGTCGCTAGACAATAAGTATTTTTGATAATATTGTTAATTTAACTAATAAAGAATGTTACGCGTTACTTGTCCACCCTGTACCAATTGGAATCAAAATGTGATGCATTCTTGGAATCAGCTCAGCAAGAGAAATCGGAAAATTGAGACAAAATGGGGGTGTTTCATTTAAAAAAATTTACTCGAAAGTAATTCACCCTGTATATTGGATTATTATTTTAAAATACGGTTAATTGAAATCAAGCATCGACGTATTTCAGGATTCTTTCTTGAAATGGTCTGTTAAGCTAAAAATGAATTTGTTTCATACTTTACGGACACAGTGTTTAATAGGTGGGTATAATAAAGAAATATAAATCTTTATACTACGCTCTACGCTGGCACTAAGCATACGCATTTGACAATTATTGCTACTCATTGTTTTTTCATATAGCCTACTATATTAAGTCTAGATGTCTAGATACACCGTGCTGGTTATGTTAATTTAATTCATTGAAATTATGTCATTCAATAAAAGATGAACCAAAAAAGAAAATGTTGAAAAACGATAAGGCTAAAGTGTGAGTTTAATTCCAACTTGATAATGTAACTGGTACATTCCACAAAGTGTAACAAATTTCATGAAAAAAAAATGACTATAATTGCAACAGCCGGTATTTTCAAAATAGAGGTTTTAATGCACATACGGTGACAACACTAACATTCAGAAGAAAATGACCTAATATTGAAAAAAAGTCTAAATCAGACAAGTAGATTTGACGTAAATGTATATATGATAAAATGTACTTTCGCCTAATTTTCAGTGGTGCGTTATTTTATTGGCTAAGTGTAGATTGAAATACATAATTGGGACACAAGAACAATACGCGATATTCCAACAATAATCTCCGCCTCCATTTCATCACAAGAATAAGGTCGAATACATTTCGGCGTTGAGCAGATTTATCAATTCGGCTATATCAGATCGAACGTCACAAAAACGTATCCTAAAATAATTCAAGGCCGAACGATGATAGAATAAAATTTGATAATTGAAACCAAAGTTCCGTCGCTCTTCGTTCTGTTCCAGCTGCACCGCCTGAATCATAGCGAACGGAGACAAGGACGGAACCATGAGGCCGTCCTTTTTTGGCGTGCCACCGACTCGGAAACAGCGTAGTGGAATATCATAGGGCCTAACGAAAACTATTCAACTATCCTAAACTGGTTTTTCATGTGGGCCAATGGTAACCTGATGCTTATCCCACCATAATAAAATTCGGTAGATTAGTCATGGCCTGCTTAGGAATGCACGCCATCGCTCTTCGTCATTGGCTCAACATTTCAAATAGCCTGGCTTAGAAGACCTTGAATTAGAAGCAAACCAAGAACTCCTCCGAGCTGGTGAATGTATAAAACAAAATGACTCCGAATCTGAATTCAAATTCCCTACTTTGTATTCGATTCAGGGACACGTTTGGTGTGAATTATATTCTTAAACTATTCAACCATTTTTTTTTTGTTCGAGGTGATAGTACATTTTAGTGATCAACAGGGAATCTTGCCAGATGCGGTTAATTTGTAATTAATATCCGAATTCGTTCCCGGAATTTTTTAAGTCTCAGTTTGTTTTTTTCCTTTCGAATAATCGTTTTTTTTCTACCAAGAAATACCTAGGGTAAATGCACTGGTTCTCGACCAGTTAACAGAAACATCGATTTCGAGCACGATTTTTTCACACATAAACTTATCAAATTTCAATGGTGTTGGTGTTCATCGATTCTTTGGCGAGTTTTAAATGATTTGTCATATAATTTTAAACATTCTTTTCGCATTTAACCTTTGAAACATATAGAAAATCTCAATAACCTTCGGTTCTCGACCACGCCGCAGAGTTCTCGACCATTTTTGTGTTAGTTTTCGACCACTAATAATAGTGGCCGCTCCACTTAAAAATTTTATAAAAAACTTTAGAGCGAGATGAAAGATTAGTGCTTACTTTCGTACCGTACCATCGACATCACTACCTATCACTCAGATGGGTTTCAGATGAGCTAATCAAGTAAGAAACACACAGTAAAAAATTATTTTGCAAAAGTTTCCACTTTCTATAAATATTTCAAAATAGCAACTCATACAACAAAATTTGGTTATTTTGCTCTCAATATCTATTTAGAAACTAATGAGTAAATAAAATATAAAACACCGACCACCAGTGGTCGAGAATTAAGTACAATCAAATTGGTTCTCGACCGCGAATAAATAAAGGGTAGAAATAAGTGTTTCAACGTTAATTCGGTGGTCGCAAACTAATATTCACAAAGTAGATATATAAATGAATCAAGGTATCGAAAAAAAAACGAAAATGATCCAACAGAAATATATCAGTTGAAAGGAACAATTATTGAAGTAACATATTGGTTCTCGACCACTTTGGTCGAGAAATAAAAGATAAAAATTTTCCAATACCAGTTCGCGACCGCCCAATATTGAACAAAAAAATATACATTTATTTGCTTCTTGATTGAAATACACTCAAAAATATATCTTATAGTTGATATGGAACAAAATATACACACATAATTCATTCAAAATAAGAAATAATTACTATTTTCTGGTCATATATCACAAAGCAATTTTCTGAGAGAGGAAGAGAAAGAACCCTTTTTTATGATAAACGATTATAAACTAATTTTTAGCGCGAAAAATTCGACCTATACTTACCACTACTATGCAAACTATCTTGGAAGGGTAGAATGGTCAAGAACACGTACCGCGAAAATATTTTGCACTACATGATATATTTTTATTATTATTTCATCTCAAATCACGGAATGGTCGAGAACCAGTGCCGGTCGGCTAACCAGTGCATTTACCCTAATTAATGCCTAGATTGTGTTGGTGAGGGATTTAGTAAATGAAAAAAGGAATTATCTTGAGCAGAAGGAATGGAAAATATCTTGAATTTAATAATATTAATTCCAACGAATAAAATTTGATTCAGTAATAAGGACCAATAGAAACTTATTGTTTCTCAATTCAAGAATTCGTTTCAATTGGAATAGAAACAACACATTAGTTCAAACGGAATGATGAATTTGAAAATTCAATTAAATTAATATAAAAAAATTCCATTAGAGTTGATTGTATGAAAAAAATTGAAATGAATATTGGTCTGTAGAAAAGATATCATTGGGACTGGTATCTTATCGAATAGTGAAGCAAATAGGTACTTATTTCAACTCAATAAACGTATCTCCTCGCGTTGCTCCATTCCCTAAAATTTTTTCATTGGAATGGAAAGAATAGTTTAAATGTGATTGATTCAAACATTGATATTTTATTTCTTCGCTGCAGTAGGTGCATTTTTTCTGAATCAATCTGAAGTCAGGGTATGAACCAATTTTCATATAATCACTTTGTTATACCTACCTAATTATAGAAAAACTTCATTTCACTTCATTTTATGACCATGCTTCGTAATCAAGATCAAAAATCGAATATATTGCACAACCGTGCAATATATAAGATTTTTTATTTTTAAACATAGCACACCATAACATTTTTTATTGTTAATTTCAGTAATGAGCAGTGCGCGCAACAGTTCATAACTGAAAATAAAAATTTAAACGAATGCAATGCAGAGTTGAATCATTCATATACCAAGCACATTTTCAGTGTTTTCTACTCATTCGAAAATATGTAATATTTTCGTTAGTGATGACCAACATGCAAAGAATACATGACTGTCAAATATGTGACAATTTCACTATGTAAATGATGGTGACCCTAGAACCAACTTTTACAAACCTATTTGAAAACTAAACAATGATAATGTCGCAAAGAACATGTTAACAAATTTCTGAATGAATAGTTAAATTCCGATGTGATTTAGAATTGAATCAAGTTGAATTGAAAGTTTGGAATAATTGACATTGAAATTTAGACATTGCGTAATTCAATAGGTTAAAAAAACTCGATTCACCTCAACTGTATTGTGAGCATTTAGTAGGAACTGTCCCATTTCATTTAAATTTTCATTTCGAATTCTGATGGCCATGTTTGAGAACATATCATATAATTCAAAAATATGGAAAAAGAAATGGGTACCCAATTTTCGTGATCACACATCTAATGGATTTGAAATTTTGCCTACTGTAGAAGAATAACTATTCTAAGCTTTGTGCAAAATTTTGTGTGAATGCCATCTTCAGAACCAAAAAAAATTCAAGAAGAAATATTAGAGAAAAAATGAAATGGTAAATTCCCATTACCCACGCAAAATTTCAATCCAAATCGAATCTGTAATCACGAATATATTTTTTCTAATATCCGTTTTGAATTTTCTATGATTGTTTCCATAAAATAATAGATCGATCTATTCGGAGAAAAGCACTCAAAAAACTTTGGATCTGATTTGACCTACTAATAAATTTTATAGAGATATTACAATATTTTAAAACGTATCACAATGGCGAATTCGATAAATTCTAATATCTATCGGCGAACAATGAAGCAGCTATCTATCGCTTTTTTACAGTTTCAGATACAAATTTTGAATGAAATTATATCAACGAGTATCCACAACAACAAAATCTAACCTATACCAACATTGATTGCTTTTACGAATGTTATTTATTATGTATATAGGGTGTTTCATAATATATGCGCAGGACTTCAGGATGTGATAGCACGTTATAAATTATGAAAAAAAGGCTTTGTTATTTGATTTCATAATTTTGCATCCAGGATCTAAAACACATGAGGCATCTTATATATTTGTCGCATAACCTATTTCGGGTTTTTATAACTGTAAGAGCAGCTCTGGAAAATTGTCTTTCAACAGGAGCTGAAGATGCTGGCGTTGATAAAAATTCAAACTTGGCAATTTTGGCCAAGTTTTGTAAGATATTTCTGAAACTACCGAAATCTACCAATAGATTTCATAGAAATGTGAGAAAACAACTAATGAAGTCACACTGGCGTATGCTTCAGTTTCTCGGCGCTCGAGGAATCCCCTTATTTAGTCTAAGCGCGCACTAGATTGCAGAAATATATGCCGTTAGACGCGTGCATATCAAGCTCAAGTAATATCGAGTAGCTTGATTTCAAGTCAAGCAATAAATATCAAGGCAAGCCAAGCTCAAGTAGGTATATAATTTTCCACAAGCTTGATTTTCGTGTCAAGTAGTTGGTTAAAATGTCAAGCTACTTGGCTTGATGAATCCCTTCCCATTTGAACCGCCAATGTTATACAAAAAAAGTAGTCGTAGTCATAAGCTTCAAAGTCGACCTTTTTCAAGAAAAATTAACTTTTATGTTGAAAAATATGGCCGTTGCTGTTAACCTTTTTTTTTACAAAAAACTACAGGTTAACAATTTAAAATCATTTTCTGAACAACAGAAAAATGCTTAGGAAATCTGTTTTCTGTACGATAAAAGTTCCGGAAATATTCCTAAAAAAACGATTTTTTTTTCAATTACAACACCCTGTATCTCGACTCGAAATGGTGGATTTTAGAGGGTAAGTTAATAGAATTTTTTGCATATTCACTATTTCCATCGGAAAATCGAAGAAAAATTATAGTGATCTGAAATTTTTTCCAGTGTGACTTCAAACAAAGAGTTCTTTCGCCCAAAGAATTTCAGCCGAGATTTTAAGTTGGAGAAACTTTCGACACACCATGTACATGCCGATTAACTAACACCTGACGTATAGATACAGAGAAATCGCTAAAGAATTCGAAACATCTCGTAGATCTAACGTTACAATCGATTCCTTAGAAATTATCTTTGATGTTGTTTGCCTCGTTTGACAATGATCTGAATTGTATTCCAAGGCACAACCATGTGATGTGTACTGGGTACAAGTTCATTATCGCGCATGGCCGACACGCACTATCGAAGAGCAAGAGAAATAAATGATGTTTTATATACTCTATGGATGAACTTAGCGAACCTTGCTGTTCCATCGTCTCCAGTGCCAGCCGTCGTAACACAAATATAGCTCGGAGTTACATTGACATTTACATGATAATACGGCCGTTATTTACACTACCCATTTTATGTATTCACATTATG
Source organism: Harmonia axyridis (assembly GCF_914767665.1). Lineage (NCBI taxonomy): Eukaryota > Metazoa > Arthropoda > Insecta > Coleoptera > Coccinellidae > Harmonia > Harmonia axyridis. Next base: position 12,253,227 of record NC_059505.1, read on the forward strand.
ATGCACGAATTGCACAGAGGTAATCGCGACTGATCCAATCTAGTTCATAGACGGAGTAGACAGACCTCTATTACGTCTCTATTGACATATTTTTATGTAGCTAAGACTGTGTGGCGGTTACGTATTTTATATCTTCTGTGGATAGAAGGGACATAGAACAGCATATGTAGAAAATATTTTTCTCTATTTTAGTATCGTAATGAGTTCATTACAGTACGAAAAACAGTGTTGTAATGAACTCATTACAGCATTGTTTTCAGTTATATTTTTCGTTTTGTGGTTGTCTACACTAACTTCCGATCCTATCAATTTTTAACAAACGTCAATTGTCATTATAACATAATTTGATTGTAGTGAAATGATTTGCAACATTATTCTCAATTTCTCTTAATTCTGGTGGTTGTAAATCGATTTCGTCAGATATAATTCACGAATTTAATGCGTGATTAAAAATTAATTAAAAATTCAAAACGTACGATTCATATTAAAATTCTGTAATCTGTCAGTTTTCGTAACAGTTACCCGAACTGCCAAGATACAATACAAAAGTCACTAAGATGTATAATCTGAATTTTTCATTGAATTGCGATAATATTTCACAAAACTTGACTGAAATAGAGAAAATATCGTCTAATACTCTTTGCAGAAGGCAATTCCAAAACTCATGCGTTTAAAAACTCGCTCCTTTGTCGCTCGTTTTCGAATTTCGCATTCGTGTTGGAATGGGAGCCCATTCTACACCTTGTTTTGAATATAACCTACTATTTTATATCTACTACTATTGACATAGGTATTGTAGGAATTACCATAAAAGAATCATTTGCGGGCCCATGTTTACATGTTTTTAAGACTTTTTCCTCAAAATTACTCTAGAAATCTCTCGTTTTCTTTTGTACCCTTGATTTAGGAACACCCTGTGTCAACCCAAAAAGGGCCAAGAATGACATTGTGCCCAGCCCAGCAAGGTTTAACTTCAGATTTGTGTCAGGAATACTGAATTAAGCATATTGGAACAAAAATATATATGCAAAATTGAAACAGTAACGTGAATACGAATTTGATCAAGGTAGCAAAAGCTTCTAACTTGGCTCTACTCATTTTTGTCGTGCCCTTCAGAATTTATGACTATACCTCATTCTAGTTGATCTTTGCCCGAGTGACAATTGTCCGAGTTCTCGTTGAACTTAGCTAATCCAAAATAATATCCAGCGATAATTTAAAGATTTTATGTGCTAATGAAAATGATGATAACTATTCAATTGTTGATTTGCAGAAGTCGAATAGGACATTAAAGCTCACAATAAAACATCATTGTATGACCATGAGCTACGAACATTTGAGTTTTAGAATTTCTTTGTTCCGATATGTTTTTGTAATCGACTATCTCCTTGAAAAGTTGGGTGTGCCAATATTTAATTACAAAATACGTTTTCAGGTTTTTCGTATTTAATGTATAGTAATAAAATTAATGATTAGAGAACCATATAAAGTGTGCAATTTATGCAGTATCAAATAACAAATAGATATGCGAAAAGCATATTTTCATTTCCGAGAAAATATTTCGAATAACTATATAAAATATATATCTTCATTTAAAAAACTTGTACTCCTAATTGCTATTTGGTCTACATAAGTGGTATAGTTTCGGCTATTTGGTACTCAAAAAATTGTTACGTGGTGTATGTTATCTGATGTTGTATAAACACACACATAATTATACAGTCTTTATAAATGATTGTAACATCGTAGTGGCCTTTGAAATGTGTTTTACAGCTTTTCAATGATACTTAAAAATAATTTTTTTATGATACTATTTCCAAATTGATAATTATAAATTGTTTACTACCAATTCTCATTCAAATCCACAACCTCACTTTTTACAGACCCGCAATGAATAAATGAAAAATATTTCAGTGACCACTGTGACTTCAGAGTAATTTATAAAAACCCTGTGAATGCAAGTAGACAATGAGTTCTCTGAATTATCACCGAGTTGAAATTTGAGTCTTTTCACGTACAATTGATATGAATGATATTGTTTCTTCTTGAATTATATCAATTGGAATATCCCTCGGAATATCCATTTGATTTCACATAAATTAAAATTTTCTCTTTATTGTGTGCATATCATCTGGACTCAATGCTTTGTGTTCGGAGTGTTAGAGATTTGAAATATTATTTTTATTGTGGGTTTGAGTATTGCCTATTCTCTCGACTATTTTTTGTTTATTTGTGATTTTTTTTTGTAAAAGCTTTTACTTTCAGTATAATTTATTTGAATATATTTATAGCATGATAATCAGTGATTACCTACTCTAACTGTTCTAGAATATAATATTGAAGTTTGGTAGTTCATCCATTCTGAATGAATAAATGAAACTCAAAAATACTAATCCGAACGAATTGCAAGCTAGTTCTCAGTGGGTAAAATAACAACACAAAGGTTTATGCCGAATTATGAGATGATATATTGTTTCACTATAAAAGATTCACAAAGATCGATATCTCATGAATTATTAATACCTGAATTCGGTTGAAATTTTGCGGCAACATCGAGGGCAACATAATAAATCTTCTTCATCATAAAATAAAATATAATTTTATGGAAATTATACGTTCAATTTTTGAGCTTCACGGCTTGGCTTGATTTTCAAGCTACTTGGCTTGAACTTGACTTGATTTCCAATCAAGCTCAAGTCAAGTAGTAGTTTTTCAATTTCAAGTCAAGTATTTATTTATCAAGTACTTGAATCATATGAAGCTACTTGATGTTCACCATTTTTATTGTATAGAGTCACATCAATAAAAAAATGATGAAATGAGAAGGAATCAGCAAAAAACACTTTCACTTATTAACCTTATTATATAAAAAAACCAAAAATATCAACTCTTTTGAAATAAAAACATAAATTAAATCACTATGAATCATAACAAAATAAAAAATAATAAAAAACAAAGTTTCTTAATATTGAGAAACCTCCAGGCTTTGTTTGATTCCATAATTTTCTCTCCAAGATTTGGGACACATGAGGCATCTTATAGATTTGTCACCTAACCTATTGCGAGTTTTTGTTACTGTAAGAGCAGCTCTGGAAAATTGTCTTTCAACAGGAGCTGAAGATGCTGGCGTTGATAAAAAATCCTTGGCTATTTTGGCCAAGTTTAGAAAGATATTTCTGAAACTACCGAAATATTTCAATAGATTTCATAAAAATGTGAGAAAACAACTAATAAAGTCACACTGGCGAATGCTTCAGTCTCTCGGCGCTCGAGGAATCTCCCCATTTAGTCTAAGTGCGCTGCAAGAGAGATTGCAAAAATATATGCCGTGCGACACGTGCATATCATGCTCAAGTAATATCAAGTAGCTTGATATCAAATCCAGCAATAAATAGCTAAAATCAAGTCAAGTCAAGATCAAGTATGTAATTTTTCACGAGCTTGATTTTCAAGTCAAGTAGTTGTTTAAAAAGTCAAGCTAATTGGCATGATGAATCCCTATGTGCAAATATGTCTCATTTTCACTATATAATAGTTTTTCCTCAAGGTTTCGTTGTAAAATATTACTGATATATATGTTCATAATATTCTAGTTTATGTCTAGTCTATGTTATTCGCGTACAATTAGCAAACTTCAAACCACTGGTATAAATAAAATTTATAGCTACTTATAATTTCCAATTCAAAATATCTGATGTCACAATTTAATTTTCGTTGCATTTCTCATTCATTCCCTCCCATAATGAAGACCGAAATTGCATCTGCTTCTTAGATATCAAAAGTTTCGCAGTTACAATTTCCGCCTCAAATATTTGTTGAGTCACTGCCAGCCAAGAGCTGATTATATTCAGGAATTGCAGCTTAATCGGATATGTGTTTTTCGAATGGATTACAAGGCCAAACGTCCAACTCTTTGTCATAATTTAGATTCAACCTTGACATTCTGATTTGATAGCTTTAGTTCGTACTTTCATTAGAACAAGCTAGATTTTCTTAGGTAAACGTGTCTCTGTAGTCATTTCCAGGATAAAAAACAACTCAGTAACCTTAAACTCCTTCGAAATACCACTCAGCCAGCTATGTCTTTTTTCGTAATGTCACATCATCCTTCTATTAACATGTAGAATAGTTATTTATAATACAAGTGCAGGAGTTATTGATATTCTTCCACGAGTTCAAAGAAAAGAGACATCACGAAGCGGCGAGTTTTTGAATGAGCATTCTGTAGGTACGAGTATTATGCATTATTTTCTCTATTTCAGTATCGTAATGTGTTCATTACTGTACTAAAAATAGTGCTATAATGAACTCATTACAGCATTGTTTTCAGTTATATTTTTTGTTTTGTGGTTGCCTACATTGACTTCCAATCCTATCAAATTTCAACACACGTCAATTGTCAATATAATATAATTTGGATAAAGTGAAATGATTTGCATTATTATTGGCAATTTCTCTTAGTTCTGGTGGTGTTAAATCGATTTCGTCAGATATAATTCACGAATTTAATGCGTAATTGTAAATTATTTTAACATTAGAAACACGATTCAAATTCAAATTTCGTAATCTATCAATTTTCGTTACAGTCATACCAACTGCCATGATATAATACAAAAGTCACCAGGATGTATATTCTGAATTTTTCATTGAATTTTCACAATTTTTCACAAAACTTGACTGACGTTTAATACTTGTTGCAGAAGGCAATTCCAACATTCATACGTTCGAAAACTCGCTCCTTCTTCGCTCGCTTTCAAATTTCGGATTCGTGTTGGAATAGGATTCTATTCTACAACTTTTTTCAGAGTATACTATTCTATAATTTATAAATTTTAATTTAAATTAATGTAATATTTCCATGAATAACGTTAAGTGATTATTCCATGAAAAAATGATGGTTGGAAGAACTGTTTTTTGTATTAAAAATTTCATATAAAATATAAACATAAAATATGTATAAATCTGGAATATTCCCGCACAATTTTGTTTCACAAGGAATGACAGAATGAACAGATTTGACACCGAATCAGAGAGAAGTGTTATTGGGAAATGTTATGTGCATCTCACAGAAGAATTACGTAATGTCGAAAGGTTCAAATGACAAAAAGAAATGTTTGCATCAAGTGTACAGAGGCCTCTTGCACTAAACTATTTTGCAACTTTTAACTTCTCAAATTAGTTTACGTTGCAAAAAAAACATTCAGAACTGAAAGGTACATAGTGAAAAGTAAAGGAAAAGATACTGATCAGCGAGTATCGTTGTGAAACTACCGGTATTATTTTTTACTTTGAGAATTGGACTAAATGCAAAGTAAAAAAGTTGTAAATTACAGTTTAGTGCAAAAGATTCTTGATGAATATGAATATTTCTCGATTTAATGTCGTATTATGCAGTATTGGGAAATTATTGGTCTAAGCTACGACTCTGAGAGACCTGTATTTCATCATCATCATTCAGCCTGTATTTACCAAAGGAAAAAAATGATATTCTCAATAAAAGACATACCTACAATAGTTATGCACTTTTGGCGTATAGGATATATGAGACAATCCTGTACATATGATGAGACGAAAATCGTTCTGTTGTTGATGAAGCGACAATTTTAACAACGAAACGGTATTCTAGTCTCTACGACCTTCGCATATAAACGATCAATTATTTTATGAAATATTGTACCGACCTAGGTCTAAATTACTCGAATGAGTATATACATATAATTATAGGTGGTACTTTCGGACCGAATCGTGAATTAGGAAAGCAAAGATAAATTAGTAGAATCGTTTTCATGAAAAACCAACCATAAAAATAGCTTGATTGATCCGTTGCCGGTATAAATAATTGTCGACTGAGAAACCTCAATATACGACGTAAATATTGTGCATTAATATTTGGAATTTTCATGGTAATAATGAGCAATTTCATACGGAATATAATTGGAGGTGGAATTAAAAGGAATAGAATTTTTATTTCCAAATCATGTAAACAATTCGTTCTTACTATTTTGGTTGATAGGTATCTTCTTTTATGCAATGGATGTCGGATTTTTGGGATTTTATCCAGTATGTTGATATGATTCTAGGTATTTTCTTACTATGAGTAGCTAATTTGGAAAGAATTTCTGTAATACCTTGAAATTTTTTCAAGTATTTCAAGTATAATTTTAATAATATAGGGTAAATGCGGACAAAATGACATACTGTTTTGTTTTTCAATCATATATTTTCAGTTATCGTAATAATACTCCCATTTTGGTGCTAAGAACTAACTTTGGTTAATTGTTTTCAAGTATTATAAGTTGAAAATTGAATTAAACTAAAAAAATTAAAGATATAAGAAATTATTTTGACTTCTAATATACTTCCGTATATATTCCGTATACTAAGGACAAAATGACATACTAGTAATAGACATAAAGACAAACATAATATTTGAATGCAAAGTTCGAAAGTATGAAGGTTTTGGTTCTCGAAACAGTATAGCATACGATGTATAAGCCCAGTGAAAACACTGGGCAGCCACGCAGCCACTGCTCACCAGGTATGAAACGAAAAAAAACGTCATTGCAATAAATGCAGGGGCAGAAATAGACATCTTCATTTTTATTGTTAATTTGAAACGGTTCAGTGTTGAATTCTTCATCGTCAACGATTTTTTTTTATTTTTCAACGACCTTTTTTTTTAACCACAGGGTTTTTTATCATTGAATAATGTTTCAGTAATTTCTTGTATCTTCTTCTTGGGTGGAATGGTCACAGCAGATTTAGCCTTGGTTTTGTCAAAATAATGCGTTAACGTGCATTTGCGAGCTTCTGGCTTTCTTATGCCTTATTGTCACTGAGGAAGTGATGAAATAATTTCATTAGGAAAGGATATCGTATTTTTTACAAGATACATACCAGAATTTCACGTTATATCACGTATAAAATGAGTTCAGAAGAACATGAAAATGAGCTCCACGTGAAAATCAATCAACAAAATTCCATATTATTTCCAAAAATATATTTTCTTGACATGTATCGGACAAAATGACATACTATGTCGTTTTGTCCATCAGGATAGTATGTCATTTTGTCCGATACATACTTTTTATGATATTGAAGCATAATTTCAAAACAAAACTATAAGCCATCTCAAAACTTATACATTTTATTGCTTCATAACATTACCAACAAGAATACATCAAAAAAACAACGAATATCGTAATGAAACTCTCCAGAAGCAATTCAGAAACCAATTGAACAACAAAAATTCAACCGACGTAAACACATTTGTAGCTATTGCACCAGTGAAACAGACAGTAAGATGTCAACTTCTTCGCAGGATTGCCATCATCTCTAGCAGAAACTGAATCACTGTGAAAATCCGAGCAATACAGCACCACTTTTGAAAAAATTCAAAAGTTCATTTTGTCCGCATATGTCGTTTTGTCCGCATTTCCTCTAATGGTACCATAGGTACAATATTGTTATAGTTATCAACAAATGAAACAAACTATTTTAATAGTGAACCACTCAAATCAAACGTATAAATAATAATTTATATTCGATTATTCATTTTTCATTAGATTCTATATGATTTTTCATTTTCAATATTCCTGCAATTGCAATTAGGAATTAGGATCTATATTTATCTCGTTTGAGCGTATAAAAATCTGATCTCAATGAACAATTTCAGCATTACTTATGTATCGTCTTTGATGAAGACTGTTGAATAAAATTATTTATGGGATATATTGATCATTAAAAAAACAAACCGAGAATTCGAAAAAATATCTATTATATCTTAATCTTATAACAATATAAGTCGAATATTCATGGAGTAAACTGTTTTTTCGCTTTGTATTCCTGAGACAAATCTGCTCTTTAGATATTATTCGAAATATATTCTCCAATAATTGGTAATGTTTATTGAAATTCAACTGAAATTTTGTAGGGGTAACATCTTTTGAAAAAGAAGAAAATAATCTTGACCCTAAAATTTGGTAATTTGTCCTCAGTTCTTGGAAGAATTATTTTCATTGGGAAATACGCAAAAATATATTTTCGATTCGTGCTGTTGCTAATTGAAGGTGTCCATTGTTTTTCGGACTGGAATAACACATCTAATTATGTAATTTATTGTCTTTATCATGAGCATTTCCGGTTGGCTACAAAGTAAAATGTGGTTGTCAAATTACGAAAGTGTTAAAATGGAAATCGATATAACACAAATTGGAATGATATTCTCGAATAAGATTCAAAACCTTTCAGTTTGTTATATTTTTGGTTGGTGATGCAAAAGGAGGGTTTTTTCTGGGCTCATTTTTATTTACTCATAATAAGTCATCAAAGAGGATAAATGCAACCTTAGCACAGAAATTATTCTCTCGTATATGCCTAATATAGTTATAAAGAGAAGTCTCGAAAGATATACGAATATCAATATTAATCAAAAAACTAATGAAAAATCAAAATACCTACTAGTACACAATTTATTTTATTCATTTAATAATACTAATTAAGTCTCAATAAGTTGGCACGTAGAGTGGAAAAAATTAGACCAATTAATCAAATGAATTTAATAGAAACACAAGATATATTTTTGTTTTGAAAATATATGACGAGTTTGTTTCATAATGATTTGTGAGTGATGAAAAAATGTTTCCGAAATTCAAATAATACTTCAATTCGAAAGAATAAAGAGAGCAGTCATCTGTTCGGAAATTCTTTCAGACAAAACATCAGACGTAGTCCAGAATGAAATCGATCTTCACCGAATAACGGAAATTGAAGGGTCTGGTCTGGGCTTAATTTGATTTGTGTGAATCCATACAACCCCTCAATGAAAACATCTATCACCATGTTTATAAGTTGGTCAAGGGTAAAATTCAGTCCGATTAATTCATTATTGAAGGAGAAGAATAATTTTCATCCAGAAAGCTTCGCAGAATACGTAAAAATCTGTTTTTAATGTCAATCCCAGAACAACGATTTCCGCTCTCTCAACACCATTTTTCCGAGATGGATTTTGATTGAAAATCCATAACGCAGAGGAAGCGGACGATGGCGGAAACTTGGAGAAAAATAAAGACTGCAGAAAATAATGTAATTCGGCGCGATGCGGAAAAATTGGGTTCACGACGCATCAAAAAAAAGTGCATCTTAAAAATCATTAAATGCATCGAGGATAACGGGAAAGAAAAGCTGGATTTTCGTCGGACGCACCAACGACGTGAAAATTCCCGAATCCTCGTTGTGAATCGAGTGAATAAAACGCAAGAGGGAGGGGATGCGATCGGTTTGATTTGATGAGAGAATTTGAAAATTCGGCAGGCAACAGGTCGGGACGCTGTTTGCCGCTATTTTCTGCCGAGCGAGACTTGAAGGGAAAAGCTGGCCGTTATTAGGAATATTGATTTTCAGACTTACCAACGATGTGAACCATGGTTTTTGTCCATCTTTGCAGCTCTCTTCTAATATTTCGTTTCTGTTGTACACATCGCGAATAGGAGCATTCCGCCATTTTTTTCCGGCAGTATGTTAGTAATTACACCTTTTTGTCTACCGAGATCCCGATTACCCATTGCTTAAAATTCATTACACCAAATTTTACATTAAATAAATCCGGATGTCGATCGAGAAACGCACTTAAAAGTCGGAAACACAAGTAAGTTGAGTTCGTTCACTTAAAATCCTTGAATGTCACAGAAAAACACTGAATTGGTTTTGAGTTAATCGAGAAAAAAGTCACTGAACAAAATTAGATCACTTTACGGGAAAATAGTTCGTATCCAACGCACATTCGTGTGGTTTCTTCATATTCAAAGTCGGTTACGGTGACTCCTTGCCATTTTTCCTGTGATATCTGAGGAAAAAAAAGGGTAAATTAGGTTAAAATGCACGAGAAATCAACAGTTTCAGCCTACTTGCCTTGATTTGTTACATTGTCCAGACCGGGTAACACGTTGAGTTGTTTTAAAATTTTGCAGTATGAATGTGCTGTATGAATGGTGGTCTGTATCACAACTGTAGTAACGTCATAATATTCGATGCAACAAGTACGACGCCTATCGGCGCTTGTATGCACTTGCATTTTCCCTTCTCTCGGCTTACTAGATCAGCGTGCATCCCTACATCTTTCTTCTCTCTCGTTCTCTACAAGCATGGCAATTCAACTCGTTTCCCAAATACTCCGAAGGTTGTGTCGTCTCTGTTCGAATTCTCTTTGTATTCTTTTCTAACGTATTAATTTCATAGGTTCGAATACAGACCGTCTCTCTCTCCGAAAGTCTTTGTCTAGTGACCTGAAGCCTGTTTTCAGTCTAGGCATCTTGCTCTAGCCGATTCGTCAATTATTTTCGTTGTCTTTTTCAGATGCGAATTTTTCCTCTTTGTCTTTGAAATTTCCCGGTTTGAAGAGACTTGAATTGATATCTCTCGGCACATTCATTTCTTCGTAGGCTGTGGTTCATGTACAGCCGTCCTGAAAGTAGATAATAAGCGAGATGGGTTCTCAATTCATGACGGGAGGTAGGTCAGTAATAAAACAGCTATTTAATTACTTACTCCATCATTACATTTCATTTCTTGAAATTATATAAGGATTATTTCCTTCCATACTTAATAATACAAATTTAATCGAGTTGGAAAACATATTGTGGTTTATTTCCATTAGACTTGATGTGTTTTGGTACCTACAGGAGTTTCATACTGGAAAAAAAATTTTAATCGATATTAATTATTTCCAGTTAGGAATTTTGCTTTGAAGTTTTACCTTCTTAAATAATTGAGAAAAATGGATTTTCGGAATGTAGGTTGATTTTGATTTGCTTTATATATACAATTCTAGATGCGAATTTTACAAAAATATGATCAGCCGACCTTCAGGTAGATTTAAGGTTTAATTAAGTAGGTTTATGTTGGGTTGTTGGGTATGAAAATTTTTTGCGAATAATAACTGAAATAATTTGATTGTGACAATCCCCATAATAGGTTTGCAAATATTTTTATTTTCAGATGACTTTTCATCTATTCAGAAAAATTGTTCACAAATTGAAAAAATGTTAATTTTTGAGACCGTCCGATTTACTCGTTAACAAAATTTTGTTTTCTCGAATAATTGTCGACTCAGACGACTCAGTAGTTTTTGAATATGTATTAGGAATTCTGATACGATGCGTCATATATCTCATCAGATCTAGAACTGGAATTTTATTCATAAACTTTTTAATAGTGGAATATTTTATGGATTATTTAATTTTGCTATCATTTCAAGGATCTTTCGAAGCGTAGGAACCAATCAATAATATACCTACTCTGATAATTTTTATATATCGTTGATCATCATCCTAGAACTACTATTAGGTAATCATTGTTTTAATTACGATATCTACCATGATGGAAATATACATGTTTCGAATAATGATTTTAGATCCTAAAAATATGTTCAGATTCACTGATGAAGAATTCGTCTAGTCAAAATTGATTCTGTCCGTCCGGCAACCTTGAAAATTGGAAAATAGCGTGAAATTATTGTTCTCATAACTTCTTTATTACTGGTGCTATAAACATGAAACGAAAACATTCAATGATGTAATTATTAGTTTCTTACAACAATTTTGTTTTCTCAATAATTGAAAAAATACCCATTCGATCAAACCGAAATTAGGACATTGGATGTTTCATGAGGATCATAAAATGGGGAGAACAAAACAGGTTTGTAAAATGTCGGTATCTATCGCAGAAACTTCTCGCCAGCTTTTACTCAGGAACGGACTCATTTATTCTGAATTTTCCGGTTATTTGCAGAGAAGGCCAAAAACTGCTAATTTTCGTCGAATGTCAAGTTCACGATAAGAAGTTACAGTATTTAATTGAATAAAATTTATTAATTCATCTATTTCATTCAAAATTCGAAAAATGTCCTATTGCATGATTTGTGCCAATGTATGTGGCATATACATATATGAACGGATAAATGGATTCTTCTAAGCATGCATTCAATATTGCACCTATAATATGTTCTTCAGTATCTACACTTGAAAAAATTATTCTAAAAAAAACTATAAATGACTTTGTAGGCTGTTTTTAATGTTCAATTAAGTATATTATAGCAAACTCCTCTCAAAATTTCTTGAAAAATCACATAAATATAGATATATGAATTTCTATTCTTTCTATTCTAAAATATTCAATCAAAGGCCACTCGAAAGCGTTATAATATACTACGCCGATTGTGGTACTTTCATTTATAACTAATTAAAAAATTTGAAAAATTAATTTTTTCAGATTTTTGTGAAGAATATTTGCTTAGTACTCGATTATCTCGAAAATAATACAATCTAAGAAAAATTTTTTTTTTTTAAAGAAGCTCTGTTGTTTTCAGAAATGAAACAATGTTTTCGCAAAAAAGAGAGTGGTTTGGGTATTCGATAGGAAAAGGATCATCGCATTCCTATCTACGCCACTGGAACATTTTGGCAAGAGACACTTACCTAATTCGAAACATTAGGTACATTATCTAGATTTCAATACCTAAAAACTGAAACAATGAATGTAACAATATTAGAGTTATAAGTGAAAAACTATTTTCTTTCAAATTCTAACACCCTGTATGTCGAAGACGAAGCTAATTAGAATATATGTCTATAAGAAGTTTTTTTCAACAAAAGAGTTTTTCTATCCGAAGCCAAATCTATTGCACTAAAATTTGGAACGCCTTCATATTGTTTTTTATAATATTTTCACATGTGTCTAGATATTTTGGAATGAAAAAGGAAATAATGATCCATAGTGTGAAATCTGCATTGTTTTGATTTTTATCGTGTGATCGTAAACACACTAATAAATTTTCGCAAAATTATGACGTAATCATTTTGTGGAAATTCATTTTATTATTAAAACGTTTTTCAATTGGACACCGACTACAGTCGAATATTTGATGAAATTTATACAGGGTGTTTCCTAATAGAATGTTAATATTTATGGGGCTAATTTTCAGGTAATTTTAAGAAAAAAAATTCATATGGACATAATATGAATGTCCTAAACGTCATACTTTTTGAGATACAGGGTAGTAAGATTTTCAAAATAAAAAAAAAATTCTTATTTAATTATGAGCAAATTTGATCTCTTGAATTTTTTTAGTCCGACGCACGGGTTTCACCAAAAAAAAAATAAAATCTACATATGTCTCTGCATGATGATTTTGTCATATGTACCTATGTATTAACGATATTGTTATGATCATGCAGATAAACGATTCTTATTTTTTCAAGCGAAAACCGTGCATCGGATTGAAAAAAGTCAAGTGATCAATTTTGAGAAGAAATGATTGGAAATTGAAAAAATAATTTTATTTCAGGAAAAATCTGTGGCGTATCATCAATGTCTGCCAAAATAGGCAGTCAAATTACGTACGAACGCCAATGGTGGAAATTAAAAAAAAAGGTGATACATTAAAAAATGCCTCTTGATTCACAGTACATTTATGAGAAATTTCATCAAAATATCTGAAGTGATATTGTAGATATTAATAATAAATGATTTATTTCTGAAAATTTCACCAGCCTGTATCTCTAAAGGTAAGACGTTTAGGACATATTTTCATATGAAGTTTTTTTCTTAAAATGGGCCCAAAAATCACCTCCATAAATACTGACATTCAATTATGAAACATCCTGTATTTTTCCTGTATTAATAATAATGAATAAATTGTATTGTTTTCGTTCGAAACAAACATCTTATAACCTCCAAATTTACGAAAAGGTCAACGTATCCCTTATCACATCTTCATTTCCAGTGAGTTGCGGTTGTCTGGGACAACGAAATCGCACCCAAATTCGAAGATGTGTTGTCATACTTCCTTGAAGGTTCGTTAAAATGAGTAGGTATGAAATTATCTCCACGTTCGTATTATGGCGCAATGCAACCTCCAAAACCTGATGGGAATCATTGTGCTTGCTCTTTTATGTCGAGATTTCATTACCTACGTCTCAAAAATATTGGTGTTCGAAGAGAACACCAAGAATGCATTCATCTGCATTCTTACAGCTGTTACACTATCCAACAATTCAAGGCTGAATTCAGTGCGTAATGTATGTATGTACGAGGTGATATCGAACAATGTTCGTACTGCATTCAATGCGATATGAGGGACTGTTTTATATGAGCGATCTTCTTCTGTTTATTCAGAGTGAGTATTCTATAAGTACAACCGAATAACTATCAAGGGAGGTGATAATATCAAAAATCGAAGAAAATAAATTCTCTCTTAGAAAATCAGTAAAATTCATTGGCATCTATGTCGATGAACTTCCAAATTTGCGTAAATATATAGAAATATTGTCAAATAAATTCATTAGAATAATCAACATCCATTTCTTTATCACTTTAGAAATTTTAAAACACGCTTAAATATGGTATTATTTTTTGGCAACTAACGAAAACTTGGAAACAATATATTAGGTGTACAACTATGCTTCCGCCGTTTTGCGATAAATGGCTGTGACGGTAAGTGGTAGTCGAAATAAATAGATCGTAGATGTCAGACGCTCAGGTATTTATAAACGTAACGCCATCGAAATATTAGTCGATTTGTGTCTGCATCATAAAGTTATTCTCGATTAAACAGGTCAGCTTACGAGCAAAATTCTCGTCATTTGGGGGAGGTTTTAATTTTCTGCTTTAATATGAAGGAAGCTGCGGCTGAGGCTCATCGAATGATCTCATATACCTATGGCGAGAATGCTATCAGAGGAAGAACGTACCAATTGTAGTTTCAACGCTTCAAGAACGGTGATTTCCACGTCGAAGACCAACATGGCGGTGGAAGAGAGAAGGTTTCCGAAGATGCAGAATTGGAGGCATAACTCGAACTCGTGTCAAACGCAACAAAAATTGGAAGGATTATTGGGAGTGACGCAACAAGCCATTTCAAAACGTCTGAAAGTATGGGAATGATTCAGAAACAAGAAAATTGGGGGCCGTACGAGATGAAGCCGAAAGATGTTGAACGGCGTTTGTTTATTGCTTGCAAGGCAAATATGTGAGGGATTTCTGCATCGCATTGTGACTTGAGACGAAAATCATGGGGATATTCCGGCCGTGCTTCCACGTCGACGGCCAAACCGAATAATCACGGTTCTAAAATCTTGGTCAGTATTTGGTTTCATCAGCTCGGCGTAGTGTATTATGAGTTGTTGAAATCGACTGAAACAATCACAGGCGATCGTTATCGAATGCAATAAATGCGTTTGAGCCGAGCATTGAAAGAGAAACGGCCGTAATACAACTAGAGACATGAAAAAGTGATATTACAGCATGACATTGCTCGACCCCATGTTGCGGAAGTGGTCAAGACATACTTGGAAACGTTGAAATGAGAAGTCTTACATCTCTCGCCCTATTCTCCAGACGTTGCCCCCTCGGACTATCACTTGTTTCGATCAATGGCATACGGACTGGCTGACCAGCAATACCGGTCTTATGAAGAGGTAAAAAATTGGATCGATTTGTGGATCTCTTCAAAAGAAAAAAGAGGGAAAAAGTTTCTTTCAACGCGGGATTCGTACGCTGCCCGAAAGATGGGTGGAAGTAGTGGTCAGCGATGGGGAATTCTTTGAATGCAATTATAACCAGTTTTCTACAATAAACCTTGAATTTCAGAAAAAAACGGCGGAAGCAAAGTTGTACGATTCGGAAAAGAGCAATTCGTATAACATAAAATTTTAGTTTTAGGGAATCATGCAGAGGAAAATTCAAAATGAAACATATTTTCAATCCATGGTCTATATTCTTATATAATAATAACCACATGGTATACAGGGTGTTTCCAAATTATAAGTGAACCTTGAAGGAGGCTGTCGATTGAGCCATATTTATTGATAACCGAAAATCAATAGTTTCCGAGATATTCGAGTACTTGTGATTTAAAAAAAAATTCACCATTTTCCGTCAATATTTTACCTATACGTAAAAACGTGCCAATAGAATGTTTTAATTTCAGAGCTTTATCATCAGTATTAGCGGAGATATAAATGATTTTCGATTTCCAATTTAGCTTATAACTCGAAAACGAAAGAAGGTGACCAAAAATTAATACTACTCTTGATAGTTTCCCAGAAGAAGAGAACGATAATGGGGTATCAGATTTTGTCTGTATCCTCTGATTCAAAAGTTCAAAATTTGCTCACCCTGTACATATTCTAGTCAGTATATTTTTCTAATCTGAAAGTCCTGAATAGTAATTCTGATGAATCTACCTATCTATCATGGTGTCTGTTACGTATATTCTCGAATTTTACAGATAGACATTTTTAATTTTATTTTTTCGAAATACGAGTATATTATGTACCGTAAAGTGGGGCGAAGTCGGACGATTTTCAAATATTTTTGTGAATAACTTTCATAAACTGAGCAGAAAAATTCTGAAAAAAAATAATAAGATTTCATGATGCCCCCCAAATATAATCTGATCATTTCTTCATCCTGAAATTTTAGCTTCTCACTATTTTTTTGTGGTAAAGAGTGTCCGCGTTCACCCCTATGTGTGGGGTCAAGGCGGACAGACGTATATTTCAATTCAAAAACGTCTTCGAGCCTCGTTTTGGATGAAAACGGACACAAAAACATCTTTAGCTAAATTATCCCCAATGAGAACTTTTTTGCCCGATAATTTCTTGAAGTATGGCAGAAGAATTCGATCGAACCAATTCTCAAATGTTGTTGAATCGAACCAGCCAGACTTGGTCCGATTATAAACTGTTCCAATTGGTCCTCCTTCGACCCATGTTGGATATAAATGCACTGATTTATAAACAACATATGGGGGTAATACAGCCCCTGACGCAGTTATAGCCATCATTATTGATACGCTAGATTTACTCGAGTCTGTGATCCTTTCTATACGTTTTGAACCACGACGACTTAGGACTTTACTTCTTCCTGGATCATCTGTTAAATTGGTTTCATCGTAGTTTATTATGTTTAATTAATTCCTTAACATCTTAGAATATGTTTCATGCAAGCACTCCCCACTATTTCTAGTGTGCAAGAGTTTCTTTTTAAAATTTGTAAAAAGTGGATAAATGATTACATTCAATAAGACGTACCTGCAAGCTACGAGAATGATTATCTTCTTCAAACGATCTGCACAGCACCTTTGCTAGACTTGAATTAACCCGTTATAGTCAAAACATTTTAATTTGATCTAACCGTATAACGTGACTTTGACGAAAACGACGGCAAGAACCGAGTGTCCGTTTTCACCCCTACTGTCCGACTTCGCCCCATTTTACGGTACTGAAAATTAACAGGCAAATTCAATTTAGCTCGTACCTCGTACATCACGCTAAAGTGCCACTCACTACACTCCTTACTCACGGGAAGCTGATCAATTAGTTTCCTACTCCTATCAGATAGTTCATATACTACTTTGACCTTACCGTTTTTCACGATTTTAATGACGGTTTATTCCGAACCCTACAGAGCCAATTTCCAATGAACCACTGCCTGGAGGAGTTGTACAACACAATTTGCGGAATATGACGAGATTCGGAGCTGTGGGTCTGAAATAGAATTATAACGAAC
Source organism: Harmonia axyridis (assembly GCF_914767665.1). Taxonomy (NCBI): domain Eukaryota; kingdom Metazoa; phylum Arthropoda; class Insecta; order Coleoptera; family Coccinellidae; genus Harmonia; species Harmonia axyridis. Next base: position 12,270,795 of record NC_059505.1, read on the forward strand.
TTGTTATGACGTATTCCTGGAAATGATTCTTCCAATTCTGAGAAAATTATCAATGTCTTTATCCATTGCGAGATTACATAACCAAATATAGGTAAATATGTGATCTCCAAGGGTCTAATTGGCGTATCAATGAACAAGCGCTCCTGACTTCACGTCAGTGCTTTCTTAATTTTGTTTACTATATTTGATATGTTGCTATGGTTCTGAAAAAGCTATTCACACGAAAATCTACAAGAACTTAAAACGATTTTTTTTTATATGTTAAAACTAAAAGTCTAGATTTAAACTTTAACACAGTTGACCTAATTTTTATTAATGTACAGTAAGCGTACCAAAGAGAAGAGAGCCCTCTGGTTCCAGTAAATATATAGTTCAAAAGGGATTACCTACCACCAAGTGGTTTTTCGCGTATTATTCAAATTTTAGTACCCATTCATTTCTGGCGCTTCTGCGATGACCAAATTTTGTACGGTGTACTTCATCTTCTTTTTTTTCGGAGGAAATAAGGGGGGCAGCACTGTACGACGACTTAGACGAGAATTTAAAGTTTCAGTTTCACGTGGATTATATCGCAAATAAAATGTCCAAAAAGGTTGGTTTCATATCTAGAATAAGGGGTAAAATTGATATGAATACGTCACTGATGTTGTTTAGATCATTGGTACTTCCTCATGTGGATTATTGCTCGTCAGTTATGTTTAATTTAAATGAAGGTAGCATAGATAGGTTACAAAAAGTGCAAAATAGAGGTATGAGAATTATTTTGAAATGTAATAAAAGAACTCCCATAAGAAATATGTTAAATTGTTTGAAATTGATGAGTGTCAATCAAAGGATTATTTATAGAACATTAGATTTAATATTCAAAGCAAGGAATAAAATGTTACCTGAATATTTGAGTGAAAACCTAAAATTTGCTAATTAGATACATAATTATAATACACGACGTCGAGATGATTTTTACATAGAAAAAGTGAATACTACATTAATGAATAAATCCACATTTAGCAGGGGATTAGTTATCTTCAATAATCTACCTGAAAAGATCAAATATTGTAATAATTATAGAGAATTCAAAAAATGTTTAATGAGTTATATTTGTGAAGAATTTAATTAAGTTAGTGAATTGTATTGTTTTCAATAGCCGAGTGCTAAATAAAGTTCATTATTATTATTATTATTACTATTAGATATAGTTTTACCTCTTTTGTAATAATTTTTGGTACATAGTTTTTTTTCACGAATATTTCAAAAAGATATTAGTGCTTTGTACAAAGTTCATATCATACCATCAATTTTTTCGCGATAAACAAAAAAATTTTTTTTTAATTTTCATTTGCAAATTAAAAATATTTACTTTTTTCCATGTAGATTATTCTTTAAGGAAATTATGTGAAAACTCCATGAAAATCGGTGATTCGTAACAAGAAATAATTCTTATTTCGTTTTAAACTGAGCTGCCACGAGGTGGTGATCCCTCTTAAGTGTCGTTCGAGCTCATTAGATCCTCATGCTTATAGGAAGCACTGCGTCTGATTGATTCTGACAACTTTGGTATTGGATGCTGGAGGTTTACAGAAAGCAGAATATTATGAATTACTATCATTATATGTCACAGAGAATTTTAATCTTGTAATAGGTAAGAGTTGACTCTCCCTACGTGTTATTGACTGTTATTGATATTTTCAGTGGGAGTTGATTAAAACCGAAAAATGTTTATATTTGATCAATAGGTACTAGTCAGAGTTGACTAGTAGAGTATATGTACTCGAGTTAGTGAAAGTTGACCTTCTGCAAAAAAAGACCATCTACCCTCAATTAATAACGAATAAGAAAAGCAAAGTCTTATTCAATACCAATTATTCAATTAAAATAATTATTCTTATTTCAGTACAAAAAAAACGACGCGCAGAAAAAATTTAAAATTTGCCATTTGATATGCGAAGCTCATCTTCCTTCTTACACATACATACATGGTTAGCACATTTTTTGGTGTTGCACGAACATTTGAAGAATCCTTGTCCACTTCTGAGAGACAGTTAAGCAGGAGCGGATCCTGGCCCTACTTTTGTGGGGATGGGGGAATTTTTAGAGATCTTCGTTTCAGATTTTTGAGTCTAGATAAATTTTTGGTGATCTTGTAATTATTTCAGCCTTAGTAGGTCAAATGCTAAGGAAAGTTAGCAAAATTTTAGGGGGAGGGGGTACTTTCCCCCAGTTTCTTTTTCCTTTCTCCCCTCTGAATCTACGCTTGCTGTGAAGTAGCAACAGTCCTCACTGCAATTGTTTTATCTAAAGGTACTTCATTTTCTTCAATGATATTCGTGGGGACTTTTACTGAACAATAAAAAACTATGGACATGAAAACTGAGGTAGAAAATATCTCTAATTACCTTGAGAAAAGCTGCAGTATTCCTTCTCTTGTGCCAATTCAATAAAATCCATCATCTACAACCTCAGTACTAAGCCAAGAATAGATCGATCATCTCCTTTTCGGCGATCAACATCGGAAATAGGAATACGAATTGACATCCTTTTTTTTACTGGCGGATGAATGTGATCTGAAGTTTTGGGCATACCTTTAGCTCGCACTTTCAGCGTATGGAAAGCTTCAGTTCTTTGTTTCCTGATTCCCGCAGTATATCTGTCAAGCTCATTGTCAATTGTGTAATCTACGATTTCTATGTTTTGATTTGATTCAATTCAGAATTTTTGACGTTGTCATATTGTTGCTGAATTTGCTTAATTGCGCATTGGAGATCTACTGTTCATAAATGTGCTACTCCTCCGTAACTAGTATCGATCAAGATGAGGCATGTCTCGAAGGACAACCGAACATTGTGAACAGTAAAAAATTTGAAAACTTCACTCCATTTTGATGATTTTTGGTCGACCCAATTGTTGCTTTCAACTCACATTAACTAAACTGAGGTTTGTATAACTTAAGGGTCATAAACAAATGCGTTCAAAATAACCCCAATTCGTTACAGTTCAGAAATTCCTGCATTTCCGAACCGGGATTCTTTCGGACCACTTTTATGAAAAGCCCTGCAATACGTCTACCTTCTTATTATAATAATATTAAATAATAATAATAACTGCCTTCCGACTTTTGCCTATACGCGTCGGATTTCTCCTCGCCGTCGGCTTCTTACTCCTCGCTAAGAGGAACAAACACTAATTCCCAGATATTTAAAATATCAGAAGGGTAGAGCTCGGTCGTGTCCGGTCCTTGTGGTCCCCCTGGTTCTCGTCGAACTTCTGGTCCTCTTAAATGCGATCCTTGGATCTGTCCTTCGCTTCTTAGGAATTTGCTCACCGTCCTTGCAGTACCTAAAAGAACAGCTTTTTGCATTGTACTACATATATACTCACTAAGTCCTAGTTGCTTGATATTTCTCTTGAGATTTTTGGGTACTATTTCTGTTGTTGAGATGATAATTGGAATAGTTCTCGTTGATATCATTCCCCACTGGCGCTTTATCTGAAATTCGAGGTCCCTATATTTTGAAATTCAAGGTCCCTATATTTTGAAATTTTTTCGACCTCTTTTTGACGCATGTTATTGGTATTGCTACGTCGATGAGTATCGCTTCCTTTTGATGTTTATCAACTAGCAATATATCTGGCCTGTTGTGAGGGACTGTTTTATCAGTCAAAACTGTACGATCCCATTACAGTTTATAGCGTTCGTTTTCCAGGATGGTTTTCGGTCGGTACTTGTAGTATGGCACTTTTTCAGAATTAATTAGTGTTAATTTAGTTGTCATTTCTTGGTGTAGTATCTTTCGTACTGCACTTTTTCAGAATGAATCAGTGTTAATTTAGTTGCCATTTCTTGGTGTAGTATCTTTCCTACTGCATCGTGTCTCTCTTTATATTCATTTCCTGCAAACATTTGACATTCTCCCGTGATATGTTGGATTGTCTCATTCGTTGGACACCTATAACGGCATCGATCGTTAGTAATAGTTCGATCCTTTATGATATGCTTGTAGTAATTTCTTGTTGAGATCACTTGATCTTGGATGGCTAAAAGAAATCCTTTAGGCCAATTATTATTATTAATATGAATGCGTTGTACTCTCACGTTTTCTTAATCTTCATATCTATGTGTTTGGTGTTTTTAATCATAGTTATCAGCTATAAACCTGCTAAGTTGTGTATTCGTCCGCCTAATTTCAATTTGTTCACTCCCAAATCTACCACCCAGGGCAAGAACCCCGCTTGCACTACCCTATAGATCGAAACATAGAAATTGGCTCGATGCAGCTAATGAACTCTCACACAGCAGGCGTAGTTAAATCTTCCAAGGATAAGTGTATTTACTCATTTTCAATAATCACTTAGGTACTGACATTTTTAATAAAATATAACTCTGCCCAGGAAAAGTTAACTTTTTAAGCGACCTTTCCTGTAGATTTAAGTTTAAGGGGGTTTTCATTGCTCCGCGACTTGATGGTCTATTCTGCCCCCTATAAGAACTGTTCTCGTCATAGTCTACAGCTCGCCCTCCATTTCCAGAGTTCTAATGGATTCCAGTATATGGGATGGCTTCAAGGAGGTTACTACCCCACTTCTACAAGTCTCTTGTCCAAAAGTAATTTTTGGGTTGGCTAGCGATGGCGAGGCATTCCGTCACCAGGTAATCCAAAGTTTTTCTCTCCTCCCTATACAGAATCTGCACTCGTCCTTTTCTACTGGAATCTTGAGGTGTTTCCTGAGTTGGTGATGAATCTTAAGTGGAGATGTAGCAAATTCTTGATAAGTTCCAAATACTTCTTAGATCTCACAGTATAAAAGTTTCGAAAAAACTTTTTGGAGAGATTTAACCCAGGAAGATTCCGCCAGAGAGTTCTTCTTTCGATTTTGGGCTTCTTCTGAAACTCCTTCATATACCTATACCACAGAAATATATTGTACCGATGTGACCGGAACCCAGACCAAACAGAGCTTGTTATTCTATGCCTATTTCATTTAGTTTCCTTCGGGACTTTTCATGTAATAGTGTAATTTGTAATATGTAGACGCAAAATCTGAACCTAATCGGGCCTGTAATCACGGTAATATTGGGAATTTCTTTTTCAATATTCTCGAATTTCCTATGGATCTGATGAAGTAATCAGCTTGGAATGTTGCACAGAGCTTGAAATTGTTATGAACACTTCGTCGGTTTTGTGGTCATAGAAATATTGGGTTATTTGCTTTCCATATCCGTCTTGAGTTTTTTTAATCCCGAATAGGCGACAACAAGAAATTTTGCACGAGACTTCCATTTATCTTCAATATTCAAGAGAAAATTTTCATCTCGAACAAACGTGCAGTTTCGAAATTAATGGGAACATCAAATTTCGAAGAGCCATATTTACGTAGCCCCTAGTGGAATTAATTCGTCAATTAGATCTGATCTTCGGAAAAGAAATACGGCAATTATAGAAAATAATAAGGGTATGAAGGTACCGGGTAGAAAGTTATCTGCTGGGAAAAAAACATATATCAACTAAAGAAAAAATATGGAAAAATTACTAATAACAACTTAATGACTAATTTAATCAAAATAGTGGAGGAATTTTACACCGAGTTATATAAAGAACATAAGAACAATGAAAGCAGGGGTGTAACAAAAGTAATGAACCAGGGTTCTGAACTTGGTTCTGAAGATCTTCCTGAAATCAGAGCGGATGAAATTGAAAATGCTCTGTCTGCAATGAAGAACAAAAAATCTCCCGGTGAGGACACAATATCTGTGTAGCAAATCAAGGCGGAAAAAAAGTGGTTATAAGCCCTCCCAATTCTTCACATTGAATGCCAGATTACTGGGACAACGTCATCTCAGTGGAACAATGGAGTTATATTCCTCATGCATAAAAACGACGATACCACCAATATCGGTAACTACAGGCCTATTAGCCTGCTATCACACATTTACAAGATTTTCACCAAAATCATCACAAACAGATTATATTCCAAACTAGATCAACCAAGAGAACAAGCCGGATTTCGGAAAGGCCACGGAACGAATGATCATCTCCAAATATTGAAAAGTTTGAATGAAAAATCGGTAGAATATAATAGACCCTTGGTATTGGTATTCGTTGATTATGAAAAAACCTTCGATACAATATACCACAAAGAAATGCTAAGAGTTCTGGCTGACTGCCAAATAGATCACCAGTACATCAATGTATTAAAACATGTATATGAGACACCTATAGCCTACATCAGACTATACACGAGGACACGAAAAAATTCTCAATCCAGGGGGGTGCTCGACAGGGGGGCACAATTTCTCCAAAGTTGTTCACAAACCTGCTCGAGTACGTATGCAAACTAATAGACTGGAGACTCAGGCGCGGATCCAGGCTCCACTTTTGGGGGGGGAACTTTTAGATACTCAAAATACTGAAAATGTGGATCCAGACACTTTCGCCATTTTGGGACGTCATTTGTTTTGCCGTTCATAGATATGGATCTTCCCAAAATGTATTGAAGGTGAAATTTTTGCTGATATTGTAATTATTTGAGCCTAAGTATGTCAAATTCTAGGAGGGACGGCAAAATTTAAGAGGTGCCTGGGTCATTTGGGGGGGGAACGTTCCCCCAGTTCCCCCCCCGTGGATCCGCGCCTGTGGAGACTGAAATGGAATTGACGAAAACCTGTGCAATTTCAGATTTGCCGATGACATTCTTATGATAACCGACTATATCGAAAAGGCAGGTATGATGCTCTTAAGATTGAACGTAGCTTTTCGACAGGCAGGTTTGAAGATGAATCTGTGTAAAACAAAGGCAATGACGAACCTTGTAATTGGTGGAGGAGTTTTCCTTGACGATACACAGATTGAAGAGACGATGTGTCACAAAAACCTAGGGCATGAGGTGCGTATAATCAATCTTGCGAACTCTGTGAAAGAATAGGTTTGGCATGGGCGGCATTTGGGTAACTGAGATACATCTTCAAGTCAACACTACCAACATGTTTGAAACGCAAGGTCTTCAACCAATGTGTCTTACCAGTTTTAACCTAAGACGCAGAAACATTAACCTCAACGAAAAGAACTGTGAGGAAAATAAGAACCACGCAGTACGCCATGGAGAGATCAATTTCGGAACTATTCATTGGCAGACAGGGTAGAAAATACGCAGCAGAACAAAGCAAGCAGACGCAGTAGAGAGAACTGGACAGGACATGTTGCCAGAATGACAGATAGACTAGAAGAATTTTTGAATGGAGACAACGACAGGATGCAAGTTGAAATAGAGGCCACCCTCCAACTAGATGCCATGATTATTTCAGGGGCATTCATTCAAACTGGATGCAAGCTGCACAATATAGAAAGCTGAGGAAGTACTCAAGGGAGGCGTATATCCAGCAGTGGACTTAAAATGCTCAGTGATGATGATGCTGAGTTTGACCATTGACTAGGGATTCACGGCTTGACATGATATTCAAGTAGCTTGAATATCTAGTGAATCCCTACCATTGACCCTCAAAATTTCAGGATATTTATTGGAAAGTTATCGTTCATACGGACGGAGGGCGGACTTTTGAGTTTGACACTAAGCGAGCGCTCAAAAATAAATAAATTACTGATGCCAGTAATTAAAATGAAAAAACTGAAACAAGGATTTCGGAGTTTTGTCTAAAAGAGGAATCCCCTCAGAGTGTTGCAATCAATAGAAAGCAATAGTCATAATTCGGATGTATGTATCTCATTGTCATATTTCTCGTTTCGGTTCAACCCAGAGGCAGCCATTAGCGAAAGGCACATTTCCTCCGGATAGCGAAAGGAATAATAATTCTAGAAATACGTCCACTTGACTGAAACGACCGTACTGCATTCATCCATTCCAATCCCCATACACACACAAAAGTTTCAGCAATAACTGCGAAAGAGAGGAGAACATCAAAGTATTTCACGCAATGCGTACTCGCATGACCCATATAGGGCTGCCTCCAGTAATCAACCTTCCGACTGTGCACTGCACGCAGATTGAACAGATTCCGATGTGCGTTCTCGCAATTTTCACCCCATCCTCCGGCCGAGATATTACGAGTATTGCCAGTGGCGTATCCAAGTGGGAGGGAGAAAAGAGGGATATATACCCTCCTCCCCAGGAGGAATATCCATTATAAGTCACTAGCCTCAATAATTCGTGCAAAAATTGAATCAACGAATTAGTTAATATCGAAAGGCTCGATCTGATCCAAATGACATCGGATTGATGAGATCCTGAAGTAATTCGAATCTATAATATATAATTCGAACTACTCGAATCGGCGACACTCCTGAATGATATCAATTTCTCTCATTTTTTAGGACCCTGAAAAAAATAAATAATATCATAACCTATTATCTCTTTGTCGCAAAGAATCTCTCTTTGTCGTTATTTTGAATTCCATTACTTACTGCTTTTACATTTTCACCCACAAAGATAGCTCAGCAGGTTTAGTATATTATGTTGATTAGTTTGAGATGTGTTTAACTGCTGATAACTGATGATGTTTGATAACTTTTTCAGTTTCAGGCACGTTTTTGTCATTTGCGTTTCTAAGAATTATGGATCAGTTGTTTTATTTTCTTATAGGTAATCAACTCTGATTCAAATTCTGCAAATTTATTTTGCACTAATGCCTAGACGTCAACTTAGTGCGGATGAAGACCAATAGGGCAATTGGTTGGATCGAGGCGGGAATCAGAGGGATGTTGCGAATTTATTTCAAGTTAGTGAAAGAGTTGTCCATCTTTATCGAGAACCTGGAAACATGACCGAAACACCAGGAAGAGGACAACCAAGATCTACCACCATTCATGCACAAGATTGGTTTCTGACTGTGTCTACATGTCCTTCGAGTACTTGTCGAATCATGCAACAGCGGCTTTTTTTTAACGGTTCTGGTGTTTTGGTTTCAATTGAGACAGTTTGTCGAAGAATTCAAGGCATTAGGTAAAAGTTTAAGAATAGCTTCAGCCAAACTTTCGCCTAATAAAGACGGTTATTTTTAATCTTTATTCTCGACGACTTTTGAGAAGGATTGCATTTAGCCAAAATCATATGCGACTGCGATTGGAATGGACCAATAAGTACGTGAATTGAAACGATCAATGGAGGTCTGTATTGTTCACAGATTAGTCGAGATGTGGACGGTTTTCGGATAGTCGACGTGTTTGGGTATGGACCATCCTCTGTTGCCCAGAAATCGCAGATCGGTTCAGGATGTTCATCCGTTCAGAGGTGGTATACAGTTACTGTTTGGGAAGGCATTTGTTCGAACAGACGTACAGAATTGTTGGTGCTTGATGTTACCATGAATGCACAGATTTACATGGAGCAAGCCATTGACAATATCATTCCTTTATTTTATGCTGCTATTGGGCAAAGTTTCTTATTTTTGGACGATAATGCGCCATCCTATCGTGCGTATTCGACCTTACCTTCTCGGTCGCCAGACCCTAATACCATTGAACACGCTTGGGATCAGCTACAAAGAGCTATAAATTCTCACCAATCACCTCCTCATACTCTTCAAGAACTCAGACGACTTCTACCGCAACTCTGGAGAGAAATCATCAAGGATACTTCAATAATCTGATTGATGGTATGCAAAGGTGTTGTCAAGCTGTGGTTGATGTTCGAGGAGGCAATACTTTTTACTGAACTCAATTTTTTCAATTTTTTGAGTGAATTAGTTTTGTACTACAAAAATTAAAATAAATTTTCAATTGAAACTGTGAAACTCATGAAGAAATGGGCAAAAATGATTTAAATGAGTGAGTAAACATTTAGATTTCTCATATCTAAAAAAAATAGTGGAAAAAATGAATAGTTTTGAGACAGTCCCCGAATGTATGAACTTCCTCAACTTTTGTGGAGCAGTAAATATCAACGTTGTCCCAGCTAATTGTCAAAAGAGGTGTCATGTCAGTTCAAAAAAACTGATCGGTCACCTCTCGGAGTGATTCAAAAGTTCAGTCATTATGTTCTAAACATCTTAATAATTCTTCCTATATTTTAATTTCCGAAACTTGGCTACATCCCAACCATTTTCAAGGGCCAACGGAAGAGGGGAGATCTGATCACTTGACACCAGCAATATTGGAGCCATTGTAACAAGTTGCAGAAGGAAACTGTGAAGTATTTAGTTATGTGTATGATGGTTACTGACAATTAACTCTTATATGCTTTTACTTCTCTCTTGTTGTTATTTGATGTCATTTTGTATGTTTGGAGCTACCCATAGGCCTTGCCTCAGCTCCTATTCATAGTTCATAAAAATGATAATAATAACCCTTAATGTGTGTTGCATGATCTCAAAACTAATCAAAATCTAATATGTTAGCAAACTTCTTTGGAAAACTTCTTCAAATGAAGGAAAATTGATGGCGAAGCTTCTAGTTTTTCACGTTTGAATGTAAAAGCTGACACTTCGATAGATGGAAATCAATCTCAAGAAGTGTCTGTAAATTCGAAAGGCATTGGAAACGGATAACATTTTTTTTTCTTTATAACTCTTTATCCCCCCACAAGGCTTATGTCTGGCTACGCCACTGTTTCTGAGCAATATTATATTGATTGTGAAGTTACGATTTTTGGTCGTACCAGAGTATTTTTGCGTGCTCAATTCAGGAAAGGTGAAGAATTCTGGAAAAAAAATCAAAATGGCGGAAAACCTGCAATGTTAAAGATTATTTCAGTGTTTGTATTATATCATAGATTCAGAGGACATTGGAAACGAATAACCAACCAATATATTTTTTTGTTTATAACTCTCTCAAAAGCCTTCCCTCCCAAGGCTCATATCCGGTTACGCCACTGAGTATTGCTGCGAGCTGCAGCACGATTCGGGATGCATTTGGCAAGTAGCAGCTCGAGAGGGGGGCGAAGGGGACGCGCAGGGGTGGAGTGGGCTCGCCGGAAAGGGATCAAAAAATGCGATCAATAGTGGCTCTTTCCACTGTGTGTGTGTACTTCTTAAACTCCCCACAATTGTAACGAAGCGCTGTCAAATCTTTCCCTTACACCCTTAGCGCGCCCCTCACGTCTATCTACGCCACACATGGCTATCCAGGAGCTCTGGTGTAATTGACCCCCGACGGAAATGTTCTGCGAATTTGGGCGTCCCTTGTAGGCAGAAATATTTGAAAGGGTGTATGCATATTGAGGTGTACTTGATATGGTCTACTGCGGACGCAGATATGAATTGTGTTCGGAAAATTACCGAATATAAATTAGTGTTTTCTATGACGAGAAGAACGATTAACATGTTATCTCTGTTGGCCGATAAAAAATAATAAAATGATAATAATAAATGTTGCTTAAAATATAAAATATCACTTTCTATGGAATTACTTTTTTCCCGGGAGAGAAGCGAGTACTTTTTTCCCTTAGCACTCATCAGGTGCGAAAAAACGCAATAAGTTATTATTTATTACCAATTTATAACCATTCTTTTTAATCATAATGTTTTTTGATTTATGGTTGCTTTGAATACACTAGCTGGTTTTTAAGAAAGAAATGAACTTGTCATCAACGGTTTTCTTCTCGGTTTACTTCAAGAAATGAAAATGTCCTCAAGATGATATTCGTAACGTAATTGACAGTATGAACTAACGTACGCAGGCAGTGAGAAGGTGGTTATACCAAATATTTAGATGTAAAAAGTATGTTTCAAGTTTCAACTGGTTCTTCAAGTTACAGTTGAACTGATTTGTTTCGAAGTTTGATTTTTTACTTTAATTCGATAAGTTTGCATACATAAATTTTGAACTGATTGGTTAACACAACATATTGTTGCCTTCACATTGGTAGACTCGTAAACTGAGCTTTATAATTGACATTATAGCACAATGAGCAAAGCCTTATCGTCAACAAGTAACATTTTTCTCCGATTGACGGCAAATATTGATTTTGCAGATTGCAGACATATATCAACCATCAAAGTATTACTTTTCCTGACCAGGCAGCAAAATGGTCATTCTCAATTCGACATTTTCTGATAATAAATATTTTTTCCCATCCCCTATTTCTGGTGGAGTAAGTACTTCTAAGTCGCTACCAATCGAAGAAAAAATTATATGTTCAACTCGGCAGCAAAGTAGATTGACTGCCTTTGCTGAATTCCTAGCCTTGCTACGCTCGGCTATGAATATGAACAATCAGCCGAGACAGTCAATCTACTACTTTGCTGCCTAGTAAAACAAACTATTCTTTGAATCAGGTAAACTGTTGATTGTAGTTCATTTGTTCCTTAAAAATTAACTAGTGAACGAAAAAAAAATTTTGGAGAAAAATGGTTCTTGACAAAAATTGGCAATTTCAAAAAATTTCATCACTCAAATAATCCACAGGATGTTAGGGTTTAACAACAAATTTTTAATTAATGCTGTATAATGACGAATGAGGCAGCTTTTTACAGGAGACAGAATGTGCGAGTTAAAATTAATAACTTTATCTATAAAATAGTTTTCTGATAAATTTTCAAAAATTGAGCTGAAACTAAGCAAACTATGAGATTTCAAATTTACCAAATATTGAATTGTTGCGTTTTTTGCACCTAAGTGTATATGAAGTACATTGAAGTCAGATATTCAGTTGAAAATATTTTATTATGGAAGAGTTACACCTCTTCTTTACCTATATTAAAATTACAATTAAGTAGTAATTTTGCACTGCAAAAATGACATTTGTCGTAAACTTTTCGGTGCAATAATCGAATTTTCTCCTATAGACACAATTTCTTTTCCTGTACTTGATTACAAATCGAGTGTTCTTTCAGAACTCTTACATGTTCTAAACACTTTATTAACTGTTTCTGTCCTGTATGCTACGTAGTGTTGAATCCAGAAAATTATCTTCGAAGGGGGGATATCAACATCTAGGGGGTAGTCAAAAATTTGTTTTGATTTTAAGAAATAGTTTTTGTCTTCGGAAGGATATCTGCCATGCTCAGAAGGGTATCAGCAATTCCTTGAAGGTAGAGGAGGGGGTTTTACCCTCCCAGGTGACCCCTGAATTTAACACTGGTTCTACCGATTCATAAACACCTATACCCTTAAGCAACTGTTGATGATTTCCAACCGCCATGTTTCTTTAGTGTCATTAAGTCTCTTCCAAATTCAACTAAAAGTGTAGCAGATGTTCTTCGAAATGAATGACCTGTATATGAGTTAGCATTTTCCAGTTGAAGAAAATAAGCTTCTGTTTCAGGCACATCACGACACTGATTTTTGTCTACAACCTGATTGATACATTGCAATATGCAAAAAAACAGGAAGCGGTCTTTTGCTACTGCTGGACGAAGGACATGTACTTTCTATACAATAATTTAATATATTCATCAGTAACAAAAATCTCCCATTTACATCAATTTTTGTATTTTTAAGTTTCACAATTAATAACGTACCGGATTCTTCAATAGCACTAATTGTTACCTAGCTTTTTCACAAATTCGGCAAGCTCCTGAAATCCCAAATACCACAAGTGGCCACATGGTCATCAAATAAACTGCATCAGGAGAATCATTTGGAAAAATCCTTAATTTGTGCACTAATGAAAATCTTGAATTTTTTGGTAATGTAACCTTTCCCATTTTTATTCAGAAATGATATTACTCTGGAATATTTTGATATGTCCACACTATTATTGGATAGTTACATAGATCTGATTATTGAAAAATTCGACTATACACTTTTGATGGCTTTTGTTGGTGAGCCAGTTCCGAAAAATAAGGCAATAACACTGTATCTGAGAAAGAACTCGTCTTTCATTCAATGATTCTTGAAAAAGCGGTTTAGTGAATTCTCCGCGATTTAGCTGGTAATAATTTTTGAGAAGCCACTTTCACTTCTTCTACTTTCTACTAACTTTGGTGAACTCAAGGAAAACTCGAAATCAGACATTTTTCAAATTTGTAGTACCTACTCAGAATAACTCGATACTAAAGAACTAGTAAGATCGCAATTTTTGAAATTACGAATCAAAATGATCTCTTTAAGCATTTTTCTGACTTTGCATGGGGACCGGGATATTAAGGGTGGTTTCTTCTCACATTAACATACTGACCTTCATGTGAGTTCATCACAACTCCATAAAGCTTCTTCCTCATTCCTTCTATATGTTTCCTCTTATGAAGTTTTGCATCAAATAATACTCAGAAAAATCTCATTGTGTATATACCATATGACTTAGAGAAGAGTAACTTTCGTGTTTTCTCAAATTTAAGAACAAATCGGTTTGTTGCCAACCACTTTTTGACCTCATCCATCCGCATCTAGAATTCAAGTCCTAACGACAGTGCTGAGAATCACCGCGTAATATGAAGGAGTTAAAGTCAGCACCCATGAGCACTTCAAGGAATCCAAGTCATTTATGAAGACGAGGAATATGAGAGGTCCCAGAATCGACTCCTGAGGTACCCCTGTTTGTATTAGTCGATCATTGTTCCTGCCAGTGAACTTTCTATATTCTACCACATAGATAGTCTTCTATTAACTTAAATGTGGTCATATATAAAAATAATGTCATTTTCACAATAAAATTGACCATTGAAATGTTGTTTTATTTTTTTGCGGATACAAAAGATCTGACAGTGCCAAAAGAGCTCCTAAAATCATCTGTGTCCAGGGCCATGAAGACCAGTCACCAATTAGTAGACTTTTTGGTATAAATTTTTGGGTCGTCGATGTTTCATTCTTATTTCGTTTTATATGATATAATAAATATTTCTAAAAATGTTTCACACCCTATATCTATATACTATGTTTCTCTATATACATACAATGAACATACTAGGTAGGTAAAATAAAATGTGAGGAAAATCGATTCGATCAATTTTTTTTTCTTATCAACATCATAAAATGCATAATCATTTGAAAGGAAGTTGAATTCGCATTTTTTATGTGCAAGGAAATATTTATTATCCTATTTTTTTACAGTCCCAGTTTTCCTTCAATGAACTCCATTTTATCCTCAAATATTTCCCTGAATTATGGTTTTTTATGAAATTTAGAACAACTGATACTGATGCACACTGATATCAATGCACTTTTGATAAAAAAAATGATATTATTTACAAGGGATACCCTATAAAAATATAGAATTTCCTTGAAAATATTAACTGTTCTTGATAAATTTAATCTTCAGAGATAATAATACGATCTATTTCGAAAAGCATATGAAACAAAGAACTGAAGACTGCACCACTCATTTATTTATGATATAAGAGATTAATTTGTTTGGATTGATCCTTTTATGATTTGACTACATGCGTTCTACGTACGAGACCCTTTTCTCCAGGGAATTATGGATTGAAAAATTAATACAAAATCACACCTGGTTAGTTGAATAGAAAACACGTTCCATTTAACTTTTTTTTTTAATTAAAAGGAAAATAATATATTGGCATGCAGACAATTTTCAATTCCGGAAAGAACCTTCTCGAACGGAACCTGCAAACTCCTTTTTTAATGTTCGTTATGAAAGTCATCAAAAAGGGCAAATATGGCTGTTCGAAATTTTGTTTTCCTGATTATGCCAAACCTACGAATTCAATGGAGATGAAATTTTGCATTTAAAAGTAGAATTAAGATTCGAGTTCGAAGCATCAACAGAAACAGACAATTCAAAATCATGTAAAAAATTCAATATCTCATCGGAAACATAGGATATTCAAGCAAAACACAAAAAAATAATACATTTCAGATTCACTTACATTTAATTTTTATTTTTTTTTAATTTCGCATGAAGGTAGATGTAATATTGAGGTAATGTTTCATTACAGGATATATAATTATATCTTGTGATATACAGGATGTTCCACCATTGAAACGATGCTTTAAATTGATATAAATATAGCCCTGAAATTTACGATTTTTTTATCATTAGACTCCATTGGAGCTACATACCCAAATTGTTTAGAAATATAGAGGTTGTACCAAAAAATTATAAATGACCAAAAATATAATGTAATATATATTTCATCTCGTAGTAGAAATTTGGATATAATATAGGGTTATCCATTTTGTGGTGCCGAAAGTAGATACAAATAAAACACACTTCAATTTAGAATATCGATCGAATTTTTATTTCTATATAATCCTTCCTTGAACCTTGTCATTATGTATATACTACAACATCTTTTGAATGTCCTCCGGGGACCGGGTGATCTCTTTGCTGTTGTAATATTTTGAGGGGGATAAGAAAATAAAACTTTTATTGTCTGATGTGTTTTCAGATTCATAACGTTTCATATCGTTAAAATTATGAAATTTCATGAAGGGTTGAAAATTGGAAAGAATGAGACGAAATAATATAATTTTCATTAAATCCACAAATGACTCTACAAGTTAATACATCACAGCTCTTCATCGAAAATAATGGATACAAAGATTGGAGTACCAAATCTAATTATTTACCGACCATTGCATTTGGAGTTTCGTTCCCTTTGTAGCATATAAAAACAAAATAGAGCTAAGAAAATGCATGTGACAGGAAAAATAATGCTTAAAAATAAGTTTTGGAACCTCAATAGTTTTTGTGTTCTGAACCAAAAAGATTATTCAATATTCAAAAATAAACAACTTACTTATCTAGGTATATTATGAACATCGAGATGAATGCATTATTTTTCTTGTTATATGAGTGGTGACCACGTAGATAAAATGTAGAAAGTGATAGGATGTATTCATAAGCCATAGGACCGATTTCATTGATATATAAAATATTGGGATATTATAACAACAAACAATAACTTAAAAATGTCAGTATATATAGTTTCACGCCAAAAAGTAGAAATAAAGCTGCGCAAGAATTGTAAAAAATTCGAAAAGTAGTTTTTTGGTTAAGAGGCTTCAGCGCTTGTTCATTCATTGCGCCCTTGGAAATCACTGAACTGTTTATAAATAAGATATGATTTGTTATGATGCCATTATTATTGATTACTTTATCTAGATGAGGCGTTTTGTTGATACGTTCCTGTCCTAAAATTAGATAGTAACATATGAATGGTTACTTTAAATATTTGTTTAACTTAAATTTCATCGTAGTAGAATCAATTCATACAAATAATACGATATATTTTATTCCGATATTTTGCTCCAATTGTTAATTTTTTGAAGGTAATTTTATGTTCTGTGATATTTTATGTGTACCGATTTGATTGTAGCTGAACCATACCACGAAAGTAAAAAAGGAATAAAAGTGTACGAGCTCGATTATGTTTTTAGACCACAGAGCAACTGGAAGCTATTTTTGATGAGATAGATAAAAGAACCGAGGGAGTTAACGAAATAACAATTGCTGCTTTAGGTGTAGAAGATCTCATAAAATTTGGTTGAGTTTTTCTTATTGAGTTACGTATTTTCATGGCAGGGCAACTATCAATACAGTTAGGCATATATCCCCTAAACAAATGTTCCACAAAAACCAAAATTTTGTAAATCTACAACTACTACCACTAATATTGCTAGGTTGAAAAAAACATAATATTTCATCTTAAATGATGAGACCAGCTTCAGTCATAGAAATTATAGGTATATCTAGGTATATTATGCGGCAATTTCAAGAAGTGGGTCATCTTTCTGGGTTGTACCCATTATAAATCCTCTAGCTACGCGTACCTGTAGCCCTTTTTATCGGCTACCAATCACGTACGATGAATAGACAAATTACCGCGCTTTTGCAAATTCCAAGTTCCAGTAGCGTAACATAAATTAGGAGCGAGTAAAAACAACTATAACAAGTTTCTCAACCTTAGTGCTTTCCTATAAATTTTTCAAATTTTAATCCTCTTTCAGTGGCTTAGCCTTCGCACGACCATGTTGAAGTCACTTATCAGCACATTTGGTACATGGCATTCGGTATCTGCTCGAAATTTCCGTTCGATTTAAGGACAAATCTCTGAACAGGAAGCGTTTATTTTCGTGCACGGATGCTGATTTCGGTATTAGCCAATTCGCTTTGCCAACCTGATATGTGATTCGTTTCGAGCGATAACCAGCCATGTTCCATTCGTTTCAGAGAGTGAAATTGTGCACTGAAAATCAACTCTGCTGTTATTTTACTGGTGTATGGATTTTTAGTCAATTGATGATTGAGATGATGAGGGTCATCGGTTTGCCTAATCGGATTTTTACGCATCTTCTCTGGTTATCTCAACGCAATATGGAAAGTCTACCTTGAGAGAAATCGCGATGTACAGGATGTCCAAAATTCAATGCTCACTGGGAGTAACATGTAGCAAATTTGTTCAGTTTTTTACAACATATTGTATAGGATATTCCTACGTAATAAAAACTTCCTATTAAGTTTAATTTTCGTCTTCAAAAAAGTTATTACCAATGGTTGAAAAAATTCAGAAATTGTTCAATTCTGAAGAAATTCATCGAAATAAAATTCTACTTTTTCTTGTAAGCTGTGTAGTGAGTTTTTCATTCCCCGAGATATGGCATCATGAGCTGCGCATCTCTCAGAAAATCGTCACCTGCACGCTCCGCTACGGATATGGTAGGTGTATTTGGCAGGGATCACTGAGTGTCAAAATGACTACTCAGATCTTTTTTTTGTATAAGGACTGGAATTTTATTCCCCATGCCTTTACTTTAATTTCTCCTATTTCCAACTGTTGACTAATTGCGAGACTTTCGTCCCTACTACATGTCACTTTTTGTTCTAATTGGTTGTTTTTTTTTTTTTGTTTGAAAGTGGTATTTCTTCTTATCTGTCATTTTTATTTTGATTCGAATTTAATTTCCTAATTCCTTTTTCTTATGCTCTTTCAGGGTCTCTATTGTCTTCTGTCTTTGTTTGCTAACTTCTTCCTTATTAGTTTCAATTGTCAATTCTTCTCTGATTTGTTGGTTGGTTATATACCATGGGGCGCCAACCGCTGTTCTGATTACAGTATTTAGCGTATTTTGCAACTGATCCTTTTTATTGTCTTTCGTATTATACGCTTGGTATTAGCACTATTTTTATTATTTTCAGCTTGTATTCAAAGGATAGTTTACTTTTATAGGGTTGAGCTATGGGTACAGTCTCCCGTGCAATAGCCTTGCGTTTTTTCTGTTTTCTTCTATCAGTTTGTTAAAGTTCATTCTTTCATCTAGTATTACTCCCAGATATTTCGCTTCCTTTTTCCATTCTATCGTCTGCTTTTCTATTTTGACGTTTCCTGCTTTCTCTTTCTTTATTGATGTTCCTCCGAAGTAGATTGCTGTTTTCAATGTATTCACTTTGAATCTCCATTTCTTGAAGTATTCCATCAGTTTATCTAGGTCTATCTGTAACTGCCTAGTAATTGTTCTCCGCACTCTACTGTGATAGTATATGGCAGTGTCATCTGCAAACTAGGCTATCTTGCATCTATTCATTTTTAGTATGTCTGCCATGTATAAGTTGAACAGTAGCGGTCCTATCACCGATCCTTGGGGAACTCCGGCTTCAATTTCTCTGATCATCTACCTGGTACTATCGATATTCACTCCAAATTTTCTATTTATTTTTACGATTGAATTGATTTCGTAAGTTTGATCGGAAATTTCAACAATAAAAAAATTTTGTGCAGAAAAATCTACTACAATGCAATCAGACAATACGGGTTCAAAATATTCTAATTTAGTTGAAGGTTATTTAAGTACACCCATAAACATTTTTTCTATATAGGAGAATCCACTGATGGTGGTTATAAATCTTCGATATCAATATTTCTTATACTTTCCGTTTTGATATTACAATATCATTCAACATAAACTTCTTGTCCTTCTAGTTTTGGAACTATGAATTTTTGAAAATATGATTAGAATTTCGTGAGTGCAGGTAACCGTGAGAATGGTTTTAATCATAAGAGTTTGTGGAATAGGAATAATATTTTCCATGTAAAATTCTCAGTGTTTTTAGATGCTAGGCGATATTTTCGGAATGCAATTGGGAATGGGAACCGTATACAGGTTCCTACATTGAAGGTACATGAAATGACAATTTATCCGGACCTTTAAAAAAAGTCCTATAAACATGGGTTCATAAATGCTTTCATTTCGAGTTATATTTCATATAGAACTTTTCCTTCACGATTTATTAAACTTTAATTTGGCATTAATATTCCAGTTCAAAGTTTTCATCATGTGATATGATAGTTTCGAATGCAAATCTGCGAGGTTATATTCTTTCTAGAAGAATGCCCACTTCTTTCTTCCTTTTTTTTGTGGACTATTGGTGGTTGTAAAAAATACTTTGATCCGGTTCATACTTTTTGATTTCTTGTAATTTTTTTATATCTGCTACCGATTTGAAAACAAAAAAAATTTAAAGTTCTCTAGTAATCCTCGGGAAAATCCAAATTATTATCAAGATTTAGATAGGTAGAAAGCTTTGATCAATGCGAATTAATTAAGTGTTTTTCATAAAAGAAGTGAGACTATAGGAAACATCTTGTATCTCGAGAACAAAGCCATGTTTATAAGATTTTTTTCTTGAAATTATCCAAGGAATCTCCCGTTTTCCTTTGTACCAATAATTTAGTAACACCCTGTAGGAAAAATTCGTTTTATTTTCAATGAAAAAAATAAATGAATACGAAATTTCTGTGAAATTTATGTTAAATGAAAAATTGACCAGAAAATGTCAGTAATCGGTTCACATTACGGTGAAATTACCAATTACTTTTTTCTTTTTTCCACGAAACTCAGACATTTATGTTATAAATGCTACTGTTATACGAACTTTCGCAGAAGAAAAACCTTCACTATTCTTCTACCTAACAGTAAACAGATTTCGGCCGCCATTTTCATCTTCATTAGAATTAAATCTCGCCGTTTCATTGGTAAATCAAGGATCTAACGACTTCTATTGCCGCACCATGAAATTATGGTCAGGAAAAAATTGCGGTCATCGAAAATTCACAGCCTTGATTTTAATTGCAGAATTGCGTCAAGATTCGTGTACCGGTGAATCATAGATTGTTTAGCATTTCAGAATTTTATGGTTTCTAGTTTTTCTTTCTGTTCTGCTCCAGTCAAGGTCGATTTCCTACAGATACGTTAGGACCAGCATCAACTAGGTACGACATTCTAATTTCCCAAATAGAATTGCAAATGAAACTGTTATTCCCTACTAGCGAATCATTATTCATCATCAGATCCTATCATACATCTTTTAATATGAGCATTTCAAATTTAATCATCGAAAATGACTCTCATGGTTTAATTGCTAGTATCGCTAATCAGTAATGATAAAAGTGGTTTTTGCAATAATTCTAAAAATTATTCTTGCAGTCATTTGTCAATTATTAAGAAATTATTCTATTGAGCTATTTATGAACATTTAAATGGGATTTAGATATTTGCACTTGGAATTTAATCGCATATTGTAATTAACACTGATCAAAATATATCGCTGAGAACTGGGCTGAAATCAACAGTTCAGGGTTTCATTCAATAATTCAATAACTCATTCAGATGTTGAAACTCCGATAGGTAATAAAAAAATCGATTTTATTCGCGGTTGAAGCGGAGAGTATAAATTGGACAAATTCAGAGTTGTTGAAATGTTTTTACCTCATTCGAAATACCAACGAATTACAATTGTGTTTCAAAAATTATGTCGTGCTTCACGATTTTGTTTGTAATAATGAATCAGATAAGTCCAATTTATCATGACGTTTTTACACATTTGGTTCGGTATCTCTGTAATAACGATTATTATAGTTATTGTTCTATTTCAATACAATGTTAGTATTTTGTGGTGTCATCCAACCGTAATCATGACAATATTTGAAAGGAATAATTGAAGTTTTTGAAATCATTTTTCGGTCTGAATGCATTAGGGATTCACGGCTTGGCTTGATTTTCAAGCTACTTGGCTTGAGCTTGTCTTGATTTCAAGTCAAGTAGTAGTTTTTCAATCTCAAGTCAAGTCAAGTATTTATTTATCAAGTACTTGAATCATATCAAGCTACTTGATTTTTAGCAGTTTTATTGTGTAGTGCGACATCAATAAAAAAATGATGAAATAAGAAAGAACCTTGTGAAAACACTTTCATTTATCAAACTTATTGTATAGAAGAACCGTAAATACCAATTTTTTTGAAATAGAAACATAAAGCAAATCATAACAAAATGAAAAATAAGGTTTCTTGATAATGAGAAACCTCCAGGCTTTGTTTGATTTAATAATTTTCCATCAAGGATCTGAGACACATGATGCATCTTATTGATTTGTCGCCTAACCTATATTGCGGGTTTCTGTAATTGTAAGAGCAGCTCTGAAAAATTGTCTTTCAACAGGAGCTGAAGATGCTGGCGTTGATAAAAAATCCTTGACCATTTTGGCCAAGTTTGAAAAGATATTTCTGAAACTACCAAAATCTACCATCAATAGATTTCATAGAAATTTGATAGAACTACCTACTAATAAACTCACACTGGCGAATGATCCAGTCTCTCGGCGCTCGAGGAATCCCCTTATTTAGTTTAAGCGCGCACGCGATTGCAGAAATATATGCCGTTCGACGCGTGCATATCAAGCTCAATGAAGATCAAGTATCTTGATATCAAGTCAAGCAATATCTAAAATTAAGTCAAGTCAAGCTCAAGTATGTAATTTTTCACGAGGTTGATTTTTAAGTCAAGTAGTTGGTTAAAATGTCAAGCTACTCGGCTTGATGAATACGTAGTGAATATACACCTTGACGACGTGGTATAATCGTTTTGGTGTTTCGCCTCCATATTGGGATCATTATAATAATAATAATAATAATAATAATAATAATGAACTTTATTTCCACAAATAGAAGTACAAAGATATATAGTAGTCAGGTTGTAGCTTGATTGTGAAAAAAGGCGGAGTCCAGTCATGCACGCATGCATATCCTGCTCAAACTCAACCAAAAAAAAAAGAAAAATCATAATTACATATTTACTTAAAGGCGTTCTGTGTTCACTATTTTAAAAAGGAAAAAAAAACACACGAGACTTAGGAAACAGCAAAAAAGAATCATTCTTTATTCTGTTCATTGAGGTAGTATCGGAAAGCGCTCACCTTGAAATTTTTTATATTTAGGAGCTTGAGGCTAAAAGGAAGAGAGTTGTAGATCTTGGCTATATTGTAAGTAAAGCTTCTCTCAAAAATACTTGTTTTATGAACTTCATTAGTAACTTCTTGGATGCTCGCCAAAAAAATAAAAGTCAAGCTCAGTGAAATGTCATTGAATTATCAAAATGCAATGCTTTGGTAATAGATATAGAAATTGTTTATTATATAATCGTAACGAATACCAACTCGAGCATAGACAATCTATTTCGATTATACGAACCTCTTTACACTTCGTTTCGTGAATCGGTGTATAATCGAATGTTGTCTATGCTCTTCTGATATATTATGACTGATAATTACTCTGAGGTTCAATACAAATTGATACCTAAACTGAGCCGACTATGAACTTTTTATACTCCTGAAAAAACCTCAAGATTTTCTTTGGTGGAATGGTAACTGGCATTGCCGTTGAAAAAAATCATTCAATGATAACTCGTAGAACTAACTTTTTTTCGGTGACACCTCTTCACTATGAAAACACAGTGCTGGTAGAGGCACATTACACTATAATTTTTCCTGGATTCTTTTTACTCCAAATACTTAAATTTTGTTTAAGACAGAACCTTTCAGTCTTAACTCAGCCTAGTTGTGAATATTGTTGCAATAATTACGTAATTTATACAATAAATATTACTAATCGTATGAAAATGACATATGTCGTTACGAATGATCAAATTTTGATGAATGACTGAAAACGATTCCCTGTTACATCGAATGCTATTATTTTTCAGTACGCCCAACCTAAGCTATAACCTATTCATAATGTCCCTTCCTAATATTGTTTGTTTTATAAAACTTCAGGACCCAGATACTGAAAACACAAAAAGTGAAATTAATATTAATTTCTAAATGGATCCTACGTCCCAGGAACAATATTTTAACTGATAAAGTCAATATTTGGTCTCCACACCCGCTTTCCTTCCCAATATTCTTTATAGTGTTGGCACAAGTGGCGTGAGGTCCCTGAAAGCCCCCCTCATTTTAGGGACCAGTCGACCTCGACTAGGGTCGAATATTTCAGTGGTTTTTTCACTCGCCCCAGGAATAATGAGTCAGTTGTTTCCCTTAATTGGCGAAAACCCATAAATTTGACGATTGTTTTGTTGGAACAATGAAATGCTATTAGGAGGAATAATTCGGGAAATTTTACGACAGGAAAATGGAACGTGAACGTTTCTGTTGGAGTTTGGAATATCAGGAGGGTAATAATTTCTCCAATTTTGTTTTCTGTACACACAATCATGTCAGGAAGTCCTACATAAAAACTAGAATGAATTTCAATGTGAAAAATCGGACAAAAAAATTAACAGAATTCGGATAAGAAGATATTTTGCTCTTGTTCAGTGATAGATAGATAGATTTTCACTGAACTAGAATTCGATAAACTTCCAAATTATAAAAAGTCCAGAAAACATGATTCAATCTACAGTGTGGAAAAGTCAAATGGAATAAATTCATTTCCTTGATTACTGGACATAGGTATTCATAGAAAATCCCGAAACACGCCAAATTTAAATTGTCATATGGGGTGGTCCATTGACTTGAGCTCTAGAGAAATAGTGCAGAGTTTGCGACCAATAATGGACTAGTTTAGTGATGTTGATAATACTATATTTGACACGATAGAATTAAAATACAGAGCAAAACTGATAAATCAGTGAAAAAATTTTGAAAATCCATCAATAAATGACTGAGAAATAGATTATTTAAATTTACGTATTTTAGCGCGGAACGTCTTTGGTGTCCGACTCGTCTGTGACGTTACGCCACTTGCCTGTGATCGCTACACCATAAATTACGTTTGAATACTTAGCCGCGCCAAGGCTCTCGCGCCGTTTGTAGTTGTACAGTGTAGTTTTAACTCGAGTTTTGTTTTTATTTCAATATAATGGAAGAAGGCTTCGTGAAACGACAAAGTTATTTTTACTCAATAACTTATTTCAAACCAACTTACACCTTAGTATTTTTATTATCAGAAATAGACAGCTAGTACTGATAGGTACTTACATCAACATGATCTTCACACACATATGAAGTAGTTTTAGGTCCAATTAAGTCACGCCTTCTTTCTTTGATTCATGTCATTTGGTACATGAAAAAATAATTTATTGGGGTTTTTAATTGTCGTGCTTGCACACATAGGCACAATACAATATTTGTAGGATTTTTTTTTATTTCAGCCATCGTGTAACGAACAAAACACGACACGAACGGCACAAGTGATTGTACACCAATGAATTCGCACTCTGCGAATACCAGTCGCCTCGTGTAAGTGGCGTGACGTCACACACTAGACGCTACGTACTATGAAATTATTCTTCCAAGCGCAACTTCAAAGTCCCATAACTTTTTCATTTCTAGAGATATTTCAATGATTCTTCCACATTTTTGTTTCATTTTACTTAAATTTTCAGAATTAATCCCCAACAAAGAAATGAAAACTAGTCCATTGTACAGGGTGGGCAAATTTCGATGTTTTAGCACTACAACTTTTAAACCAGAGGTGATAGACAAAATCTGATACCCACTTCTCGATCTCTTTTTCTGAGAAACTATCAAGGGTAGTATTCATTTTTGGCCACCTTCTTTTGTTTTCGAGTTATAAGCGAAAATTGGAAAAATGGCGATATCGAAAAACATTCATATCTCCGTTGATATTGATGATAGAGCTCTGAAATTTAAACATTCTACAGGCACTTTTTTACGTAGAATCCAGTGGCGTACTCGTCTTTTCAAAAGGGTTTTTAATTACGAAGCTATGACCCAAAGTTATGTTTTTTTAAACGGGAACACTATATTTCTGTGACATTTTTTGAAAGCTTAATTTTTCCTGATTTCAAAAATATATAACATCATATGGTTCGTATCAATATAAATAATAGAAAATGGTCAAAAACCTTTTTTCACCTAAGATTCTCATTATTTCTATGGTTTCAACTGTTGACGAGCACAGAAAAATTGAGCTTCTTATAACAAGAGGAGTGTCCTTCCATTAATCTGATTTTTTTCTATTATTTTTACTAATTCCTTTAGTAATTAAATTGTTCAATCATATATGCATCGTTTCATGTGCTATTCGAAATGGATTGGTATAGTACCTATATCCAAAGTCACTTGGAGGAAGATGAATATTTCAATTATACAAGGTTTGTCCAAGTTTCCAGAAATTCCTTTGGGCCCAGTGAATTTATTGCCTAACAATACTTTTAGATAAACCCCGGTATTTTGCTGATCGCGGTATCCACTTCAAAGGGACATCTATGGCCAAGAGTTTTTATGGAATAGTTGAAGTGACTTTGAATAAACTACACTTGTGCGTATTCATTCTGGAGACCTATGAAAATCTTCTGATGCATCCATCTCATTACAACTCTTTCGATTTATTTATTTATTTATTTAAGACAAACAATTGATCCTGTGGATCTTTTCGTTATTTCCGAATCTATTTTTAGATAAAAAATTTATAAAATATACCTAGATTCGAATTTCGTATAAATTAGTGAAAAGCATAGAAATAATCAGATTAATGGAAGGACACTTCTCTTGAGAAGCTCAACTTTTCTGTGCTCGTCAACAGTTGAAACCATAGAAATAATGAGAATCTTAGGTAAAAAAAGGTTTTTGACCATTTTCTATTATTTATATTGATACGAACCATATGATGTTATATATTTTTGAAATCAGGAAAAATTAAGCTTTCAAAAAATGTCACAGAAATATAGTGTTCCCGTTTAAAAAAACATAACTTTGGGTCATAGCTTCGTAATTAAAAACCCTTTTGAAAAGACGAGTACGCCACTGGATTCTACGTAAAAAAGTGCCTGTAGAATGTTTAAATTTCAGAGCTCTATCATCAATATCAACGGAGATATGAATGTTTTTCGATATCGCCATTTTTCCAATTTTCACTTATAACTCGAAAACAAAAGAAGGTGGCCAAAAATGAATACTACCCTTGATAGTTTCTCAGAAAAAGAGATCGAGAAGTGGGTATCATATTTTGTCTATCCCCTCTGGTTTAAAAGTTGTAGTGCTAAAACATCGAAATTTGCCCACCCTGTACAATGATATTATTTATATACCGGGTGATTTTCTTGAGTTGAATCAGTCAAAAATATCGGAAAGAAAACAACTTACGGAAAAATGTTTCCAATAAAAGGTTGGTGGTTTTGAGGAAGAAGTCCACTTATGCAGTGTTGAATACAGAAGATTTTCTACGGGGAGGAATCGGTCAAGGTCCGGAGGGTTTAGGTCATGGTCAAGGGAGTATCGGTCATGGTCTAGAGGGTATTCCCCTGGATTCAACACTGCACTTACGTCGAAACCTCTTTCGTTTGGGGATTCACGGCTTGGCTTGATTTTCAAGCTACTTGGCTTGATCTTGACCTTATTTCAAGTCAAGTAGTAGTTTTTCAATCTCAAGTCAAGCCAAGTATTTATTCATCAAGTACTTAAATCATATCAAGCTACTTGATTTTTAGCAGTTTTATTGTGTCACATCAATAAATAAATGATGAAATGAGATGGAAACTTGATGCAAAATTACTTTTAATTATTAAACTTATTGTATAAAAGAACCGAAACTATCAACTTTTTCAAAATAGAAAAATAAATTGAATCACTATAAAGCATAACGAAATGAGAAATAATAAAAAATTAAATTTCTCAATATTGAGAAACCTCAAAGCTATGTTTGATTTCATAATTTTCCATCCTGGATCTGAGACATATGAAGCATCTTATAGATTTGTCTCCTAACCTAGTTCGGGTGTTTGTAACTGTAAGAGCAGTTCTGGAAAATTGTCTTTCAACAGCTGAAGATACTGGCGTTGATAAAAAATCCATTTGGCCATTTTGACCAAATTTGTAAAAATATTTCTGAAACTACCAAAATATACCAATAGATTTCATAGAAATGTGAGAAAACTACTAATAAAGTCACACTGGCGAATGCTTCAGTCTCTCGGCGCTCGGGGAATCCCCTTATTTAGTCTAAGCGCGCACGAGATTGCAGAAAAATATGGCGTGCAACGCGTCAAGTCAAGCTCAAATATGTAATTTTTCACGAGCTTGATTTTCAAGTCAAGTAGTTGGTTCAAATGGCAAGCTACTTGGTTTGATGAATCCCTATCTTTGCTTAATGAGTTTGGGCATTGAATGTCATTGCATATTCGTCATGAAATACAAATTGGTAAATAATGGAATATTTATACTTAAAAAAAAAATCTATTGATTCATCAAGAAAAGTATTTTGATATTTTAACCAACTAATGTAGGTACTTGAAAATCAAGCTCATGGCAAAACTTGTCTTGATTCAATATATTTATTGTTTGACTTGATATCAAGTTACATGATATTACTTGAGCTTGATACTCACGGCATAGATTCCTGTAAACTCGTGGGCGCTTAGACAAAACCTTCAAAGGATACATAGTTTCCTAAGTTTATTCAAAAAATATCTTTTAAATTGAGCAAATGATATGGCTTGGCGTGATGAAATAGACAAATTCCTGATTGAACCACGTGCTGACAGTACTGAATATATTTTAGAAAGGTGGAAGAGGTACGAAAACGATTTTCCAAACTTGGCTAAAATGGCCAAAGATTTTTTTATCAACGCCAAATTTTTAGCTCCTGTTGAAAGACATTTTTCCAGAGATGTTCTGACTGTTACAAAAACTCCCAAAGTTTAGGGGAAAAATCCATAACATGCCCATGTGTCTAGTCTAGATCTATGATGCAAAATGATGTAATCAAATAGTGAAAGTAGGTTTCTCAATATTGAGAAACTATATATTTTTTCATATTTTATGTTTCAAAGTTTATATTTTTGGTTCTTGTATACAATAAGCTTCATAAATAAAAGTTGTACTTGGAAGGAAAATACCTACTCCGAATATAGAAATGTGATTAACAGAAAAAGAAAAACATCAAAGAGAACCCCCATAGAGGAATATAAATTCATGTTCCATTTGAACAGACTTTACAGTTACATCTAACCCAACTAGTTTAATTCCTGCAGATACCACAAAGGTATAATAATGATAGACATATCAATTCATACCATATAGAGGTACACAAACGTTGGCTGGACTGAAAACAAAGGCCACCCAACAAATTACACATTTTCAGATGATAAAAACAACTGAAAAGCCGGGGGCTAACATAAGCGAGTGATTATGTGTTTTGTTATCTGTGCTCAGCCGTCAAAGCAAAAGTGCTATATCAT
Source organism: Harmonia axyridis (assembly GCF_914767665.1). Classification (NCBI taxonomy): domain Eukaryota; kingdom Metazoa; phylum Arthropoda; class Insecta; order Coleoptera; family Coccinellidae; genus Harmonia; species Harmonia axyridis. The sequence continues at coordinate 12,300,113 of NC_059505.1, forward strand.
TTAACGGTATTTCATGCCAGGATTGAGTTATTTCCATTACCGCGTTCTCTGAATGAAATAGGATTGTTTTGAGGCTGCAAAAAATTGGACCTTTGGGCTCACGCTGATCAATCATACACATTTCACATATAATGAGGTATGTTTATTTTTGTGGAAATATTGATGGTCAGTAAACGCGCTCGGAAAATCCTGGTAAACATACCAAGCCAGCAGCGCTAATGTATGAAATTATGGTCGAAGTGATTATTTCAAAATATCGTCGTATAGTTTGTCTCTGTGGAATAAAATTATGTAACGACTAACTCTACCTGATTGTAGGTACTGCAAAGTAAATCTGTTTTTGTCTTTCAGTCAATCAGCTACTTTGTTTCATAACGTTAATTTCTTCAACGATTGGTCGAGAAGATTTCTTAAATTTGAGTAATTTGCTGGATATTCTCGCTCAAAAAAGTATAGGAACCTAAAAAATTAGATAGGAGAGCTCAGATCGGATGATGAAAATAATAGGTTTACTTATCACTTGATCATATTTCTTCTCATGGATAACGATACCGCAAGAAGATAAAGAAAAACTGATAATGGACTAGTTTTAATTTTTTTTTGTTAAGGATTAATTCTAAAAATTTAAGTAAAATGAAACAAAAATGTGGAAAAATCATTGAAATATCTCTAGAAATGAAAAAGTTATGGGACTTTGAATTTGCGCTTGGAAGAATAATTTCATAGTCTAGTGTGTGACGTCACGCCACTTACACGAGACGACTGGTATTCGCAGAGTGCTTACGAATTCATTGGTGTACAATCACTTGTGCCGTTCGTGTCGTGTTTTGTTCGTTACACGATGGCTGAAATAAAAAAAAAATCATACAAATATTGTATTGTGCCTATGTGTGCAAGCACGACAATTAAAAACCCCAATAAATTGTTTTTTCATGTACCAAATGACATGAATCAAAGGAAGAAGTGGTGCAAATTAATGAGGCGTGACTTAATTGGACCTAAAACTACTTCATATATATGTGAGTGAAGATCATGTTGATGTAAGTACCTAGCAGTACTAGCTGTCTATTTCTGATAATAAAAATACTAAGGTGTAAGTTGGTTTGAAATAAGTTATTGAGTAAAAATAACTTTGTCCGTTCACGAAGCCTTCTTCCATTATGTTGACATAAAAACAAAACTGGAGTTAAAACAACACTGTACAACCACAAACGGCGCGAGAGCCTTGGCGCGGCTAAGTATTTAAACGTAATTTATGGTGTAGCGATCACAGGCAAGTGGCGTGACGTCACAGACGAGTCGGAGACCAAAGACGTTCCGCGCTAAAATACGTAAATTCAAATAATCTATTTCTCAGTCATTTATTGATGGATTTTCAAAATTTTTTCACTGATTTATCAGTTTTGCTCTATATTTTAATTCTATCGTGCCAAATATAGTATTATCAACATCACTAAACTAGTCCATTGCTAGATAAGAAAAGATCTGCTTCACTCTGGCCAGCCATCAATGTCTTCATTGACTTGGTGACTTGGTGGTACTAAAAATTATCTTTTAAATCTAAGAAACCTAGTCACTGATAGACAGGGTGTTTCTGAAAATCATACCCCTTACTAGAAGGGTTTGAGGTTTGATGCTTTGTTTCATTTCATGATTGGAGATCCACATACTGAACTAGGGGATGCTGAAATTTGTAATAGTTAAGTCCTACGTAGCTAATAGTGAATACTAAACCTCTATATTATCAAGTAGTATGTACTTGTACAAGCACATAAAGAAAAAACGTTAAAACTTTTTTCTGTGATGGGCTAGATCAAACTTTCTTCATTATTCAGGTCTAGTGAACGAATAATATACCCAAAAACAAAAGTTTTCAAAGAATACTTTACCAGCGGGTACCGGCAAAAAATATTAAGATAGGTCTCTACCGTTTCAGCGGTCAGTTACAAATTAAGTAATCATTTTTCGAACAATAGTTATTTGTTATTGTTTGCCGCGGCTTATAGTTCATAGTTGAGTGTAGCGAGGCTAGGGCTAGGAATACAGCCAAGGCAGTCAATCTACTTTGCTGTCGACTTAAGCATATAATTTTTTCTTCGATTGTTTTTGTTGATATGTAGGATATTTTATTTAGAAATTATTACAATTCCCACAATCTTTTTTATTCTTACTGTAATGATAAATTAAAACGATTGATAGAAATCGAAATTGTTGGAATGATTGGTTGCTATGTAAATGTATATGCCCATAATAATTGTAGTTTGATAACTTATGGAATATCTGACAATTTTTTGGAACAATATTGGATATATTCATATTATGGACAGTGATAGTAACTCAGAAGTACTTATTCCTCCAGAAATGAAAGAGGTGGTAAGAAATATCGATTGTCAGAAAATGTCGAATGTTTCATTTCCATTGAGAATAATCATTTTGCTGCCTAGCAAAAAAAGTAATGCTTTGCTGATTGATATGTTTCTGCAAAATTAATATTTGCTGTCAATCGGAGAAACTTATTTTTTAAATGAATTTTCACATGAAAACGATTTTGAATCTCGCATGTGGTAGAAAAGGACGGAAAATCAGAGGAACGTTTGAGATTGCTTCAATTATCCTGAAAGATGGTGGGAACCCTGAGGAAAAGAGGAGTAGTTAAACTTTGGGAGATCACGAGAATGCCACTTGGTATAAACTCTTCTTTAAAGAGGAGAAAATATGACACCTGAAAAAATATCATCCCAAAAATTCTAACAACCGTTCAAAATAGGCTCTTGTTCAATTTCTGTTGCATTTTAGGAGCTATTAAGAAAAAATTTGAAAACATATCTAAAGAACCACGCATCGCATCAAAGGGCAACTGGCTTTCGATGATATTGCTCGAATATTTTATATATTGTGAAACTCGTGATGCTCATCAAATGCGCGCAGGAAGCATTTTTTTATAGTGGATTTAATCAGCTGTATGAATAAAACATGGATACTCGATTTGGTTTATACAGGGTGTAAATAAATAGTTGCGCAAAAATTCAGGTGGTGATTTCTTGTCGAAAAATAGGGTGAGTCTTTCATATAAACTTTTTTTTTTTAGCCCCTTCTGCTTAATTACCCCTGATGATGGCGCCCGAAGAGCAGTTTTTCATTATTTAGTTAAGAACCAAAAAATTCACGAAAATTAAATTAAGCTGCAATTCTATGCGAATAAGAAGGCATTCGAAAAATTTTTTGGTGGTGTTCATCTATGATTCCAATAGGTAGAAAAAGCCACCCCTCAATCTTGTGTCGCATCAGCTCTTTCTATATTCATATTTTGCAATGAGAAAACTAATTTTGCATAAACTGATCAATTCTTAACAAAATATAGGTTTCTTGTAATTTTTTGATAATATTCAGGGTTTTTGAGAAAAGAAATTAACAACAGATAATACGCCTGAGGTGGAGCCAATTTCTCTTCAATGCGGTGCGTGATCCTTGCATCTACCTGTAAATCGGTAAGAAACTTTTGTATTGCTACAATAGCGTTAAAAAAATTTCTACTCTTGTAGTTGGAATGGACATGAAACGCCAAAAGAGTTGAATTCTTCCTGCAAAAAATCAAACTCCAAATTCATTGTATCATTTGTATCTGGAGATGGAACAAGAGGCAAAAAACTTTAATTATCGAAAAATCATTTCTTGAAGAACATAAACATTTCACATAACTCCATGTGTTTTTTATACCATTATGTATATTCAATAGTATATCATTCAACGAGCGGTAATGTAGTTTATAACTCACGCAGATGAAGTTTGCAGCACGAGCCGCAGGCATGTGTTATAATTCATCAAGTGAGTTATGACCATTACCGAAAGTTGAATACTATACTTCATCTACGATTATAACAATAAATACTAAAATACAAGAATAGAGAAAGAACTTTATTGAAAAACCCCAAAAGTTTCCTATAAACGTCAAAATTATCAAAATGACAGTCCTCCCCTCAATAACAATGAAGGAATGTTCCATTTCAGCCAACAGAATAGAAGCACAGAAGTAGGGTAAATCGAGGGGTAAATGCACTGGTGCTCGACCAGTTATCAGAAACATCGATTTCGAGCACGATTTTTTCGCACATAAAATTATCAAATTTTAATGGTGTTGGTGTTCATCGATTCTTTGGCGAGTTTTAAATGATTTGTCATATAATTTTAAGCGTTTTTTTCGCATATAACCTTTGAAATGTGAAAACATATAGAAAATCTCAATAACCTTCGGTTCTCGACCATGCCGCAGAGTTCTCGACCATTTTTGTGTTAGTTTTCGACCACTAATAATAGTGGCCGCTCCACTTAAAAATTTTATAAAAAACTTCAAAGCGAGATGAGTGATTAGCACTTACTTTCGTACCGTACCATCGACATCACTACCTATCACTCAGATGTGTTTCAGATGAGGTAATCAAGTAAGAAACACTCGGAACGTAAAAAAAATTATTTTGCAGTTTCCACTTTCTATAAATATTTCAAAATAGCAACTCATACAACATTATTTGATTATTTTGCTCATAATATATATTTAGAAACTAATGAGTAAATAAAATATAAAACACGGACCACCAGTGGTCGAGAATTAAGTACAATCAAATTGGTTCTCGACCGCGAATAAATAAAGGGTAGGAAAGAACCCTTTTCTATGATAGACGATTATAAACTAATTTTTAGTGCGAAAACTTTAACCTCTACCACTCCTATGCAAACTATCTTGGAAGGGTAGAATGGTCGAGAACACGTACCGCGAAAATATTTTGCACTACATGATATATTTTTATTATTATTTTATCTCAAATCACGGAATGGTCGAGAACCAGTGCCGGTCGGCTAACCAGTGCATTTACCCTATAAAAGCACAGAGCCATCTTTTCCGATATATTATAGTGAGTTGTAGCAGTGAGTTATTATAACTCACGTTGTTTGGTAATAGATACTATCAATTGCTCAAAAGCAGTTAAATAATGAATCTATAATTCAATAGGAGTAGATAAATATGTAAAATGAATTAATTCACTGGTTCTTAAAATATTTCGAACATAATATCCCGATCTAAGATCAGCCACATGTTAAGGTCACATTCCCGCCATAATAAAAATCCTTCCAAGATGGCGTCACATTCTTCGAAACCGAAACAACGGGTGAAATCAAAAGTCGTCTTCATTTCGGCGTTATTGGCCGACATTGAAAAGCGAGAAGTCTGGCAGTTGGCCATGATGCTGTCATGGCCAGACATGACTTCACGGCGAGGTTGGACTCGTTTCAATTTTGGCAGCCCGCTTTTACGATTTTCGGCTTTCGATTTTAACCGACGTCTCTTTGTTGGATCCAAGGTCGACTGGGTACTCATGAATTTTGTTTGCGTAGCCTACTTCGGAAGAATGCATGTAGCATCGATTTTTTTTTATCGGGATCTTATGCGTGTTCGTGCGAAGTTTCGCGTATCGAAGGGGTTATTGCTTCGCGAAAATTGTAGGCCTTCCTTTATTCGAGAAAAACATGCACCGGTCAGGCGCCTTGCAAATGGTCACTTCTATTGGGGGCGATACCAAATGGAATTATCAACTGGGTTTGAACAAAATCCTCTTTAGATTTCTTTTATAGAATTTTAGAGGAAACCATATATCTTTCTGTTTCACGAATTGATTGTCGAGTAGCCACACAGCTTTTTACAGTCTGACCAAGGGTGTAGGTAGATCGTAGATCTTTTTTTTCTTGGGGGGTAATCGAAAAAAAAAATTTTGACGACATCGTTCACTCAAATCTGTAATGTGAGAATTAGAAGTTTGATAAGGAAGTTTGGACCAAATTACTCGACAGTCGAAATAATAGCATTTTTTTTATTACCTATTCGATTGTTCTTACCCTATACAGGAAGTGCCTCAATTGGAGGTACGAAGAAAAATGGGAAATGCCTCGGATGATTTTAAGAATAAAAGTCCTATAAACCCGCAAACGCTTTGTTTTCTAGATAGAGGGTGTTTCTTGTAGGCCTACTTTTTTATGATTCTCATACCAGTTTATTGAGTCTTTATTAATATTCGCCACAGATTGGGTAAATAAAACCAAAACTTATAATTAATTTTTTCATCACAGCTTACTAACTGGATGTTCATAATAATCTGGATTTTCCTAAGGATTACTAAAGATCTGTTCTAAATTTTTCTTCTCAAAATCGGTAGCAAATAGGAATTCACGGCTTGGCTCGATATTCAAGCTACTTGGCTTAAACTCAAGCTCAAGTAGCTCAAACTTGACTTGAAATCAACTCAAATTCAAGTCAAGTAATAGTTTTTCAATGTTAAATCGAGTACTTATTATAAATGAATACTTGAATTGACATTGAAAAACTACTACTTGACTTAAACCTGAGTTGATTTCAAGTCAAGCTACTTCACCTTGAGCTTGAGCCAAGTAGCTTTAATATCATGCCACGCCGTTAATCCCTAGTATAGCAGATACGATAAAACTACAAGAATCCAAAAAGTTCTACTGGACCAGAGTTTCTTCAGCATTTTTCAACTACCAGTGGTTCAATGAAAAATAGTTCGGAGGAAAGAAGCGGTCACTATTACAGAAAAAAATATCACCCTGTAGATTTGCATTCAAAATTAGCAGATCACCCGATGAAATCTGAAATGATGAAAAATTTAAATTGTTATAGGATCTTTTCTCTCAAAATGATCCGTTTGTATCTACAATTTAGGAACACCTTGTAAAGTCAATTCAGAACTGATATCTTCACAAGTAAATTGCAATTTGATTGAAGCAAATTAAATTGTACAACACAGCACAGACAATTTTACGAGGCGAATAACTCAGTTCAGTTGATAACTGTAGTATTGAAATATTATGGTGAAAATTATACAAAAAACCGAAACCAACGGGTAAGTGTATTCCGATGATGAATGCAAATGCAAAAATCAGAGATGACAAAACAAGGGCGAAGCCGACAAAGAGGATAGATAAAGGAAAATGATAAACCTCGAACATAGACTCAAATCGTAAAAGGATCCAACTTTTTACTGCCGTGTGATTTCAAAGAAAAGTTAAATGATTATTAGTTCATTTTATGGAAAAATTTTCGTTCTTTGTCTTTGTGGAAATGCTGAAATTTTATATTTCGGCAATTCTGGGGGGGAGAGTAATTACTCCTAGTACCCCCATTTCTACGCCCTTGAGTCTAACCTTCGTAATACCACGCATTCTATGAACTTTATCTGATTACTTCCCTCATTCTGAAATGAACCTATCAGAGACCACCATTTTCCGAATGAATTCTGTGATAAATGAATGATAATTGGCCAAGAGTTTTTTCAGAGCGATTATTTTTTGTTTGTCCCATACAGTGGTTTCCATTTTATCGCCTATCAGTTATTTTGATAAAAGTTTATGAAAAACATTTATGTATTTCTCGGTCAGCATTAATATTTATCTTTGAAGACCCCAAATCCGATCGATTGTTCACAAAAATATTTTGAAAGCAAGATGAAATTCCTACCACAGCATCATAATATATGTGAACTTTGCTTAGACGACGCCGACGTCATGAATTAATTATTATTATTATTTATTATACAAATTACAGATTAGGTTGAACCTATAAACTCAGAAAATATAATAAGATAATAATAAGTAATAAGAAAATAATTACCAGAACGCCAAACTATTAAGAATAACAAAACATAACTAACGATCTCAGAAGCTTTTGGGCTTGTTCAAATTCGTATTGATGCGATTTTGAACACGATAATTCGCAAACCGTTGAATCTATCAAAAAATAACCTGATTTGAGATCTCAATTTTTTTTACTAATTTTTTTGATCTATAACGGGCATCTCATTGTAATTCACTCATATCCACTTAATTGCCCTTTTACATCCTTTTTTTTTCAATGAACGAGTGTTAGAATGATCTTTCCGTACAAGTATTATACAGGGTGAGTCGGGAGAAACGGGCCAAACTCCAGTAGCGTATTATATACAAGTGAAAATAATTCAAAAACCTCATATGTTCTTATACGATTCTCATTTGTTTTCGGGATATAGTTAGAATTTTTTTCAAGTTTTTCTCTTATAGTAACTACACTTCACAACATATTCAACTGAAATTTGTCATTATTATTGATAGTTCACACCATGTGGCATGCCATATTTGATAGCAAATCCACAGGGTGATACCTTTTTCCTCTTGAACACTATCCCTTGTTTTCCACCAGAATTTTTTTTTTGGTGAGCCACTGTTAATTTGATAAAATGTAGGAGCGTTGTACACGTAAAAATAATTCAAAAATATTCGTATTCGATTCTCATTTGTTCGATATATAGCGTAATTAAAATTCTAACTTTACCACACTGTATCTCGAAAACAAATGAGAATCGTATTAGACGTTATGAGCTATTTTGAATTATTTTCACGTTACGCACCTGGAGTTTGGCTTGTTCCTTCCGACTCACTGTATATTATTTTCCCTAATTCAGTGAATTTTTATTGAGATCAAGGAAATATTTACATAAATATTCTTCTGTCATTTTTGCATTGAAAAAGACTTTCTTCTTCAAAAGATAATGCAGAATGAACGGAGTTGCCACAGAATTAGAGAAACTCGTTTTAAACATTATACATCCCATCCAAACATTTCACCGTCCAGGGCGAAATAAAGCCTCTTGGATATCATTGTCTGCGTCGGCAATCATAAAATCGTATGTAGCAATTTCATAAAGAAGTGCATGACCAAAAAAACCCCGTCTTGCTCAACTTGCCGGCAACGAAGCGAAGCGCTAAGTCTTGTTGAAGCAGCAGGAAGGCCAGACGTATAGTTGTGATGCTTCGTCAGTTGCAGGGAGCTCTGCATTTGCCGGGTATGAAAGAGTGTCAAGGTCGCTGTTCCATTTGGCACCTCTCTGTTTGACCTAAGCCACATATCAGTCGCTCAGGAAGAACCAATTTTCGTTTAGTGTTCCATAATTATTATACAGGGTGTATATGAATAGTTGCGAAAAAATTTATTGGACGATTCCTTGTCAAAAAATAGAGTGGAGCTTTCATATATGTTTTTTTGAGCCCCCCTGCTTTGTTATAGCCCCTTAAAGATGACCCCTGAAAAGTAGTTTTCAATTTGAGAAAAGTTCAAAATTGTTTTTTTTTGTTACATTTATTTTATATTTGTACCAGTTTTCAATGAAAATATCGTATTGACATTCGTCTATTGGATGAATTTAAGGTCGAAAATAATTCCAGCCTCCACAACTGTTATCTGTTGATAATTTTTTATTATTTTAGCAAATAATTATAGGTGACCTTACCTATTTGTTAAGAATTGATCATTTTATCCAGAATAAATTTTCTTATTGTAAAGTATAAATATAGAAAATGTTATTGAGGAACAAGATTGAGGGGTAGCTTTTACTACCCCTGAGAATCATTGACGAACACCATCAGAAAAATATCTTGAATGCCTTCTTGCCCTCATGAAATAAAAGCTTAATTTCATTTTCGTGAATGTATTGGTTTTCAAGAGAAAAATTAAAACCTACTTTCCGGGCGCTATCTTAGTGGGACTGTAACTAAGCAGGGGGTTTTCATTTAGAACGAGTCAAAAGACGAGTTCGATGAAGGAATGAAATAAATCCAGAGACAATTAATATTATAGGAATTGTAATCCTCTGAATTGAGTAACGAACATTAGATATTATTGGTCCTAGATATCTTAGCACCTATTTTTCATGGAACAATTTGTTTAAATCGAAAACGTAAGATATAGATGAAGCTTCAATTATCAGAAGTTCATGGAAACAATTTCCCGATGTAATGCTATTTTGTGATTCACAAATGAATCATAAACCAGTTTTATTCTATATTTTATATTTATTGAAGTTTGGTCGGACAAATGAAAATCACCAGCTCAACTCAACTAGTCACTGAATTTATAGGTAATTGAATTAATAATTCTTTGAACGTATGATACATTACTTAACATATTGACAATCGTCTTTGCGTTCAACATTTGGCTTCTAAATAGATTTTATCAGTAGATATTTCGAATTCAGAGGATCATATTCATTTGATACATGAATAATTATTTATTCAAGGGCGTAGATCTTTTTTTTTCCTGGAAGGGGGGGAAATCAAAAAAAAATTTTTGACGACATTGTTCACTCATATCTATAATGTGAGAAAAAGAGGTTTGATATCGAAGTTTGAACCAAATTACTCGGAATAATTTTTTTATTACCAATTCGATTGTTCTTATCTTATACTGGGTGTTCCTGAATTGGAGTTGCGAAGGAAAATGAGAGATTCCTTGGATAATGTTAAAAATAAAATGGCCCATGAACATGAGCCCGCAAACGCTTTATTTTCGAGATACAGGGTGTTTCTTGTAGTCCTACTTTTTTGTGATGATCAACCAGTTTATCGAATCTTTATGAATTTTCGCTACAGAGTTGGTGAATAAGTACCAAAATTATAATTACTTGTAATTTACTTATTACAGCTACCTAACTGGATCTTTATAATTATTTGGATTTTCCTGAGAATTATTACACTTTTCAAATTTTTCTTAACTACCAGTTGTTCACAAAAAAATTATTCTGGAGGAAAGAAGCGGGCACCCTCCCAGAAAAAATTCATCCTGTATATTTTCATTCAAAATTAGGATTTCACATGATGAAAACTTTAAATTGGAATATCTATGCCAATTCGATATCTCGTGAAGGGAGGGTGCAATGAGAGAAAAACTTGAACTTTACCACCTGTATCTCAAAAATAAAGCGTTTGCGGACTCATGTTAAAGGACTTTTTTCTTGAAATGATCCGAGAAATCTGTCATTTTCATTTGTACCTCCAATTTAGAAACACCCTGTAGATATATTCAACTCAAAACTGATGTCTCCACAAATAAATTGCAACTTGAATGAAACACAAAAAATTGCACAATACAACCCAGACAATTTTTCGATGCAAATTACCCAGTTCAGGTCTTTGATATCTATATTGAAATTTTGTGATACAAAAAACCGAAAACAACGGATAAGTATTTACCGATGACGAATGCAAAAATCACAGATGGCAAATGAGGGGCCATGCCGAGAAAGCGGATAGATGAAAGAAAAAATAATCCTCGGATAAAAACGATCTCGTAGTGCAATGGAAGAACTCATCTTGAAAGCGATAATAAACTCATAAACCGTAAAGGGGTCCGATTTTTTACTGACGTGTCGATTTCAAAGGACAGTAAAATGATTATTATTGGTTTATATTAAGGAGAAATTTTCGTCCTTCGTTTTTGCGAGATTTCTGAAATTTTATATGTATTTTGAAAATCTGAGGGAGGGGGGTAATTAGGTGCCCCCAGTACCCCCTCATTTCTACGCCCTTGTATTAATTAGGTTTGCCAATATTGGAACTAGTTCTTCAACGACATTTGATGAAGAGCCACAAAAATTGTATGAATTAGAATTTTCGCAGGAAGCAACACCTTTTGATGGATGAAGTAGTATTCGTGGTAGTTAGTAACAACATAAAACGATGGATCCAAAATTGTCAAAATAGTTTTTGGACGGCAGCTCCTTTATTATTACACAAAGTTAAAAATATGCGGTTTCTTTATTGAGCTTGTAATTTTTATAAGCAGGGGGCTCTAGTGCCAGATGTCTTGTTCACAGCATTTACTTAATTTGTAAGAAGTAGGTACTGAAGTAAGAACTTTACTTTTCACGAAGAATTTTGAGGTTACAAGTTGTATTTGATTAAAAAAAAGTTTGAAATAATGTATTTTCTTTTTGATTCAAATTAATGTAGTTATTTGTTGCACCTATTAACTATAGAATTTAACATAAATATTTTAACCAATTCAAGGTATATCTACTAAATAAATTATTTGCCAAACTCTATCAAAGTAGTTTGACAAACAGTTTGAATTTTCAAACCTGTAACCATTGTCGAGTTTGATTCGACTTGAATCATTTTTCAGAAAGATTGAATTGAGTTTGACTTAATTTCTAGTCAAACTCAAGTCAATCTCAAACATTCAAGTCAAACTTGTGCAACTCTATTAAATTCTCTGTCAATTTCTTAGAACCCTTAAAAAAATCCTTAGCCCCCCTTCTATTCTTGAAAGCCAGCGTAGCTACCGTTTTGCCTCCACTCTACTACACCAATTTCCTCTATTATCTAAGACCTTCCATTTTGGGCAACTTAGGAACCGGTCGTACAGTCCAAATTCCAACCAAAGTATACGCCCAGTACCACAACGCACACTATCCTGACCCTCACTATTGCACTATTCAAAATGGCGCCTCATAGACTATTTAGAATAAAATAGATTAGCCGGCGCAACAATGCGTCGACTACCATTCTAATGACTTCGGTGATCATCCCCTCGGTCTTTCGCCAGGGGGCGTTACTTTCGCGGTCTCCATATAATTACACATCGGGCCATCCCTGATGCACAAATGCGAAGTATAAAAATAATCCTAATGCGAATTTCATGCTGACGTTGACGAAATGGGCAACCGTCAATAGAAAACGATGGATTAAACGGTAACCTCCATGAATATTTATATTTCCTGTCTGAATATTCTGATGTTTGGTCAATTAAATGCGGAATTAGTGAAAATCGAATGAGGTTTTAGACAAGAGCGGCTAATGGCCAGTTTTGAATAATATATATTTGAAACTAGCCAACTGGGTATAATCGACGGTGGAGCCGTTATGGTGAGTGTACTGGCGCAGATTTAGACGCCAAGTTGGGATATCTTCGTTGCACATTATGTTTTGAGCGATGTATTGTGTGAATGTAACGTTTTGGTTTTTGGATATTAATAAAATATATAGACACAAAGGAAAAAAGCCGGTCTAAGTTATTTTGCAATAATGCCAGATTTTGTTTTATTGAAAGTCGATAGACTAACACCCAGTTTAGGAACGATCATTCAAATTTAATGCAGCATTAAAATGTCATCTTCTATTAAAAGGCGCAGGTAGCAAATAGGAGGAACCTAGGTATTTCAGGATTAAATTTTTAATAACGGGTCTGAATTTTAATGCATGTTCCTGCAACTGGGTGTAATTCTTCTTAAATTTTCTATGGTTCTTTGATGGAATCAGATTAAAACACTTTCAGTTTCCTGTGTCATGGCTTACGCGAGTTTTTGCGTAGCGAGTGTGGAGCCGGCATAAGGCGTTTGAAAGGGTTCACAGGAAATTGCTGCTGGATAAACTGGGTCGAATTGGTGTATTGGGAATCAATTGGTCATTGTTCATAGCTTTCCTGAAAAATAAACAACAATACATATAAGTTTATCAAGTTATCGGCGATTTCTTCTATTTGGGTGTTCCACAGGGTTCAAATTTGAGCCTATCGTTGTTTCTTATAGATATTGAAAAAAAAATTCAAATGCCTATATTCCCTGCACGAGGAGTTCATACAAATGCAACAGATTTCAGTTGTCGAGGGCAACCCGTTCAAAAGAATTTTGAATTGACTGTTTCCTGAATAAGTTGCTCATTTCTTCATGATTTCATTTCATTTTCATTGTCGTATTTTGAGCAGGGAATGATCTTGAGCAATAATATAGTATCCCTAGTTAGTTACATCTACTGTACTTTTTACCTAATGAGATCATTATCTAGGAACTAGGAACTGAAATTTAGAAGGACAGTTCAATCAATCCATTCGTCATAGTAAGTTTCTCAGTATATACAGGGTGTCTCTGAATAACACCGAAAAAATGTTAGGGGTGATTCTGTGATGAGAGTTGAGGTGTGTATTTGGTATAAAATTATCTGAAAAACCTCTACCCGAAAAAGTTATACCCCCCAGAAATTTGAATTGAAAAATTGTTTTTCTTTTTTATTTTCCATATTTATTGAACTGAAAACGAAAGTTGGTAAATATTATTTGTCAATAAAACTAGACATTTTCGAATTTTTTCAACTCTGAAACATGCTCAGAAGGGGTTGAAATAATCAACTCAAATATAGGTATTTTGTTAAACCTTTCTTGGAAAAATTTTCCTTTTGAAAAATATGGCTTTGAAGCCTAATTTATGCACTAACTTCTTATGTCTACAAGTTTTTTCGAAAACTTGAGCATTTACGAGAAAAACATTAATGTATTGCAAGCTCATGTTAAATAGCATTTAATTGAACAAGAGCCAACCAAAATATACGTAATTCTACTAGGCTAAGACTTCTAGATACAACTAAAAAAATAGTGAAAAAACAATAAACAAAACTTTTCGAATATCGACAATACAATTATAATATTTGTTGAAAATTCTTTCATTAATCTATGTAAATTTTCCGGTGAGAGGTTTTTCGAAAAATTTTATACAAAATACCCACCTTCATTTTCATCACAGAATCACCCAACAAACATTTTTTCCGGTATTATGCAGATAAACTCTGTATATAATGATTCACAAAAATTAAGTTCGAAAATTTATTTTATTTTACTTTCTTATACCTGATTGGTTGTTTTACTCTTCGTTTGATGATAACTTTTTCAGTTTCGGGAAAGTGTCTTATATTTTCAATTCTCTCAGTGTATCAGTCCTCCCCCCACTTTTCTTACGTAGAATTGACTGGAAGATTAAAAAATATAGATTGTTATATGAAAATTTTGACTTTCAAATTTGACAATTTGTGTTATCCAAGTTTTTATTATCCTCATGAACACCCTGTACATTTTTAGTCCAAACCACACAGTCTTATAATACTACGTATTGGTAGAATCAAAAATAAAGATTTTCTTCGAAAAAAACCGATTTTCTCAGCAATATTGAAGCATTTTAGTCGTGATCGCTAGCAATATTTTCATAAGAATTCCATTAAATCATGAATGGTTGAGTTTATACCCAAGTTATTAATAATATGCCATATATTACTGAAATTGTCGTTAAATAAGCTATCTGATGATGCAAAAATATACTAGGTGTGCCATTTGAAATCAGAAAGTAGTGTCTGTTTCTCTAATTCTGTGGCTAACCCATTCATTCTGCCACATCTTGTATAGAACAAAATCGTGCGAGAATATTACAGATTCGCATTGATTTCATGGAGATATCAACTTTTCTTATAAATAACTATTCAGGTATGAGAACAAGTTGTAAAAGTCTGAATTTATCCAAGGGAACTCCAAACTCCTAAACCTAAATACAAATTTTCAGCTCCCTGTATAAACCAAAGTTCAATCATAAAGTGATCATTGTATTGTTCAAGTGATATTTTTCAAGCAAGTATCTTTCATGAATGCCTCACGGTCTCAACTCATAAAAATAAGATCGAACTCACTGATGAATTTGTCCTCAAATTTAATACAACCATGAGAACTTTGCATGGGGAGGACTTAATTAAGCACATTTAATGATAATTTTCGAAAATGTGGACTGACGTGAATTCAAAAACTTTTGAGTGATCTTTTATTCATGCAATAATTGTATACCCTTATACAGTTCTGTGGCCTCCCATGGCGCATGAATGAACGGGCGCTCAAAAGCTCCTGACTTCACGTCAGTGCTTTTCCCATTTTCAATAATGAGCAACAAATTGAGACATTTATCATTTTTCAACTCGACATCACCTTGAATTCCAACAAAATGTAGAAATCTACATCTAAATTATTATAGTCCAAATAACTTTTGCTCAGCACTAGAACACTATAAATTGTAGTTGTACTCGAAAATATAAGGATAATCCGTGGAAATACCTCAGGGTTTGCCCTGGAGACCATCATGCTTATCACTGAATCTCTCCCAGTTATGTAAATACGCGGAGTATAGTCACATACAGTGAAAATTCAAATATATTTATCTATATAAGCTTCACCAAATATAATTTCACAGAAAACTACCCTTATCAGAAATATTCCCGCGAAGAAAATAACCGAATAGCGAAGCTCGGAAAAGAATGGCTTCCAATTCCGGAATTTCATATAACTAATTCTGGAGTTTCCAGTGAGATTAAGGGAACACAATCGGCTTAATCAAGTCCCTAGTCCTTTTCAAGAAGTTGGGAATTCAACAATAGCTGGATAGTTCAGCTCAAGTTTCGAATGTCGTATATAATATTCCAATTAATCCCATAGCGGCCACTTTGGGGCAAAAAGATATTTTCGAGGAAAGGAGTTCGAAGACACCTCCAACTTTTCTCATTTCTCATTCATATCGGTTACTGGCGAAGTGAATATTTTAATTCTGAAAAAGGGCTCAATCGATTTTTCGAGAAAATTGAGTATCGAATATTTCACTCAAAATATATTTCTCCTTATTCATATACATATACAGTGAATAGAAATAGTTGCTAAAAAAATTTAGTTCCTTGTCCAAAGAAAGAGTATAATTCATATAATTTTTTTTTGAGCCTTGCCCTAAAGATAGCGCCCGAAGAGTTGTTGTTAATTTGTGAAAAGTTCTTTTTTTTTTTGTTACATTCGTCTTATATTTGTATTAGTTCTCAATGAAAATATCGTTTTGACATCCTCCTATTGGATGAATTCAAGGACGAAAATAATTTCAGTCTTCACAACTGTTATCTGTTGATAAATTGAAAAAGAATATAAAAAAAGTTACTGCTAAAGAAGATTGAAGGGTTTCTATTCCTTGGAATCCTAGAGGAACACCACCAAATTTTTTTTTGAATGCCTTCTTGTCCGCATAAAATGTCAGCTAAATTTCATTTTTGTGAATTTCTTGGTTTTCAAGAAAGAAAAAATTCTTACAAAAAAGGTGAAAATTCACAGTGACTATGCGCAAAACTAGAGCACTTTTGAATCGTCGTGAAGCTTCTTCTCGGGTTGCTTAAGTGAAACTGGTGGAAAAATTTGAGCTGAAAGTTAGTGATGAATTGAAACCGTGCTCGAGAACAACTGAGCTGCTGTAGCCCGTAATGTTGACAAAAATTCATGTTTGTCGATCTTGGGAATTAGAAATTGCACAAACGACATGATACCGTTATTTGAAATTCAATACTTAGTTTTAAAGAAAATTGTCTTTCAATAGTAGCTAAAGATGCTGGCGTTGATACAAAATGCTTGGCCAATTTGGCCAAGTTTGGAAAGATAATTCTGAAACTACCAAAATCCACCAATAGATCTCATAGAACTGTGAAAAAACTACTGATAAAGTCACACTGGCGAATGCTTCAGTCCCTCGGCGCTCGAGGAATCCTATTATTTAGTTTAAGTACGCACGAGATTGCAGAAATAACAAGTAATATATGCCATGCGACGGGTGCATATCAAGCTCAAGTAATATCACGTAGATTGATACAAGTCAAGTAATAAATATCTAAAATCAAGTCAAGTCAAGCTCAAGTAACTAATTTTCCACGAGCTTGATTTTCAAGTCAAGTAGTAGGTTAAAATATTAAGCTACTTGTCTTGATGAATCCCTAGCCAATAATGATGGTTGAGGAGTGCCCTATCAAGCAAGTTTAATGATTTTTCATTGTCGAAATTGAATGGCATTGATTTGGACGAAGTTTATTTTCAACAAGACGGCTTTACGTGCCAAATAACTAACGAAACAATCGCAATTTTGAAAGAAAAGTTTCCTGACCGTATTATTCCCCGAAGAACTAATCACAATTGGCCACCGAGACCTGATTTAAAACCTTTAGACTTTTTTCTTTCGAACCACGAGAAAGATAAGATCTATGCCAATGCTCCACAATCGATTCAAGTCCTTGAAGATACAATTCTTGGAGTTATCGAGGACATGCAAATGTGCGAATTGGTCTTGGAAAATTTTATGAATTATATGATGTAGCTGCCATAGCCGTTTTCCATCGTTAATGGCATTACTTCATCTCTACAATGAGATGAATATTCATTAATTACTCTTAAAATATACTACTTTTTAATATCAAAATGAAACCTCTTCTTGGAGAACCTTAAACCTTTGAAATCAATATTAAAAAATTCGAACAAAGCACTGACTTGGCATTTTCAACGTTCATGCATGCGCCGTTGGAGACTACAGAACTGTATATGTATGATCTGTCATGATGTCATTGTTGTCGGTTAGTTTACCGAAATAAAGGGTTCAGATGAGAAGATCCTATTGATATTTGGCATCAACATTCAAGAGATTAATATAGATAGACAAAACAAATTTAAACCTAGCCAACTATACTGCGAAAATTCTGGGAACTTTGTTCTGTAGGTATTCTGACTGAATTTTTTACACAAATATTGCACTAAGCTTGATTCTGTTATTCTTCAACTGACCGCAAAATAGCAACTTGGTCGAATCTGTTGTCACTCAAATATTAAACATTTACGATAATCTTCTTGAATTTTCTCTGAATCAGCCAAAACGATCAATATGCAATTTTGATGCATGAGATTTTTTTTTAACATTTAAATGCCAATATTTCATTTCCGTTGAATTCGCAGTTCTCAAATTATTAGGAAAATAAAATTTCGGGTGGTCATATTTACGAAACGGTTTTACCCATAAAAGAATTCTTTATCTGAACATACCCTATTTCCAAGTTGTCTGTTCGAGAATTGTCTTGTTAAGGGATGTCTAATGTGCTAATAATTGATGGTCAAAACACAACAGAAAGTATAAAACTTGTTTGAATCATGATCAAATATACCAAATAGTACAGTTCAAAGAAAAAGAACATTTTGCTTCAAATTTATCTTTTTACGTTGAAATCGAACTTTTTATTGGAATTAACAAATTTATTTTCAATAAATGCTGCTTCTACGTAGATCTATTTCAATGAAATTTGGTAAAAGAATTGGTTGCGATATTGAATTGATACTTCTAACTGGGTTTCAGGTTCTAAAAATTCTGAAAGCAAAAAATCCAAAGAATCTTATTAAAAATCATTTCTCCAAGAATTGACTAAAATGTGGAATTATTCCTAATGCTACCTGAAGAAATCAAATAATTGTCTCTAACAACGTTCTAACTTTCTATGATCTGTAAAAAATTCACGGTTGAAAGTCAAGTATAAAATTCATTCATTCATACCCAATCATTTTTATGCCACAAATCATAAAACAGCAGTTCATATTCCGCTTCAACACATTTATTAGAGGGGGTCGAATATTTTCCGATGTACAATTATTTTATTCAACCTACTAGCACAGTGAATATTTCAAAACCGTCGAATAACATATACTTTATTCCAAAACGTCTACTTATGTGCCATTTGAGTAATTTTCTAATTTCTATCATTTGAGTGGTTTCCTTTGTAAGTGATTTTTCCAACTCGAATTCTTCTGTGGACATTACCGAATGAAATTTACATGTAGACCCGTAAATGAACCGGGTATTAAATGCAGAATACAATCAATCCAATTTCCATTAAATCGACCAATGTCCATTCCAAAAAACACACGTGAGCTAATGTTTGTTTCAAAGTTTCGATTCAGGTTTCCACAAATGTCTGTTATTTGACTCCTCACAATGAAGATCAGTTTGAAAAAGTCCGGTAGTTACTGCTGCATCGAACGACATGCAAATAGAATTAAGATAATGGCTTTGATCAAATATGCACAAGGTATTGAATTTAGTGTTCAGCATCCCGATAAATTCACTTCCAATTTGAAATTCTGAAAATTATACAGGTTGTCCTAGGAGGAAATAGCCGAATTCCTGACAGTAGTGTGCTACGACATTGATTTGATTGAAATATGACCTACTTAATGAGGTAGCTTGAGTTAACAACTATGGTTTAACGGCTTGGCTCGATTTTCAAGCTACTTGACTCGAGCTTGACTTGATTTCAAGTCAACTCAAGTCAAATAGTAGTTTTTCAATCTCAAGTCAAGTATTTATTTATCAAGTAGGTACTTGAATCATATCAAGCTACTTGATTTTCAGCAGTTTTATTGTGTAGTGTCACATCAATAAAAAAAATGATGAAATGAGAAGGAACCTTGCAAAAAACACTTTTATTTATAAAACTCATTGTATAAAAGAACCGAAAATATCAACTTTTTTGAAATAGAAACATAAATTAAATCACTATAAATCATAATAACATAAGAAATATTAAGAAAATAAAATCTGTTAATATTGAGAAACCTTCGGGCTTTGTTTGATTTCATAATTTTCCATCCAGGATCTGAGACACATGAGGCATCCTATAGATTTGTCGTCTAACCTATTGCGGGTTTTTGTAACTGTAAGAGCAGCTCTGGAAAATTGTCTTTTAATAGGAGCTGAAGATGCTGGCGTTGATAATAAATCCTTGGCCATTTTGGCCAAGTTTGGATATTTCTGAAACTACCAAAATCTACCAATAGATTTCATAGAAATGTGAGGAAACTACTAATAAAGTTAACTGGCGAATGCTTCAGTCCCTCGGCGCTCGAGGAATACCCTTATTTAGTCTAAGCGCGCACGAGATTGCAGAAATATATGCCGTGCATATCAAGCTCAAGTAATATCAAGTCAAGCAATAAATATCTAAAATCAAGTCAAGCCAAGCTGAAGTATGTAATTTTTCACTTGCTTGATTTTCAGTCCAGTAGTTGGTTAAAATGTCAAGCCTTGGCTTGATGAATCCCTATTAACAACGGGAAGTAAGTGAAAACCTACTTCCCTATAGAGGAGTAAGTAAAAACTGAATCATAAATTTATATTTTCTTAATATTTATGGTATTATTTTCAAATTAACAGTTAACATATCAGATGAAATTTTTTGGGTTTCTTTCTCATTCTCGCTTATTCTAGATATTCGAATTCTGTAGACAATAGGTCTCCCCTTTCATCAATAAATGATATATATCAGTTGTCTTTTGGAATATTTTTGATATAACGTTCGATGATTGACAACTATTGTTGTACAAAATCCTATTGGCCATCTTATTTTTGTTAGAAAGACTTTCTATTTGAAATTAACTTTTCTCAAAAATGTTTAGTTGTTCGGAATTAATGAAATTAAATTATTTATTTATTTATTTAATTTACGTGTCTCAACACTTATGGTCATTGACACGTGGGACTGTTACAATCTCTTTATAATATTATATGTAATATCAATTAAATTGATTATACCAATATCAAAATCGGTATATTCGCTCAATATTCGGTTACTCAAAGACTGTATGTCCATTGAACATATCAATACAGAACAAATCACAACTAATGTTACGCAGTCTCACATCTGGTACTTTCAAATTAAAAAAAAGATTCCTCTAATTGAAAAACTGTTTATTTAGGTACTTCAAAATCCATTTCTCTAGGGTCAAAGGAATTTATCAATTTTCTATATTGATTGACAATCTTAAAATATTTATTTCATATTATTTGATTCAACTCTAATAATATATGAAATTTGAAAAAATGGAGATGTTATTGGCTGTGGATTTACAGAAGTGGTGTAAAATTTTTACAAATTTCTGTTATGCATTTGAATATATGTGAATACATAATATATTCATGTGAGATAAGATTTCTTACAGATAATTCCTATTTTTAAATCAATTCCGCCGGAAAATATAATTTGGATACCAAAATACACCAACGAAACTATATTATAGGTCCATTAGATCAATTTACGTGAAATGTCATCATCTCACATATATTATGCAAATCCATAATTAGTATAGTAAATGTTAAATTTGATTGTGTATCTATCATAAAAATGCCAACTTTTGGTATTCAACGATTTCTTGGTTCAGTTATTGCGGCGTGCTGCTCCTGCAACTGATCAACTACGAATTCTATCATATTTGTCTACTTGCATGTTTAGAGTTTGAAGGTTGTTGTTTTCATAACTAGTTGCTTTTTTGATTCAGTAAATATCAAGGTTTCAGAAATGAAATTATAATTCTGATCGTCTATGCGATGTCGACTACTGAAATTATAATCAGAAATTGTGAATTATTCAATTTTGATTCAATGTCCGGGAATCAAGTTTGATTGCTAGTTATGCAATTCCTAAAGGCGTGAAAAAACTGCGTGACTAGAAATTCAATAACTCAAGATGTTTATTCTTTTCTTTGTTTTTCGCATTAATTCGAAGGTAATCAAGTGAGGGAAATATACTTTCTGTCGGAATGTGAAGATTAACGTATTTCTCAAAATAGTACAAACCTTAAAAAATTGCTCATTTTACATTAATGTTTTTAACCGATCTTTCTCATTTTGTCACGAAGTCAGGAATTTTAAAATTTTGAGCCAGAAGCCACAATTGGTCCCAGGCGATGACTATCTGATGACTAATTACATCCAATTAAATGTCCATCCGTCAGGCAGTAAACAGGACAAGTCCCGAAATGAAATACATGTGTTGTTTAATTTAAGTTTTGCGGTTTGATGAGGGAGGGCTTTACTACTAGCCTAATTTTTTTATGTTAGTACACTCTTTATAATTGAACGTAGTATGTGAAGTTTCATTTCTATCCGCCAATTCATTCTTCGTTTAAAACCAATTTAGTATCGACGTGTTACAGTTTTTTTTACAATGGAAAAAATCAAGTATTGTGGCCGTGCAATGATTGAATTTTTAGTTTTTGGAGGTTTTAAAGAAAAGGAAATTTATGAAAGAATGTTTAAAATGTATAAAGACTCTTAGCTTTTAACTAGTTAGCTCAACTAGTAAGTAGGTAGATCAATAAAGCCCATAGATTCATATTGCCCTTAGATCTACATTGCCCATAGATCCACATTGCCCATATATCCGCATTGCCCATGGATCTGCATCGCCCAAAGATCCACATTGACCATATATCTACATTGCCGGTAGGTCCGCATTGCCGGTAAATCAACATTTCCCATTGATCTACATTATCGGTAGATCCGCATTGCTAGTCGATCCAGAATTCGAATAGATCCACATTGTCCATAGAAACACATTGCCCATAAATACACATTTCCCATAGATCCAAATTGACAGTATATCCAGTGCCCATGACTAATATTATAATCCAAATTTTCAGATTTCAAACTGCTCTTATTCTTCAAGATTGTCTAATTGTTACTCAATATTCGTCCATCCCGTATATTGATTAATCATCATTTTATTTCTTCGAGGAAATCATAAATAAGAAGTATAACCGGAAACTATATTGTCGATTTTTCAATTTTTTTTTGTTCAGAAGTAATTAGTTCTCCATAATACAGCAGAAATCGTAAAAAAAGCAGGACATCGTATTGGAATATCGTAGAGCGCATGAAAAAGATTTAGTAGAAGCCCTAGGCATCTTATTGGATAGTGTAGGAAATATTTTAAATGAAGTATTGGGTTTCAGAAAGCTGTTTGCAAAACAGGTGTCGCATTTGCTGACAATGGAACAAAAACACATTCGATGCAACTTTCTCAGCAACATTTTAGGCATTAGTGGATTATGTGCATCGATTCATCACTATGGATGGAACTAGGGTCTTTTTCCATTATTGTGAATCAAAACAAGAGGTTTAAGAGTGGCGTGAGCCTGGTTCTTAGACTCTGAAATGAGTTCGTGCACCGTGTCATAATAGCATTTTGACAATTTCTAAAATTCATTAATTTAAGTTCGAATTATTAAAGCATCCACCGTATTCACCAGATTCCGCCCCTAGTGACTTCTATCTGATTCCAAACCTTAAATGCATGCGTGGATAGCGTTTCTCATCAAATGATGAGGGCATAACAGCTGTAGAAGCGTATTTAAAAAATACTGAAAATATGGGCGTTCGAAAATTTTTTCTCTAATTGCTTTCAAAACTGCTGATTCTATGGAGATGAAAAATTTGAAGGATTAACAATTCAAGGTTTGCGCGATATTTCATGCTAATCGCATAATAAACACCAATGAAAATTGAAGAATAATATCGAAAGAAAATTATCTAACATTACCTTGACCACAAAACCGACGAAGTTGAGATTTCGAATGTTGATATGAAATATCAATTTCAAATTCTGGGCGGATTTTTAAGCTGATCCAATGATCAGAACCAGGGAAAATTCAAGAAAGTAATATCGGATGAAAATCAGAACTATATGAGATTCAAGAAGAACATAAAAATATTACCTAATAAATAAATAAATAATAAGTTTATTCGTTCGAAAACTACAAATAAACTTGAAAAATGCTGTGGAGTTATTCAATGACAATATTTCCATGACCATAAAACAGACGATGTTTGAGATTTTGGGTGTTAATATTCAATGCCAAATTCAAGCAATATGCAGAAGTTCAAGCTGATCACGTGTTCAGAACCAAAATAAATTTAAGAATATATTATTGGATAAAAATACTCAATACTGATGATAATAGAGCTTGAGATTTAAGTTCATATTCAATAACAATTTCAAATTATGTGGGAAGGTTTAAGCAAATTACAGCTTCAGAATAGAAGAAATTAGAAAAACACTTTAACAGAGATGATGATGATGAAAAGGTTACGACCTAAATGAAAGAGTAAGAAGAAGAAGAGAAATATTCTCATATAAAGGGTTTTCAAATGAGAAGTATCATTTTGAATAGCCCGCTATCTGGGCAGCTGTTACTCTTGAAGCTGTCATATTTTGACATGAGTAGAACTACGCCATCACTATAAATGGAACGATACGCGCTTCAAAAACGCATTGAATTTGAAATTAACTACAAAATTTCTGAGAATTCGGTACTTCGTGAAGCTAAAGCACTTTTGAGTCATCGTGAAGCACCTCACTTGGCCGGAAATAGTGAAAATGCTGGAAAGCTGTTGGGACAAGTTAGCTATGTGATGAATCGAAATTGTGTGCGTCATTCAAGAACAATTGAGAATATTACTGCTGTAGCTCTAGTGTTGACGGAAATACAGACTTGTCGGTTCCTTGCTTATCTTGCAAGAAAAGCTTGTCGTGTTATTTCTAGAAGAGGTGATCGAAATTGGCCACCGTCATCTTGGGATTTAACACTTTAGACTTTTTTCTTAGGGGCCACGTGAAGAATTAGTTCGATGCCAATGCTCCACAATCGATTAAATACCTCAATAATGGAATTAGTGAATTTCATGAAGAGAATATAATTCTGTTACCGTAGCCTTTGGCTGCTATCGTTTTGCATCGTTAATGGCATACTTTCCTATTGACAATTAAATAAACATCCATTCATTTCTTTCAAATTGTACTAGTCTTTTTTAAAATAAAAAAAAAAACCTCTTATTGGAAAACCCTATGAGCTCTCAGTAGCTCCTGATTTCAAGTCGATGCTTTTATCTCATTTATACTCGAATATTGGTTGATTACAATGTTCCGTACGGATTCTTCGAGAACTTAAAATTCGTTTTACAGTAATGTAGTAATATTATTTCTGTTCAAGGATAATTAATTCATCGAGGCTTAAGTAGCACGAATAAAATACGATATAAATGTAAAATGGCGTAACTGGATCATAGTATCTGTCGTATCTACTCATAACCTAATGTCAACCGTTCTCGTACAAGATATAGGACGTTCCTATTCAAATTGCTACGAGCAAGTACACCAGGAAGTGGGAATTACCGGAAATATATTCTGTATTAATCAGAACAATTAACTGATGGAAGAATTATAGTGAAGAATTTTTGAAGCTCATTTCAATTTGTACATGTAGCAGCTAAGTAGGTACTATAAATTACTATTTATTTTACTAAGGATCGTTTGAATGGTATTACATCCATAGATAGCAAAAGATGAAATTAGATTTTTATCAAATACTTATTCAATAAATTTTTGAGTGCTCATTCCCTGAACATATTGAACAAATAGAATACTAGTTGATTAGAATCTTCATTGAACAATTTATTATTCAATGTTACCTATATAGGTAACATTTAATAATAAATTGCTTCAGTGTGTAACGCTTTATCATTTTGTCACGATAACTAATTTTTGGATTTTGTGTGGAAATTGTCTCAAACTACGAAGTTCAATGATAACGAATCCACCCTCAAATTATATACTCTCTTTCCGCCCGGCCATTCGTTATCACGATAACTCATGAAGGGAGGAACTTGAAATTTTAAGGGTATCTTCAATAATGATTTAGAATATTCATATTATCCTGCATGCGCATTGAAAGCATCTAGAATTATTCATTATGTATACCATGGTGGAATACAGGGTGATTCACGAAGACTTTTGGTTAGAATTATTATGAAGAAAGATTCGAGATGAACACCTGAAATTTTATACAGGGTGTGCAACATGTTTGGCCATAGTCTATTGGTGAATCCAGGCATTTCAGAAAAGTAGCTTGTTGTGTATCCTAAGACTATTAGCTTTAGAAACAAAGGGTGATTCATGAAAATTGTCTTTAATTTTTGATATCCATGACTTGGGAATCAGCAGTCGGAAGTTTTTTTCAAGAATTTATTTCAAAAGGAAACTTAACTATGAATTTTTAATTGTTTATCTCGAGTCTTTCTTTGAAATATTCTAATCAATGGTCGTCGTGGATCTCCCTGCCCTGTATTACCTACATACTCACTTGTTTGAGACTTAGACAAAGGTTAAACTGGTTAAAGGCTTCTGAAAAGTCAGAGGTACTAAAGATACATCATCCCTCCAAACAGTACAGTACGTTATTTTCGGTCTTGATAATTATCGTAAGTAATTGCACAAGTGCATCAAAATTACCGATAATTTTGCATGACAGCGTGTTGTCATAAAAACTGCATGAGTTCATTTTCATTTTTGGAGAAAAAAATTTCTCCAAAAATGAAAATGACCGAATGCAGTTTTTCAAAGAAAACACGCTGGAATGCGAAATTATCCGGTCATTTTGATGCACGAGTGTAGTTCGGGGGAATATTTCCCTCCTGTCAAAAATTCTATGTATCTGGAGAACAATTATCGAAAATTACTGCGATAATTGCATTGTAGGAAGCGAAACTGCACTGCGATAATTGTTACACAGTTCGAATCTATGGCAATTCCATTCTAAATCAGTTTGACAGGTAATGTAACAGTTTATTCGGGAAATATTCCCCCGAATTACACTCGTGCATCAAAATTACCGGATAATTTCGCATTCCAGCGTGTTTTCTTTGAAAAACTGCATTCGGTCATTTTCATTTTTGGAGAAAGAGCCCTCCACCTTCGGTGTCGGGCTCTTTCTCCAAAAATGAAAATGAACTCATGCAGTTTTTATGACAACACGCTGTCATGCAAAATTATCGGTAATTTTGATGCACTTGTGCAATTACTTATGAATATTTCCCGAATAAACTGTAACATTACTTGTCAAACTGATTTAGAATGGAATTGCCATAGATTCGAACTGTGTAAGATGCATAGAAACTATGCATCTATGAACAGAACAATTATCGCAGTGCAGTTTCGCTTCCTACAATGCAATTATCGCTGTAATTTTCGATAATTGTTCTCCATATACATAGAATTTTTGACAGGAGGGAAATATTCTACATAAGAGTTCTGATTTACGAATGCGCAAGGCTCATCGAATATTCGACGGAACTGAAATTCCTATGGAATCATTTATGTCTCAACCTGAATACCCATACCTAGAGGATTTCATGAATATCGGACCAGCGTAACGCGAAATTATTAGTTCATTGGAATTCCAAGTTTGCGAGTGCGTAATAGAGACCGTTTATTCGCTTAAATTTATACGGAAATACAATCCTTCTTCAAAACACATGCCGAAATTTTTTTTGTTCCGAAAGTGGTCAAAAGCTTTCCTCCCCTTCGGGAGGAAATTTTTTTATTTTCGAATCCTCTAAGTGCCTTGTTTTTCACTATAATTTGAACCCCCCTTTAACTTTGTTAATAAAATAGTTACAAAAAAATGTTTTCTACGAAAGTTTCACGAAATCGACTAGTGTTTTTTAGAATGATTTCACAAAACGAAATATATATAGGGTGGGCAATATATTGATAGCAACTTCATTTCTTCAAATGGAACACTGTGTATATTTTTCTATATTTGACTAGCTCTTTGTTCCCTCATTTCGGATATATAACATATGTTTGGCCTATCTCTCTTATTCTGAGTACCACAGAGTTTTGAATTTTGAGAATCACCTGGCAAGCTAAGTGATCAGTTTTCAAGTTTCCACTTGAAAACTGTGATAACTCAAAATGCCCTTTTTTCAGTTGGCAACGATATGACATACGTTTTTCCACTATAAATTGGAATTGGATCATTTGGGAGCAACTCCATATATTCTCTCCTTGTAGCTTTCTTATTTTTATTGTTCTCCACATAAAGCGAAAATATTTCAAATTTTTCCGCTTCTCTGTAGTCCATATTTAATGAATAGTTCTATTCAAAGACAAACGTATGTTATATATCGTTGCCAATGAGATAACTCGAAAAAAGGCATTCTGAATTATCGCAGCCTTCCAATTGAAAACAGATTACTTAGCTTGCCAGGTGGTTCTTAAAATTTGAAACTCTGTGGTACTCAG
Source organism: Harmonia axyridis (assembly GCF_914767665.1). Taxonomy (NCBI): domain Eukaryota; kingdom Metazoa; phylum Arthropoda; class Insecta; order Coleoptera; family Coccinellidae; genus Harmonia; species Harmonia axyridis. Next base: position 12,328,487 of record NC_059505.1, read on the forward strand.
AATAAGAGAGATAGGCCAAACATATGTTATATATCCGAAATGAGGGAACAAAGAGCTAGTCAAATATAGAAAAATATACAAGGTGTTCCATTTGAAGAAATGAAGTTGCTATCAATATGTTGCCCACTCTGTATATATTTCGTTTTGTGAAATCATTTTAAAAAACACTAGTCGATTTCGTGAAACTTTTGTAAAAAACATTTTTTTGTACCTCTTCTAGTAACAAAGTTAAAGGGGGGGTCAGATTATGGTTTAAAAGTTGTAGTGCTAAAACATCGAAATTTGCCCACCCTGTACAATATATACAAAAATCAGCAATCAGAATATAATAAAACTATTTCTTGTAGTTTGAGCACCTTGAACTCCTGAATTGACTCACAGCTCAAACTAGCGAGTATATAGAGTGTGGTCCAACGAAAACTTCACACCTAGATTACCGGCTTCAAAATAAAAATGAGGAAAATCACTCGGACCCGTCAATTTCTGATTCGAACAACTTTTCCGCTCTTTGCATCCCCGTAACTGCAACCCCTCAACAGGGGTGAGTACAACCCCTTGAATTGTTGAATAGGGATGAGGGGTGTTGAGATAGATCATTTTGAGGATCTTATCGAGTACTATCTGATCTTCGAATTTCGCTTCAAAATTTCCATCAATGACGAAATGACAAGTAAAATAGTGGAAGAGTACTTGACTACTAAATATGATAATATTCTCTAGATAAATACCTAATATCCTCTTTTACTATTTTTGCTGTTATTTCATTATTGATGGAAATTTTAGGATCAGATAGTACCTACTCGATACGATCTTCAAAATTAGTTATCGCAACACCTCTCATCCCTATTCAAAATCAAGGGTTTTTGCTCAAACCCGTTAGAGGGTTGAAGTTGAGGGGATAAAAAAAATGTGCCACCTCGAATCAGAAATTGAGAGGTCCTAGCGATTTTCCACATTTTCTTTTTAAAGTTTACGTTGGACCACCCGATATGTACTCCTTTATACAGGGTGTTTCCTAAACATGCGGCAAAAATTCAGGGGGTTGTTCCTTGGACTATTCTAAGAATATTTTGTCCTTTGATGATTTTTGAAAAACCTATTTGTTTCGAAGATATAGGGGAAACAAAATTTCAGATAATAACATTTTATTATGAAAAATTACATGAAAATTCAACTCAACCTACAAAAACTGTTGAAAATGACCACCTCTAGCCGCATACAAGCATCCAATCTTCTCCTCATTGACTGCCGAACCCTTTCAAAAACACCAGGATCATTTCTTATTAAGTTACACCCAGCAATGTAACAGGCGAACCTCTAGTGAGCCTCTGTTCATCGTGTTTATTTGCAATATTTATTAAAATATTATATTAGGTTGTGTTGAAAGCAAATAAACTATATTATTATTATTATTATTAATGATCCGATTTCGCAAGTCTTCCACATTTTCTACTGGAGTGGTATAAACTAATGATTTTAGATGGCCCCATAGGAAATAATCTAAGGGGTTTAAGTCCGGGGAACGAGCAGGCCATAAATGAGGTCCACCTCTTCCAATCCAGCGATCTCCGTATGTTAATGTTAAAAACTCACGCGCAACCAAACTAAAATGCGCTGGTGCACCATCGTGCATAAACCACATTGCATGTCTTATTGCCAATGGTACATCCTCCACAAACAGAGGTAACGTTTGTTCTAAAAAGTTGCGATACACGTCCCCGGTAAGTCTTTCTGGTAAAAATATCGGCCCTATTAGGCAGTCACCCACAATACCAACCCAAACATTCAATGAGAACTGATGTTGAAAACGATCTTCAATTACCTCATGTGGATTTTCGTCGGCCCATACATGGTTGTTATGAACATTTCTTATTGCATTTCTTGAGAAATTCGCTTCATCGGTAAAAAGAATCAGCGTCAGTAATTGAGAAATTTGAACTAATGTGGTTAAAAGCCATTGACAAAATGCAATACGTGGGGGAAAATCAGTAGGAATAAGTGCCTGAACGCATTGCATATGGTATGGGTATAACAAATTGTCTTTAAGAATTTTCCAAACAGTCTTATTACTCACATTCAAAGTATTGGAAATTTTTCGAGTAGAAGTACTAGGGTCTTCTTCGATCATGTCCAGCACATTCTCTTCCAGTTCCACCGTTCTTACTGTGTTTGGTTTTCCTGGTCCCCCCATTTTTTTCAATGCGCCTGTTTCATGCAGACGTTGATGAATATTTTGAAACAATTTTCTGTCAGGAATATTACGCCCAGGAAATCGTTCAATGTACAACCTCCTAGCTTTTAATGAATTTCCATCAGCAAGTCCATAAATGAAATGTATGTCAGTCATCTCGGTGTTTGTATAGCGATTCATAATAGTCAAAGATAAAATGTTAATTGCTAATACATCACAAAACGAATTCAAATGAAAACCGTGTTTAATCTGTATTCCTTTACCATCTGCACTTATCAATTTTTAGTCAAAAAACTGGCCGTTTTTAGTGATTGGAATGTTGTTAAACAAATTTAAAAATAAATTGTACCTACTTAGTAAACACAGTGCGGTACGCATTTTTATTTAAACTATTATTAATTTTAAAAATATGAAAAATGTTGTTCGCCCTGTATCTTCGAAACAAAGAGGTTTTTCAAAAATCATCCAAGGACAAAACATGCTTAAAATAGTCCAAGGAACAACCCCCTGAATTTTTGCCGCATGTTTAGGAAACACCCTGTATAGTATACACTGTTTCCGTAAAGTATAGAACAAAATGATTCTTAGCTAATCAGACCATTTCAGGAAAAAATCCTGAAACACGTCGATTTTTGATTTTAATTTAACGTATTTTAAAATAATAATCTAATATACAAGGTGAATTACTTTCCAGTAATGACGTCACCGTCATTTTTTTAATGGAACACCCCTATTTTGTCTCAATTTTCCGATTACTCTAGCTGAGCTGATTCCAAAACTGTAACACATGTTGATTCCAATTGGTACAGGGTGGACAAAAATACAATAGTTTTGTGTGTGCTCATAAAGTAACGCGTAACATTCTTTATTAGTTAAATTAACAATTTTATCAAAAATAGTTATTGTCTAGCGGCAATAAATAAATAAAGACATTTCATGTTGATTCCAATTGGTACAGGGTGGACAAAAATACAATAGTTTTGTGTGTGCTCATAAAGTAACGCGTAACATTCTTTATTAGTTAAATTAACAATTTTATCAAAAATAGTTATTGTCTAGCGGCAATAAATAAATAAAGACATTTCACAAAAAAATAGACCACTATTTTTTTTTTAAATTGATAAGAAATAATAATAATAATAATAATAAAATGGTTTATTCTGTAAGCTACAGGGTATAAACATATAGTCACAGAGGCGTGAGCCTGTACGTGACTTCTAAATAAACAAAATATAATGCAGTAGCCAGTATTCAAATAAATTCACAAATCAAGATCAAATTCTTTTAACATATTTCAATAAAAATATAAAAATCAACAAAAACTCAATAGCACAGTAATAATTTCTTCTATATTCTGTCTGCTAGACTACAAGTACCAAACATGTTTGGAAACAGCTCATTTTTATTAATCTAAAAATGTAACAAACTATAGCGTGTTACATTCAAACCCATTGCCGCTAGACTATAAGTATTTTTGATAATATTGTTAATTTAACTAATAAAGAATGTTACGCGTTACTTTATGAGCACACACAAAACTATTGTATTTTTGTCCACCCTGTACCAATTGGAATCAACATGTGTACATTTTTGAAATAAGCTCAGCTAGAGTAATAATAGAGGAATAAGCTCAGCTAGAGAATCGGAAGATTGAGACAAAATAGGGGTGTTCCATTTGAAAAAATGACGGTGATGTCATTACTCGAAAGTAATTCACCCTGTATAATTGATTATTATTTTAAAATACGGTGAATTAAAATAAAAAATCTTAGTGTTTCAGGATTGTTTCTTAAAAATGGTCTGTTCAGCTAAAAATGAATTTGTTCCATATCTTTGCGGACACAGTGTATAGCATAAAGAACAAATATTGCTCAATATGATAAGTTGAATTCATCTGATGAGAATGAATAACATTTGGCGTCCCTGGGAATTTGCTCTATTATTATTGTGAAGTTATCTAAGAATATGAATCGAAAAATCTATTTGTGAACTTAAAATTAATAGTTCCAATTAATGAATTGATTCGTGTTCATACAATGAGTGATTTGAATTTCTAATAACGATGTATTCAAACATTCCAGTTCTTCTAAGAAGAGTTAGCACGCACTATAAATTCCTAAGTATAAATTCTAAGATTGATCTTTTCACATTTATTGGATACAATTTTATCAAATTGCTACATTCTGATAGTTATTACTCCAAATGTAATTCATATGTATAATCCGTCAACTGTTTCAGTTCTAGTTGTTGCATATTAAACTGACAATCAGAACATGAGTTTGAAAGTCGAAAATGAAAGAGAGTGAAGATAATAATTTCTCACCATGATCTCTCCGTGAATTACTTGTTATAAAGAGTACCGAATTAATTTTGAGTTTTTTATGGTGGATTGATATGTTTCTTATGGGTTTTCTCTTTAGTGTGATGAAATTTGAATGTATGTATATCTATAAGCTTACAATTGACATCAACACAGGGAAATCTTTGATTATAATGATAATATTTCAAATTGGAAAACCTCCTCCCAGTACATGACTCTATTTTTTATGCGCCCTCTGTTGAGTGATTGCGATGTTTCTTCCCAAGGATCAACGATGCAATAGATAATAAGGCTACTCATTTACCACTGTCTTATAGACCTACACACCTGCGAATCAAAACTTGGCCAGTTTAGTATATTTTTAAGAGAGAGAAATCTTCATGGATGAACTACCTTATGAAAGAAAAACTTGTTTGAAGGACACGTCCTACATATTTAACTTAACTTTCTGTTCGGAATTCACAGAGTTCTGGACTCCTTCATCCTGATATGTGACAGCTTAAATAGCTAGCAATGCTTTTGCCTGTCACCTTTTAGGGCTTTTAGGAGAACCAGCCTTTTGAGAGAGAGTACAGTGCACCACTCACTGGTGGTCATCAAAAGAATCGATTTAAAGTACCAGTTTTGGACACTTGTAGATGGTAGAAGATTCGTCACAGACTAGGGATTCACTGACTAATCGGTTCTTTTTCCACTTTCCCAGGAGTTTTGACAACGATATAATGAAGACATTTTCTCCATGTCTCTTCTTTACTCTCACGATACAGCTTGGACATTGCGAACAAACCAGGACGCGTTGGAGGTGGTCCTGGGGAATTTATTTTGTATTATTTTTAAACTGTTGAACATTTTGGAGAGCGCGAAAACCAAACATGTTGAAGCGTAAGTTCCAGTGGGATAGACAATAATGGACTAGTTTTAATTTTTTTGTTAAGGATTAATTCTAAAAATTTAAGTAAAATGAAACAAAAATGTGGAAAAATCATTGAAATATCTTCAGAAATGAAAAAGTTATGGGACTTTGAAGTTGCGCTTGGAAGAATAATTTCATAGTACGTGTAAGTGTCGTGACGTCACACACTAGACGACTGGTATTCGCAGAGTGCTTACGAATTCATTGGTGTACAATCACTTGTGCCGTTCGTGTCGTGTTTTGTTCGTTACACGATGGCTGAAATAACTTACTATACATACATATAAATTACTTTTTTCTCTTTTTACTTTTTACTCCTCACATAAATATATTTTGCCATTGATAGACTTCAACAACCAGTACTCAACTACAAACTGTTTATGAAACGTTTTTTAAATAAATCATCGTTATAAGTTGAACCATAATGAAGCAAACTCAAAAGTAGATACTTACTTGAAAAGTTCAACTCCTTTTATTTCAGCACTGACATAAGATGGATTTGAAGAAAAAAACTCCATCACTGCAAATATATCTATTTTAGGCAAATTGTCACTTTGTCGTTTCACGAAATCTTCTTCCATTATGGTGACATAAAAACAAAACTCGAGTTAAAACTACACTGTACAACTACAAACGGCGCGAGAGCCTTGGCGCGGCTAAGTATTCTGCCTTCATTTCTCAGTCATTTATTGATGGATTTTCAAAATTTTTTCACTGATTTATCAGTTTTGCTCTATATTTTGATTCTATCGTGTCAAATATAGTATTATCAACATCACTAAACTAGTCCATTCAGTCCAACTTGTTACGAGCTGACATCTTGCTGATGCGATGACAAGCAAAGAGATATGACACTCTAGCTGTCGACTGACATAGTAAGGTGCTGGTTGAAGGTCTTCTCATCCAAGATGACCTCCAAATTTTTCACTTGGAATTCCAAAGCGATTCAAGTCTGTATATTTGGAAAGGTCATCTAGCAGAACTGCAGTTTTGGCTCAAAAAGTGTGGCGCCTTGATTGTTTTAAAGAAGCATGTGGGATGGAAATTCTCGATGGTAGTCGATATATTCAGGAATCTTTCAGAAATAAAGTGAAGGTAGCTGATGAAATATTTGGAAATATGTGGAAGAGTAATCTGCTATTATTACCGAAGAAGGAAACATCCAAGTGGCTGTCTATTGAAGTAATACTTAGAACGGCTAGCGAGAAAGCGAATGACGTTTCAGGTAAAGTTCAACCTATTTTCAATAATTGTACAAACTGCAACATTATTATAAACATACAGAAATAGTTAAAATGAGAGTATACCTAATACCTAGGCATTCACGGCTTGGCTTGATATTCAAGCTTCTTGACTCAAGCTCGAGCAGATTGAAAAACTACTATTTGACTTGAAATTGAGTTGATTTCTAGTCAAGCTCAAGCTACTTGAGCTTGATCTTGAGTCAAGTAGCTTGAATATCAAGCCAAGCTGTAAATCCCTACTTATACCTATATAAGAAACCAGTAGAGAATTTTGATGGTCTAGACCAGCCATACTCAACGTGCGGCCAGTGGGCCGCATGCGGCCCTTTGCCCTTTTTTTTGCGGCCCCAGCAACGGCCTAGTCCAGTATTACAATTTTCAATTACAATAGTATCACAAATAAAGTTTCGAAATTACGCAAAAATAACGGTATCAATATATACTCATTTACTTTGTTTTCTCCCTTATTGCGTACACACAGAACACTATATCCGTAATATAAACAATGGATTCTTTATGTACATACTATACCTAATCTTCTTAGCGAAATTGCCTTATCTCATGTTTTTTGCTCTTGTAGTTTTCGTTTCTATGGATTCTTGGGTGCGTTTTTTTAGCTGATTATACAGTTAAATTGTCATATTATTGTGTAATTTTTTTTCTGGTCAGTACCATGATTTTTAAAACCTCTTATTAGCATTATTGCGTGAATTATGCTAATAAAAGAGCTTAGAAATCATGGTACCTACCAAAATAAAAAATTGCGATAACAAAAATTATTCCAATTTTCTTAAAATCGTCAATAGTATCCCCTGTTTTCGTTGTTGGGAGCGTTTCCCTAACACCCGGTATATTTTTATTTTCGCACTTCCCTACTAATATTACAAATGCGAAAAACGTAATCTGCCTGTCTGTTACGCTTTGACGCATAAACCACTGAATCGATTTTGATAAGATTTGGTTCACAGACAGGAACTAGTAGAGCTTAGGAAAGGACTAAGGCTACTTTGTAACCGATTTAAAAAAAAAGTTTTGATTATGCGCGATAAACGAAAACCGCGCGGGCTAAAGTTAGTTTTACAACAAGGTAAATTACTGCGGCCCGCAAGAATGAACAGTAGCAATTATGCGGCCCGAGGTAAAAAAAGGTTGAGTATGGCTGGTCTAGACGGAGAAGTAATACATATTTACGGATCTAAAACAATACCTTCCATAGTGATAGTTAGGAATAGGAGAAAAGTAGATAGAATATGAGATTGTGTGATCTGATTTTTTTCCGAGAAGTTAAACATTCTTGAATGATTTCAGAAAAATCCAAATGAATATTTTATCCATTTCTATTCTCATATTTCATAGTAGAATTATATTGCTGTTCCAACATTTTCGTCTGACTATCGAAATTTTATATCCTTTCAACGTTAATGTTCCTTTTGAATCGGTGCATCCCTGTACATCTATCTAGCTTGCGATTATTTCGATTCAGGTGCTCTGTAATAAAAGCGATATACATCGAAAGGTGTTCCACTAGTCTAATTATAGCCGTTTTGCATGTACTTCGATTGTCCAACGGCTTTTTAATTTCAAATCATGAGGGTGCCCCACCACGAGGGGATCATTATTCTTTCGGTTCTAGTATTATGAAATAACATAAAATTGAACTTGAATTGGATCTGTAGTATAGATATGCTTCGAAGAGGAAAATTATTGCAGGCAAATAACTTCGGAATTTAACAATCTGGACTTCAACTGAACCTGATATCTCTAAAGTGAAAGAGAAAGTGTTCGAATAATTGTCATTTTCATTAAGGTTTTAGAAGAACAGAGAGAATTTTTATGTCAAGAATAAAGTTGTATTATTTGAAAAGATTATTCGTTGATGCAACGCCTAGTGCCGTAAGGTAAATATCGCTGATGAAGAAATGCAAGAATTTGACTGTATGTCGTCACATTCATAAAAAGCCTTATAGTTTGATATATAATCCAGTCAATAAGTTTCGGACTGAAACTATTCATTGAGCTCTAACTACAAGGAGCCATGTTGAATTTTGAAATACAACATTGTAATTTAATGATCAATGTGAATGAATCTCTGGTTCAAAAACTCAACGAATCTAATGGAGCAATAACAGAATTGCTCGAATATACTCAACTCAATCTTATAAACACAAAGCTGAAGTCAAAACTTTCTGGTCGTGAGATGCTATAAGAAAAACTTAATAACACGACATAATCTCAACACAATATTATTTATCACTTTTTTGCAATTTTCTTCAGGAAAAAAATTGAATTCATGAAACGTTAAATACCTCTACCAAATTATTCGAATTCGTTCATGACTAAACAAAACTTGAAAATTACAGAAATTTTCATAGATGGAAGAGAGCTCGGATTATTGCAATATTTAAAAGAGCCACATTTGTCCTCAAGGGAGCAAGGTTTCATACGAGGTAGGTCAACAGTAACTAACTTGGCCACATTATCGCAAAATTTTCAGGAGGTCAGGTAGATGTCATCTATACAGATTCTTCACGTGCTTTTGATACTATCGATCACATATTGCTTTTGAGAAAACTTGCATCATTTGGCTTAGCTCCTTCTTTTCTGATTCAAATGCGTCCTTATCTGATGAAAGGGATGAATTATGTATGTATTTTATAATGGCTTCAAATCTTACGAGTATGAGCTCAAAACTGGCGTCCCTCAAGGATCTAGTCTTGGTCCATTATTGTTTGTCATCTTTATAAACGATCTTTTGTGCTCTCTTAGTTGCAAGGCTTTGGCATATGCGGATGATTTGAAGCTTTATTAGAGAATATGTCGAAATTTTCAATGCAAAACCCATACAGCTGCCACTGATAAAAATAATAAAACTTTTCGTACATCAGCAAATGTGTCTTGCTCTACAACGGCATTATTGTGATTATGACAAAATGTTTTTTTTTTCTGGAAATTTTACCACCCTACATTTATTAGAGGAGATCTTGAATATTGAGTATATTTAGCTCTGCTATTCAGGACTATAGGTATTTCGATTAGATATTTTCATTTTTCTCCAATTTTCAAAATTCGTATTTTTTGTGTATACAATAATTCTTCTCAATTAATAAAAAATTAATAAACTCGATCTTCGGCCTTTAAAATTTGTCGCCCCAAGGTTAAGCCTTCTCAGCTTGGTAAATCCGCCACGGCCATCATAAATATTAGTATATAATTAAGTAACACTCTGTATAGAAACTAAGTTTCAACGGATCGGTTGTTATGAAAATATCAAGCATTCTATTTCGATATTCCCCCTAAATTTTCCATGGATAATGCATAATAAAATGTTCCTGAGAAAAAAATAATGACAGCGTCGTGACGCCTGGCGTCTTAATTTTTTTCGCCGATTTTTACTTACAACACAAGTCAACATAGATTCCTACGAAATACCGTTCACAGAATAAGAAAATATTCGGCCGCTTTCGGGAAAATGGAGGTTACCAATATGTATAGGTGAATTATCCTGTACAACAAGTAGCTAACTAGAGAAAATCTGGTATTCCGCTAAAACGGATCGATTACCGAGTTTCAGTTTATACAAATTAGATTCATCTCTGTCAGATTTCAAAGCCTATTTATGGGAAATAATAATCAAAATGGAATTGTCACAAATATTGTTCTATTAGATGCACATTCTGCTGGCAGATAGCTGAAATATTCAATCGGATCGTATTTGCAAATCAAATTATTCCCCTGCTCAAAAATAACGACTGAAATATGCCGACAGCGTAGCCATTCAACGGCTATTTAGTGATTAATATCCGAGACCGAATACGTAGGTCTAAAGTTTTGTTTCTGTAATTATTATTATAATCGCGCTAGTGCGTTGTCGATCGGCCATGTTGGAGCCACTGCGTGCTACTTATGAATTATTCAGATAATATGCCTCCTTCCTGTTGGTTACCCCTATGTTCTTTACGCCAAACTGTAATTTATCTCTCATTTTAATCGCAAGGTGAAATATAGTGGAGTTATGTTTATGTTTTTCCTAATGGTCGCTGAAAGTCCGATTCGCATGCAACTGACGAAAAATAATTCGAGTGCTTTAATTATAAATGGATGCACCTGTGTTCTATACTTCTAATGATTTGTGGAAGAAAAAATATACTTGAACTTTTTTCCCGCAGTTTATAATTATAAAAACTATGTAGGTACCTTTCTTGCCAAGTACCTACCAGTTGGTTATGATTCTAGCAAAAAATTGAGAATTTATTCTATGAAAATAAAGGAAAAACGATTATATTAGTGACCAATTATTCAACTGCTTTTGAGCAATTAATAGTATCTATTAACAAACAACGTGAGTTATAATAACTCACTGCTATTACTCACTATAATAAATCGGAAAAGATGGCTCTATGCTTCTATACTTCTGTGCTTCTATTCGGTTGGCCGAAAGGGAACATTCCATTATTGTTATTGAGGGAATGAAGGTCACTTTGACAATTTTGACGTTTATTGGTAAATATCAAAATTTGTCGATAAAGTTCTTTCTCTATCTTGAATTTAGTATTCATTGTTATACTCGTAGATAAAGTATAGTATTCAACTTGCGGTAATAGTCATAACTCACTTGATGAATTACAGCACTCGCTTGCGGCTCGTACTTCAAACTTCATCTGCGTGAGTTATGACCTACATTACCGCTCGTTGAATAATATACTATAATAGTTATAAAAAACATAATTTTCGCTACTAAATGATCAACCTGTCATATTATGTCTGTTATTAATGTCCAAATATGAAGAACTGTTATTTCTCAATATTTTCAACAGTAACAAGATGTATTTTTTTCAAATTTTCTCAGAGGTACCCTTAGGGCTATTTTCATTCCTGCGTTCTGCAGACACGAAAAATGAACGAATCCAACAAATCCTCAACTTGAGTCCTGCAAAGTTTCATTTCCATACAATGGTATTTTTTGTTCAGATATCCGTCTCTCAATCTCGAGTATTCATCTATAATAAAAACTATTAAATCCCATTATATACTAACTGACAGAGAAACTGTAACACCTAGAAGGAACTGATTGAATTTCAAATTTTTTTTTGTTAAAACATAAATACTATAGCAAGTAGTAAATGATTGAATTTGGAGAAAAAATCGTGAAGGTTTTTTCATGTACACAATTTTTGTTACTTAAATATTGTAGTCGTTTTTTGCAATTTTCTTAAATTTTACAACAAACCCGCTGTTCGAGGAGATCCAAAGTCGATGGTTAATTGTTGTTAAAATGCCTAGAAACGTGTACTAACAGAAATCCAACTACTATTATGAGATGTTGTTGAGCGTGGTTTGATAATGCTCAAAATCGAAGAAGACACAGGACGTCGAAGGGGCACAAATGAAGTTCAAGATCGTCGTCTAAGACTTATGGCCATTAGAGACCGATTTTTGACTACTCGATTTTTGGCTGATGAGTGGTTAGGAGAACAAGGCCATCCTGTAACTGTCCGAACGGTTTACCGCCGGATAATGTCGTTTGGACTGCAGCATTATCGACCCCCTCTTATGTTACCTCTGACGGTTGAACAACGCCGGCAATGATTACAGTGGTTCAGAAAACGTCAACATTGGAATGTGGAATGGCATCAGATCGTCTTTTCAGATGAATCTCGATTCTCCTTGGGTGCACTTGAAGAAGAAGGCCAAAGAAGGGTTAGACGACGTCGGGCAGAAAGACGTGAACCTCAGTTTGATTTTGGGCGTCATGTACATCGGAAAGTAGGCGTTATGGTATGGGGTGCCATTGCACATGCAAGTAGGTCACCTTTAGTATTTATTCGAGGTAACATGACAGCGCTGCGTTACTTTCAAGAAATAGTGAAGCCATATGTTCTTCTCTACCTTAACCGGCTCGAGAATCCAATATTTCAGCAAGATAATGCCCGACCTCATGTTGCTAGAGTTAGTTCAAACTTTTTCGAAGCGACCCATATGAATCTTTTGCCATGGTCACCCAGATCCCCCGATCTTTCGCCCATAGAGCATGTTTGGTAAATCATGGGTAGAAGGTTTGGAAATTTACCCCAGCCCCCACTGACTTTAGCGGCTCTGAGACATGAAGTACTGGTAGCTTGGGATAGTTTCCCTCAAAAAGAAATAGAACATCTAATTGCATCAATGCCGAGACGTGTTGGGGAGTGTATATATAATCGCGGTGGACAAACACATTATTAAAAACAATTGTAAATCCTTCGTTTTTTCTCCAAAGTTCAATTATTTACTTTTTGCTATACTTCTCATACTATTACCAAAAAATTAAAGTCTAAACACCTCCTTCTGGGTGTTGCATTTTCTTCGTCAGTTACTATAGTTGTTGATGTTTTAATAAGTGTAATAGTAAGGTATTTACTACACAAGTGGGATGAAGGCATCATCACTTTATGAGTCTTAACTTGTATATGTAAGCACATGAATATATTAATGATTCATTATCCCACATGTATAGTACAACCTTTCATTTACGATTACTTGTGAATGATGTAAATGAAACAAAAATGAATACAACGTTGTTGTTATATGAAACAATTCATGTCAACATTGCACTGACAATTGCATTGAGTGCAATTATCAATCACTATGACAACACGATTGCGTTTGTCAACTTCATTTCAAAACGTCACGTTTTGGCAATGCGTATGTTCAAACTATATCAAAGTATAAATGCGCTAATCAAAGAAAAATTCCCAGAAATACAACATACAGTCACAAATATATTTAGGGAATATTTATGGATTTTTGGTGCGAAGGAGAATATGAATTGAATGAATATAGGAGCTTAGAAGAATTGACGTTGGTACAAAAAGATTGGGCGGTCAATGTGAGAAAGAAAGACAGGAGACAGGACTGAATATAAAGAAGCAACGGTGAAGACAATTTGGAAAGTTTTGTGCAAATTTTGCAAAAAAGTACTATGACAATAACATTATGATTGACCCGTTTAACAATATAGTATTTAAATCAGTCCGAGATGCCAAAACGATGCAATGATCATAGATCATCTATAGTAGAGAACAGCAACAAATCTAATGTTTAGTTAAATTTTAATAAAGTCATACATCAAGTTATTGAACAATGTGTTTCAAGTAAAATTTTGATTTTGCCGAAAATTTCGGTGATTTGTTTTTTCGAACTGAATGATTCAAAAAAAGAACCGGTTATTGGTTAAGAAATAAGTATAATTTGAGTTATGTCATGGTTTTCATTATGTTACACAAAAAGACCAAATTCAGTGGTCATATTATGAAGCAGTTGTAGATAAATAACATTCTTATCGAGATGCACGAAAAAATCGAACAAAAACAGGTGTTTTGATAACGCATTCTCAACAGTCCTTTTCCTATTTTAGTTTCAATATTAAACAAATCTGGTGAAAAGGTTAAAATTGTTAGATTTTTTTGTCAAAAATGATGAAAATATTAACTTGATTCAATTAATGAAGGATATTCTGGCAAGCATGTTTTAATAGAAAACATATTCTGGATTCGAAAATTTCAAGAAACAGTTATAGTGGCAAATGAAAAACGAAATGCCAGATTATAATAATAAAAAATTCCTTCGAACAATATTTATGTCTTGTATTATTATTTATAGTTCTTAAGCACTTAAAAAAACATCCATTATAAGGCTGAGAAAGTTTCCAACAGTAGTCTGCTCGTATTTCTAGTTCATAATTCAGGTGTAATTCGTTCTTTTATCTCGTACAAAGTCGATCATCATCTTCTATTCCCAAAACCCATAATAAGCTTCCCAAGGCAATATTGCCCACATGCTTGCTGCGGCTAATGCAGGATCCGCAATTCGCTATCGCAGAAATATCTAATTACGTACTTTCAGTGCTTTGCCGAGCCTAATTTGCCGAAGTGCATTCTGCGTTTTCGAGACAAAAACGCCACAATTATCGGAACTATTTACCGCGATTTTGGGGTCAGTCACCGAGGCGAGGTTTCAGCGAACAATTTTAAATCCGCTCTGGAAACATTCGAGCAGAACGGTGCAAGAAAAACCACTACCAGATTATTTTCACACAAATCTTGTTAGCAGTTGAAGCAGGCGTATCATTCGCAGTTAGTTGGTTAGATTCGGAGGATCGATGCTTTGGCAATAAAATTTGTGACCTGCTGCAGTTTTTTAACTGTCAGAGTTTGGAATGATGTGGAAATGAAAATTGTACTCTAAAAAATATCAATTATACAAAGTTTAGCTATAAAAGGTTTTATTTTGAATAACCCACTATTTGGGAAACTTTGTCATTTGAAAAGTAAAAACTGGATTATTACCATATCCCCAACATGGTTAGATTATGTTGTGGGATTGTAATATATTTTTAAATCCACAATTTTACTATATCGTTATGAATGTATATTATATTGAATGAAATATATTTATTTGAGTGATTCTCAATTAAATATATAAATTTGAATCTTTGGAATCCGATATTATTTCTAATTGTCGAATTTATACTAAGAATTTATACTATTCATTTCAATATATTTTGAGTTGATATGAAACATTGATTCACTATGGAACATAAGAAGTGCATTCTTTGTGGAGAAACTCCTGAATTGAGTGAAATATCGTATCACGGATATGTTTTCATTTCCGCGCGCTTCATGTCAAATTTGATCGTTCATGTTGGGGACAAAATTTGCTCACTGAAAATGACATACGCTCCCTCTATCTATGTTTATTACTCTGAGGCTATTACCAATGATGAAAAGATATTGATGTAGATGACGTTTATTTTCAACGGGACGGCGCAACGTGCCACACAAGCAATGAAACAATACCAATTTTACAAGAAAAGTTTCATGAACGTGTTAATCTTCGAAGAGGGGATCACAATTGGCTCCCGAGATCTTGTGATTTAACACATTTAGACTTTTCCTTCGGGGCCATGTGAAAGATAAGATCTATGCCAATGCTCCACAATCGAAACAAAACCTTAAAGTTGGAATTCGTGCCACACAATAGAATAAACATTCGAAATTTTGCAAAAAAAAAGTTTCCTGGACCTGTTATTCCTCGAAAAGAAAAAAGAAGTGATAGCAATTAGACTTTATTCTTAGGGGCTACGTGAAGGATGAGATCAACGCCGATATTCCACAAGTAATGTAATTCGTGGAGTTATCGAAGACATATAGCAGCAAATTTCCTAATGGTTTATGGAAAATTTCATAAAAAGAAAAATAAGTACAATCTTTAGTACAATTTCCAATAGAGTAATAACATCATACGATATTAACTATTTACCTGGTCAATGTATCAGCAATAGGAAACTGCCATCAACACAACCATTGTCAGACAGAAGGTCTCCACGCCATTACGTAGGAATCATAATCGAAAGTAACCCAAGGAGAATGCATGTCATCAAGGGAGGATAGCGATATACCGGTTTCACCCTTATTAGGGATCATCAGTACCGCATAACCCTACCCCCCTATCAACTCTCAACTTGTTGAATGTAACGTGCCAATTTTTCATGTGTGAAATCTTCACTATCTTATCAACTGAATGAAAACAATAAACCAGCGAAAAATTTTCCTTGTTCGGGAGAATACAGGTGTATTCGAAGTTAATCAGTTTTCTGTGAATAACGAGAGCTGTAATATTGAGAATATTTCGTGGAAAATGCCGGGACTTCCAATTTCTCTGTTTGAGTGGGCAAGAGTATAGTAGCCCTACATCAAGAAGCTTTGTCTAACCACCAGATTGTGAACGTCAGAATATTCCACGGACAGTAAGGCGCATATTGGCCCTTCTCCTGGAAACCGGCAGCGTTGCCCTGAGACTGGTGCCTGGTCGACCCAGAGTAACATCTACAAGGGAAGACCATTATGTCGCGAATTTTCTTCGAAGGAATCGAAAGGTATCTGTAACAGCCCTTCGAAGTCATTTTTTGAGGACCTATAGACGGGTAGTCTCAATAAGTACCATAAGGAGGGGGTTGCATTCCTCAAATTTAAGGTCAAGAAGACCTTAAAGAGTACCTTGGCTATCAGCTGGACATAGAGCTACCCTTCGGCAATGGACTGAACACCACCAAGACTAGCTTTTATCACAATGGCGCAACGTTCTTTTTTCGGAGGAGTCACAATTCTGTTTATAAAGTGATAGTCGACGAGAAAGGGTTTGGTGAGATCCACGCAGACAAGAGCGACTCAATTTCGCCCGAGAAAATGTGCCCTTTTAAGGCGGATCAATAATGTGCTGAGGGGTATAATGTTCGGCTGCCATACCCCTCTTATTATCATTGAACGAACAATGAGTGGTGCTATCTACGTAGAAAACATCATTGAACCAATCATTGTTTCTCTGCGCAACAAATTTTGGGATAGTTCCATTTATCAGGATGATAATACCCCACCACACCACACACGAAGGGTTCAAAACATTCTTCAAGAGCAAAATATCCAGAGAATGAACTAGCCAGCAAACTCACCAGACATAAATCCAAATGAAAACCTATGGGATCATTAAGGGAGAGCAATATCCAATCACCAAAATTCACCTTCAACATTTCAGGAATTGAGGTTAGCTCTCCAGGAAGAATGGAACGATATGCCTGATGAAAATTTCATCAATGACTTGATTCATGGGATGCCTAGGCGTATTGAGCAGCTGATTGAAAGAAGAGATGGTATTACCTACTATTGAATTATGGATTCAGTAGTGGAATAACTATAATCAATCAAAATTGAATAATCGATAAATATAGATTTTTATCATTTTTACCTACTGTGTTGTCTCATCCTGCATAAACCAAAGAGTAACAAACAAAGATTTCTTATGAAATATACGCCATTTGAAATAGAGAAAAATATTCATCTCATTTCGAGAACATTGATTGTTTATTTTTTGAGAAAGTCCATTTCGAAACCAAAGACGAATATTTCCACTGCAAAAAACCATTTACTTATACATAATATATCAATCTTGAAGGAGACTAAGTTGAGGAATAAAGTCGAACTTATTAGGGACTTATTGATCGAAGTGTTATTTTTCTTCGAAAGCGATTGTAAAAATAAAAAAATCGATTTCTTTCGATCGTCTCTGATTATGGAAATTTTTTCATCCGTCTCCACTGAAAAATTGTAATTGGCAGATTCTGTAGGTGATAAAACTATTCAGACTGACGAAAACCAGGAAGAAACCTTTGCCAACCCAAAACGCTTTGTCATACCCTTGTCCCATGTACCAATCAATTACAATAGAAAACATTTAGGTCTGTCTTGTAGCCAATCTCGAGACATCGAAAATTCATTCCACACGCTCACTGATCTGCTCGACATCGTCGCCATCGGACCCTCTATCGATTTGGACCACTACACAAGGTTACTGACCTTTCGCAATGCGTCTCTGAATAAATTGGAAGAATTGCACCGTTCCACTTTGAATGATGAATATGATATCTTCTAGTTATCTTATACCACTCGGCCCCGCGATCCATGTCGAATCTGCGTGATGGATGCCTAATATCGATACCGTTCGCTTAACTGGGCCACCCGTAATTTTAGGATGAAACTATACAGTGGGAATAACGGGAAACGGAAGTTGGTAAGATTGAAATCGTGTTCCTGGAGCGTTCTCATTAAGTTGATATTCTCTTTAGAAGGATTATTTTACTAATATTATGGTTTAAATTGAATGCAGAGGAACTATTGTTATCTGTTGTTATTGCTACAGGGTTATCCATGGAGTGGTCCGGATTTCACAGCCCTTTTTCAATGACATATGTCAAGCAGAACTGTCATCTGAAGCGCCATGTGTTCAGTTGTAGGTTAGTTAACAGGCTAATTGAAAAGTCTCCGGTCTATCATAGTGAAACACATTATTTTGGCAAAATTCGATTTTATTATTCAACATAGTTGAATTCGAGGGCGATACAGCGATTATAACGATCTTCCAACTTTTCGATAACATTTTTGTAGTACGATTTGTCTTCCGCTTCAAAATAGGCCTGTTTCGGCGATTACTTCTTCATTGGCGCTAAATTTGTTTTCAGTGAGCATTCTTTTGAGATCTGAAAACAGGATATAAGTTGCTGGGGGCCAGATCTGGATAATATGGTGGATGCAGAAGCAATTCAAAGCCTAATTCAGGAAATTTTGCCATTGTTTTAATTGATTTGTGACACGGCACATTGTCTTGATTAAAGAGCACCTTTTTTTCTTTTAACGATTTCATCCGTTAAACGATCCAATAACGCTATATAATAATCGCTGTTGATGGTATCCCTTTACACATGGATATGATATTAAATTTATCTATTTTATATTTATTTTATTTTATTAAGTGGAAATTAAAAAAAATATGAATTTTGTAAGAAAAAGGGAAGGTTCTATATTTTTTCACCAAAATATCCGAGAAAATTCTTCACAAACCATAAAAATATCTTAAATTCATCTTAGCGGAAATTAACATGGTGATAATTTTCACAAGAAAATGCAATAATCAGCAATATAAAGGATTATTATAAAATTTTGATTGTATAAAGATTATTTTCAAACATTTTTGTATTTTATTTATGATGGAACCATGTTTCATCCATTGTCACATATCGACCCAAAAATTCAGGTTTATTGTACTTAAACAGCTTTAAACACTGCACAGAATCATTAACACGTTGTTGCTTTTGATCGATTGTGAGCTCGCGCGCAGTCATTTTGCACACAGCTTTCTCATGTACAAATATTCGAATAATGGTCGAACAGCTGTCAAATTTCGACACTTATTGTTTGAAGGTTTGTACTAATCAAAAACTATATGGATTTAATACTAGCACCGCCATCTGTGTATCAGACCCGGGACTTTTCAATTGGTCTAATATTCAACAATATGAAGGATTTATCTACTGCTGGATTTGAAAAATCTTGAAGAACAATGGCAACATTGCATGAATTGGGCTTCGAATTGCTTCTGCATCTACTGTATTCGCCAGATCTGGCCACCAGCGACTTTTTCCTCTTCTCATACCTCAAAAGAATGCTCGCTGAAAAGAAATTTAATGCCAATGAAGAAGTAATCGCCGAAACTGAGGCCTATTTTGAAGCGAAATACAAATCGTTCTACAAAAATGGTATAGTATATCCAAAGTCACTTGAACTAGTCCATTAGAACGCTTGGCCATAGATATCCCTTTGAAGTGGATACCGCGATCCGCTAAATACCGGGGTTTATTTGAAAGTATTGTAAGGCAATACATTAACTGGCCCCAAAGAAATTTCTGGAAACTTGGACAACCCTTGTAGAATCGAAATATTCAGCTTCCTCCAAATGACTTTGGATTTACTATATCAAAAAGTTGTATCGCTCTCGATGGCAACTATGTTGAATAATAAAATCGAATTCTGCCAAAAATATGTGTTTTACTTTGGTAGACCGGGGACTTTTCAATTGGCCTGTTATGTATGGTTTCATTTTCAGTAATGATGTAGTTTTCACTTGTCAAATCTCATAAGATAACAGTTTCAATAGTGACATCTGCCCAGATAGCGATATTCAAAATGGAATCTCTTATTAGAAAACCCTCTAATTCT
This sequence comes from Harmonia axyridis, assembly GCF_914767665.1. Taxonomy (NCBI): domain Eukaryota; kingdom Metazoa; phylum Arthropoda; class Insecta; order Coleoptera; family Coccinellidae; genus Harmonia; species Harmonia axyridis. The sequence continues at coordinate 12,348,735 of NC_059505.1, forward strand.
TTTGGAACTGCTATAACTGAAATAAATTCGTTATCGCTCTAGTTGTAAATAGATCTCCTCTTAAAACTAAATGAATGCCTTAAGTTATCAAACAGAAATTCACGGAAATTTTACTAAGGTTCATTATGTCCAGGATATTCCATCCAAACAAAGGAAGAATACAATAACGTTATCCAGATAACATCCATATCTGCACCTCTCAAATCCACCTGACATTATTACCGGTATAAACAGAATTGTCAGATTTCGTAACCTGAATTTCCCCACATCACAGTTACAGCGATTGCGGATGATATATCTCTCTCGAAATAACCTCTTGCGACGAGAACCACATCTTCCTGATAACACCTCCTAAATAAATATTTTTTTAGTTCGTAACACCGTCTGATGGCATTCGGATCGCGCGAAATGGGTTATTATCAATAAAAATGCACCGATATCAGTGCAGTCTGTTTAATTTACCTCTTATCGCACATTTGGAGATGACGCCAATAACCTTGCTTATCAGTTTTAGTCCAATGTTTGTTCCGAAAGTCGTTGAACTACATATACTACAATTAATTTATATTTTACCATCACTCTTCCTTTCAATGTTTGCCTCGACCTTACAAATTGTTTATTAATGTAATTATTGTAAATGTGTTTGAAGATGGGTGAATCAATTTGTTTGTTTTCAGTTGGTAATACTATACGGAAAGGATCTTCGATATGAATCTTCATTGCCTCAGTGGATTTCCAGGTGATTCAATTCTCTTTGTGATTTCCTGATCAAGGATTTTTCTTATCAATTCATGTAGCGAAAGGAAAAAAACCCTAGGCTATGATTTTGTCAACTTTTATCATCAGAATCTCCCCAGAGAATACTTGTATAGGGTGTTTTTTTCGAGGTATATAACTTTAAGTTGGCATTACTGTTCAAGATGGCAACCGATTCAACAGCTGTCAAGTGATTTATTTTCAGTTTGGTTTGTCAATTCATCATGAATAGACTCACGCCTGAACAACGCTTGCAAATAGTGCAATTTTATTTCGAAAATAATGGTTCTGTGCGGAATACGTATCGCGCACTACGTCCACTTTATTTTGTTTAGCGATGAAGCGCACTTCTGGTTGAATGGCCACGTCAACAAACAAAACTGCCGCATGAAGTGAAGCTAATCTTCAAGTGTATGTCGAAACACCGTTACATCCAGAAAACTGTTTAGTGCGCTTTATGGGCTGGTGGAATCATTGGTCCGTACTTCTTCAAAAACGATGATGGCCAGAACGTTACAGTCAATAGTGATCGGTATAGAGCCATGATTACTAACTTTTACATTCCTGAATTGAACAATCATGATGTCCAGGAACTGTAGTTCCAACAAGACGGCGCATCATGTCACACAGCTCGTGCCACAATCGATTTATTGAAAGACACGTTTGGTGACCGCCTAATTTCACGTTTTGGACGTGTGAATTGGCCTCCAAGATCTTGTGATTTAACACCGCCAGACTACTTTCTGTGAGGCTTTGTAAAGTCATTGGTCTATGCGGATAAGTCACAAACCCTCGACCATTTGGAAAACAACATTCGCCGTGTTATTGCCGATATACGGCCACAAATGTTGGAAAAAGTCACCGAAAATTGGACGTCCAGATTGTACTACCTCCGAGCCAGCCGTGGCGGTGATATGCCAGAAATCATATTTAAAATGTAATTCCACAAGATTATCTTGCGGATAAATAAAATTCATGTCAATCGAATAATCCATCGTTGTTTTATTGCAATTTAAATTTCTATAGCCCTAAAAAAAACACCCTTTAGATAGGATACCGTACACTTCATTAAAGAAAGTGAGCCCCTGTCAAATTGGCTGAATTTTTGATAAGGTGAAAAATATTATAGAGGTCAGGTAATAGTTTGAAATAGAAAACCATAAAAAGTTAATATTAATATATTTTTTTATAAGTAAAAAGAAATCTTTTTTCGCATGAAAAGCAAGTTTTCAATTACCATAGTTAGCATTATCCGATTTAGGTCGAATATTTTTGTTCTATAGCTTGTTGCCATTTTAAATGTATAGTTATTTATAATACAAGTGCAGAAGGCATTGATATTCTTCCACGAGTTCAAAATTCAAAAACGAGCCACGAAGTGGCGAGTTTTGGAATGAACGAGTGGTAGAATGAGCCTTCTGTGCGAGTATTATACATTATTTTCTCTAATTCATTGCATTTCCATTGAAATTAATGAAATATTTCCATAAATATAATTTAGTGATTTTTGCATTGAAAAATGTTGGTTGGCAGAACTGATTTCTTTAAGGCAAATTGATGAATTGACAGATAAAGCCGTGGCGGAAAGTTCGGAGTACCAACATAGAATAATAAAATATAATCATGAAAACTGTGCGTTTCTGATATATTCTCGCACGATTTTGTTCTACAAGATGTGGAAGAATGAATGGAATAACCACAGAATTAGAGAAATATCATTATGCCCCTCTCATAGAAGCCCTCGTTTATATTGGTAAAAAATTGAGACAGTCGATTTTCATAAGCTTCTGTTAAAACGAAATTTTCGCCAGTAAAATTTTTCGCTATGGACAGTAGCAGATATTAATCACTTGGTCTCAGGTCCGGACTATAAGGTGGATGCATAAGAACTTCCCTAACAAGCTCCCGGAGCTTCTGGCGAGTCACTATCGATGTGTGTTGTCCTGGTGGAACACAATTCCTCTTCTGTTGGCCAAAGCTGACCGCTTCTAAGCGATTGCTTTCTTTAGACGGTCAAATTGTTGATAGTACAGTTCCGAGTTAACAGTTGTGCCGTAGTGGATTAGCTGCCAATGCCACTAAACAGACAGTAAAACCTTGATTGTTGTCAATCCTAACTTGACCTCCGTTTCCGCAAGATATCCTCATTTCGACCACGACCGTTTTTGCTTGACGTTGTCGTAAGTGATCCACTTTTCATCAGCAGTCTCCAACCGCTTCAAAAATTCGTCGATTCTGTTGCGATTCAGCAGATGGAAATTCGGTCCATAGGGATTTTTTTTGCGTTAACTCGAGCTTCTTTTTGAGACCATGGTTCTAAACGGTTTGTTGTGCAATTTTTAGCTCTTGGCAATCGAAACAGTGTTTACATGACGGTCAGACTCGACAATCTCCATTATCGACATTTTCGACAATTGGCCTTTCAGTACGTGGTGCTACTTTGACATTGAAATAACCGGAACGGAATCGACGAAACCAAAATTGCGTGAGATTGGCTGTTAAAATATGAGGACCATAAGCCCTTTTTTCTTTTTTTCAGCTGCCTGGCTTGCACTTTCATCTTTATCAAAGAAAAACTGTAAAATAGAGGATATTTTCTCTTTGCTAGTGTCTTTCGAGTTCAAACTAAACTTATCACAAAATTGCCAGAAAAGCTTTTGTAGTAGGAATTTCATCTTCCTAGCGCCATCTAGTGGAACCCGATCGGGCTCATAAAACTCGAGATACAGATAACTAAAGCCATCTATTGGAAAAATAATGGATTTATTTTTAATACACCTAATATTTCATGCTGTGAATAAATTTGTTTTGTGAATATCCCTCGTAAAAATGAATTCTTTATGAACAGGGCTGAGTGTGCATAATGAAATTGACATCCCAACGAAGCTTGAACTTATTAAAAACTGGTGAAAAGGTTGTCCAATGTCAAATGAGGTTTAGGGCGCAGAGATGTTTCAATATGATGATGAAGTTTCGGCAAAATGGTTAGTGAAAGTTACGCTCCTGAAATTAAAATGTCTTCTTAATTATGTGACGAAAATTAGCTACAACGAATTCCTTATAGTACGACATAATAAATTAATTCAGTTCCTTGATAAAAAAGATATTTTGTATGCAAATTTTTAGGTGTTCCATTATACGCTGTATAGAAAAGTTCATTGATCGTTAGGTTCCTGTCCCATCTTCATTATAAAAAAATGACTGCAATATCGTTTGTCGTATAAATGGACCATTTGCTATTTCATATATTCCGTTTAAGCTGCAATGAATAGCTTATATTTTTTGTGTATTCTTCATACAAGAGTTATTACCACTTGAAACGACAAAATCCGTTTAAACCTTTCTTATAGAGTAGATATATTACAATTTTCCAGTTAAAAGGCAGACAAATAGATAAATATGTAAATGACTCACCCAATGAATACAACTTTGAAATCAGCAGGTGCTGAAAGGAGATGACGATGTCTAAAGTTAAGAGCAGATATTGCTGTACAAATAGGTATGGATGTTAGATATCAAGATGTTTTTATAATAACCAATATGGGGAATACATATCTCAATAATCAGTGACTAAAAAACCGTAACGCTCTTTACGTTTATACAGGGTGATTCACCGCTAAGGGCTATTAAACGTTTATGGAGAACTAATCATAATTTTGTGCTGAAAATTTTCATGTTGGGGTTTGAGACAATGATCTTCTTCCCTGAAATATTTTCAGATCTCTTCAACCGGTTATACCTGAAACAGTCCACTACTTACATATTTCAAATGGTACATCCAGTAGTTGAATTATGGCATCGTTAGATAGCTTTTTTGATGACAATTTCAGCAATATGCCATACTTTGGATGAGAACTAAATGGTTCATGAGTTAATGGGATTTTAATGAAAAAAAAATTTGGGATGAGAACTCACATTTTTTGATTATTTTTACAGACAAATTTTTATTCGAAAAAACCTTTTTCATTTTCGATTCTGCAAATACGTAGTATAATAAGACTGACGACTTGGCCCAATAATGTACAGGGTGTTTGTCAGGATATTTTGAACTTGGACAACTCAAATTCATCAAAACTCAAGATTTTCAAAATACAACCTATATTTTTTATTATTTCAGTTTATTCTCGATCATTTTTGGAGTATCTATTTTAGGTATAGGATTTGCTTGAGCAATCCCTTCCATTTTAAACGTAGAATTCACTAAAATAATAAAAAATATAGCTTCTAATTCGAGAAACTTGAGTTTTGATGAATTTGAGTTGTCCAAGTTCATGATCCTCTGATAAACACCCTCTACATGTGTGGTTCAAATAGCAAACAGACTCATCATACTACGTATTTGCAAAATGGTGAACGACCAAAGGTTTTTTCGAAAAAAAAAATTCTGCAGAAATATTCACAAAAATGTTCTCATCTCCACCATTTTTTTCATTAGAATTCCATCAATTGTATAGTGAATTTCAACGATTTCAATGCATTGTTGAAGCGAGTATCGTTTCAATGACGTTGTTTTTACTTGTTGAATGATACAACATGACAACTTCAAAAGTGGCAGATGCCCAGATAGCGGACTATTGAAAATGAAACCTCTCATTGGAAAATAGTATATTTTTTAACGAGCGGTAATGTATGTCATAACTCACGCAGATGAAGTTTGCAACACGAGCCGCAGGCGAGTGCTGTAATTCATCAAGTGAGTTATGACCATTACAGCAAGTTGAATAGTATATTTTATATACGACTATAACAATAAATACTAAAATATTAGATAGAGAAAGAATTTTATTGACAAACCTTAATATTTACCAATAAACGTCAGAATTGTCAAAGTGACATTCCTCCCCACAATAACAATAATAATAATAGAATGTTCCCTTTCGGCCAACCGAATAGAAGCACAGAAGTATAGAAGCACAGAGCCATCTTTTCCGATTTATTAAAGTGAGTTATAGCAGTGAGTTGTTATAACTCACGTTGTTTGTTAATAGATACTATTAATTACTCAATAGTAGTTGAATAATGAAGATATAATTCACTAGTAGTAGATAAAATATATAATTGAACATTTGGGAATGATAATTATCTACAGTCTTTATTTTTGTACGAAAATTTTCATGGCCTATATACAGTTTCTTATGCAGTAATTATGTAAGCATCCTTGAAATGGATCACGTTACTAGACTTGAACCAATGACAAACACTTTCTATCGAAAGTTTTGAAATTAAAACTAAAAATTACTATTTTGCTCGAAATTCAAAGGATTCGAAGAGAATAAATTGTTCCAACAATAACGTGCTCACTGTATAAGTCTAGATTATACCATAACATAGATGACAGGTTAACAAAAGATGGAGTGGTCCGAGCAATTCGATAATGGAAAGAACCTGTTGTTAGAGAGCAGATTAGAATTGAGATTTGCGATTACTCAACAGAGTATTTCGCTAACGAATGCCAGAATACTAAAAGCATGACCGAAAACCAATAAATTTGAAATTTTGCAATATTCCTCAGTTACCCACATTGCACTATGCCCTGTCTTGATATTCAATTGAACAAAGTGAAACTGATTAATAATCCGATTGTGGGACCGCGTTTGATTACGATTTATCGTTCGAAATGAAAATTTTTTTTTCTCGACACGGAGAGTTCGTTCGCAAAACAACTCATTATTAATTATTGTTCTTGCAAGAACGTATACAGATTTGAATTTTAAAGCAGGACAACTGGATGTGAGCGCATCCCACGCTAGCGAGTTATAATTGCACAATGTGATCTTCATGCGATTTTATATTATATTTAAATATGATTTCTAGGCCCCTAATGATATATTGTTGAAGTGCAGGGTCTGTTATTTGCGTTATATTTTCCACGTTTCTTTCATGAATAGAGCGCTTAATATGATGTTTTTCGATAGGTATTGATTAAAAATGGCTACTGAACTGTCTGGAATGCATCTTTGGACGATTTCTCATGGATTTTGATCTTTTCGCTGTTATACAGGTGGTCCAGATTTTAATGCAATATCTCTGACGTCGGGTAGAACAACTCTCTTCATGAAAGAAACTTCATATAAGTTTATATCCTAACAAGCTTGATGGTTTAAGAGATAGAGGGTGTTAAAATTTGAAAAAAAAATCAGCTCTTTACTCTAATAACTCTAGTAATATTACATTCATTGTATCAATTTTTAGATATTGGAGTCCAGATAATCTAATGCTTCGAATTGGGTAAGTGTCTCTTGCCAAAATGTTCCAGTGGCGGAGATATGGGGTGCGATGATCCTTTTCCTATTGAAAATCCAAATAACTGTCATTTTTTCGAAAATATTGTTTCATTTCTGAAATCAACAGGGCTTCATTGAAAAAAAGTATATTGAATTATTTCCATAGAATATACCATTTTCGATATAATCGAGCATAAAGTAAAAACTATTCACAAAAATCTACAAAAATTGAATTTTCAAATTTTCTTATTATTGATAAATGTACAAAAATTAGAATAGACCGGAAATTAATTTATTTTCATAAAGACAACACTACGTATCACCCAAGCAACAAAACAATCACAATTTCGAAAGAAATATTTCCTGGCCATGTTATTTATCGAAGAGGAAGTCATAATTGGCCACCGAGATCTTGTGATTTAACATCTTTATGCTTTTTTCTTCGGGGCTACATGAAATATAAGGTCTATGCTAATGCTCATATAGCCGCATTGGGCGAATTGGTCATGGAAAATATCATGAAAAAAAAATGGTGCTTTAATTGAAAAACCCTTTATACATATATAGCTACAGGCAAAACCTCGATCCAATAAGATCTGTAATCCCGGAAATATTTAATAATTTGGATGGTGACAAATTGGTGTATGTTAGGCAGTTTGCACTAAAAACATATTAAGACACTTGTATTGTTATGGTTCCTGGAGTGAAGATTTCCAATGGTTCAAAGGTAATGTTTTCATTTCTATATATAACAGGCCAATTGAAAAGTCCCCGATCTACTATAGTAAAACACATTTTTTTTGTCAAAATTCGATTTTAACATAGTTTCCTTCGAGGGCGATACAGTGATTATAGCGAACTTCCAACTTTTCGATACCATCTTTGTGGTACGATTTGTCTTTCGCTTCAAAATTTCGGCGATTGCCTTTTCATTGGCGCGAGCATTTTTTTGAGGCCTGAGAACAGGAAAAAGTCGCTGGGGACCAGATCTGGCGAATACGGTGAACGCAGAAGCAATTCCAAGCCCAATTCATGCATTTTTGCCATTGTTTTCATTGATTTGTGACACGGCGTATTGTCTTGATGAAACAGCACAGTTTTTTTTCTTCAAATGGGACCGTTTTTTAACGATTTCATTCTTCAAACGATCCAATAACGTTGTATAATTATCGCTGTTAATGGTCTGGCCCTTTTGGAGGTAATCAATGACTATTATACAATCCCAGAATACTGATGCTATAACCTTGCCAGTTGACTGTTGTGTTTTTCCTCGCTTTGGATTCGGGTCATCGTGTGCAGTCTACACAGCTGACTGTCGATTGGACTCCGGAGTGAAATGATGGAGCCATGTTTCATCCATTGTCATCAGTAACGGTATTCTTTTTTTCCATCTTTATTCAAATAACAAAAGTAGCTACACTCACAATGCAATATCTCTCAAACTAATGGTCGGACTGCTGTCAAATTTTGACAGGTATCGTTTGAAGGTTGGTACTAATTAAGAATCATATGGATTTAATACTAGCATCGCCATCTGTTCATCAGACCTGGGACTTTTCAATTGGCCTAATAAGTGTCTCCTGCCAAAATTTTCCAATGGCGTAGATATAGGTTGCGATGATCCTTTTCCTATTGAAAACTGAAATTACTGTCTTTTTTCGAAAATATTGTTTCATTTCAATTTCAGGATCATAAATTTCACTAACCAATATGCTATCATCACTTTCTCTTAATAGAGAACCCTTTTTAATTTTCCAAATATCCTAAAATACGAAAATATCTCCTATTAGGTACCAGTCAGTGCAACATTTTAATTATAAAATTATCATATCATAATTTCCCAAACCCTATTTATTTCGTCATGACACACAAAATGAATTGCCTCTAACCAGCAATTCATATTTGTGTTGAATTGATGAAAAGTGGACAAATTACGGTATCGTGTTCCCATCAATTTGTGGTAGTCAAAATTGAGTTCGCTTCAAGCATGAAAAACCATAATTCGGCAGTCGATAGGTAGGCGGCTGTGTGTGTACAATCCAATATCGAAAACAATTCACTCATAATGTATCCTCTCAAAATACACGGAACGCTGGTAATGTTCGACTTTTGAACATCAATTTTATTGGATTGTCTGAATGCTATATTGTCTATGCTAATATTAGCTTGATTGATCCACGTTATTTGGATATTATCATCATTGTAATGGGCGTGCATTAAATCAGAACCTGTGTTCACCGATATTGAAGGGGTGTATCATAATTTTGGTGGAACCATTAGTTGTTAACAGCGGATGTTTGTGCAGTATCGTTGAACGATTTGTTTCCTTTTTTTATGTCATCACATTCGTCAATGTGAATGTGATCTTTTTTTTTTATAGAATTTATGTGAATAACACCTGAAAATTGATAACTTTATTTGATCATGATGTTTTCAAAGATTGCTTGCCAATTAATAATAGTTATCCAGGAGTTGGCGAAAAATTTTAAGAACAAGACTATATAAATTGCAAAAATTTTGCACACTCTCAATTCATGTTACGCCACTGGAAATGTCGTAATTTGTCTATTCAGGGATGTAGATACGGGTAGCACGTAGCTAGAGAAGGACTGCAAAAATCTTGAAAAGTGTTAGAACTTTCGGTAGGCGTTTATTATGAACATGAATGAAACAGAAGTAATCTCTCTATTTTGTCCAAAACGTATTTCAGATTTATCCTCTTATAAATTGTTTCTTTATAAATTCTTGGTTAGATTGGTTTTATTATATAATAATAATATTGTTGTTCATTCTTACAATGCACCTCCTTTGGGATTTTAATATCACAAAGAAGCAACTCATTTGGAATTGAGATATCACAGACCGGATCATCCCTTGATATTAGAATATTAAACAACAGAACTTCCCTTAGAACAGGAATACATACGTCAAACTTGTTTCTGAAATACCTCCTGGTTGAAATTGAGACTACTTCTATCATAGGCCTCAGTTTCGGCGATTACTTCTTCATTGGCGCCAAATTTCTTTCCAGCGAGCATTCTTTTGAGGTCTGAGAACAGGAAAAGGTAGCTGGTGGCCAGATCTGGCCAATACAGTGGATGCAGAAGCAATTCGAAGCCCAATTCATGCAATTTTGCCATTATTTTCATTGATTGGTGACACGGCGCATTGTCTTGATGAAATAGCACCTTTTTTTCTTCAAACGCGGCCGGTTTTTAGCGATTTCATTCTTTAAACGACCCAATAACTCTATATAATAATCGCTGTTGATGATCTGGCCCCTTTGGGGGTAATCAATGAATGCTATACCTTGCGCATCCCCCAATACTGATGCGATAACCTTGCCAGCTGACTGTTGTGTTTTTCCTCGCTTTGGATTCGGTTCATCGTGTACAGTCCACTCAGCTGACTGTAAATTGGACTCCGGAGTGAAATGATGGAGTCATGTTTCATCTATTTTCACATATCAACGCAAAAATTCAGATTTATTGGACTTGAACACAGAGCCATATCTAGGTAATATTGGGCCTGTGGCAATATATAAGACCCCCATTTTCGAAGATTTTTCTTCATCCATTATATTTTCTTGTAGTATTTTTCTGTTCATAATTTGATTCATATACTTTCGTTTAAATTTCAAAGTGATACACAATGTTGTACAGGATGTTTATGAATAGATGCAAAAAGATTCAGGGAGTGATTCCTTGTCAAAAAATAGGGTGGGCCTTTCATATAAACTCTTTTTTGAGCCTCCTCCCGCTTAATTACAGCCCCCTGAATATGGCGCCCGAAGAGTAGTTTTTAATTTGTGAAAAGTTTAAAATTGTTTTTTTTTTTGTTAAAATTATTTTATATTTGTGTTAATAAAATATCGTTTTGACATTCTTCTATTGAAAAAAATTTAAGGTCGAAAATTATTCCAATCTCCACAACTCAGGCGTATTATTTTTTTTTTTCAAAAAACCTGAATTTTAGCAGACCTTATTTGTTAAGAATGGATCAGTCTATCCGAAATTAATTTTCTTATTGTAAAATATGAAACAAGAAAAAGTTATTGCGAAGAAAGTTTGAGGGGGCTTTTTCTAACCATTGGAATCATAAAGGAACACCACCAACAATTTTTTTAATGCTTTCTCGTCCGCATAAAATGTCAGCTTCATTTCACTTTTGTGAATTTTTTTGGTTTCAAGAAAAAAATTGAAATGTGACAAAAATCGAGCACGAAAATGTGCCTTTCATAGTTTTCTAGCTCAAAAGGATACTGAGATCCCCTTACTAGACAACTAATTTGGGACACCCGAAATTTGAGGGGTTCAATTTTGTATTGATTTTTATGTATGCTTTCAGCTGACCTGATAATGATTTAAATAACCGAAATCGAGTGCCAAAGAATATTAAATATAAAAAATAGTGTCTTTTTATTATCATTTAATCTGGAAAGAAGCATACTATAGCAGCATTCATTGCCAAAAATGAAACTAGATAATCTTTATCTACAAGAAGCTATTTCCTGTTGAATCTAATGGTGGAGGAAACAGAAGAAAGACATCAGCAACCTTGCAGATACATACTGTAATGACTTGTCAAGTGCAGCGCCAAATATCTGTTCAGGAATGGAGAAGGCCCATGAGGTGACCGCTAAAGTTATGTACCTACAATAGTCCAACGTTGAAATTTCCTTCAGCAGTCCATCTCCGCAAAATTAATGCCTATAATATGCCTAATGTTGATTTTCCAAAGATATAAAATATCAAAAATAGTGTCTTCTTTATTAAAATTTAATCTGGAAAAGAAGCACACTATGAAAGCATTCGTTGCCAAAAATGAAACTAGATAATGTTTATCGACAAGCAACTATTTCATGTTGAATCTAATAGTGGAGGAAACAGAAGGAAGACATTAGTAACCTTGCAGATACCTACTGTTATGACTTGTCAAGTGCAGCGCCAAACATCTGTTCAGGAATGAAGAAGAACCATGAGGTGACCGCTAAAATAATGTACCTACAATAGTTCAAAGATGAAATTTCCTTCAACAGTCCATCTCCGCGAAATTAATGCCCATAATATGCCTGATGTTTATTTGCCAAAGATATAAAATATCAAAAAAAATGTCTTTTTTATTATCATTTTATATGAAAAAGAATCATACTATGGAAACATTCATTGCCAAAAATAAAACTAGATAATATTTTTGGAAATGAATGTTTCCATATTATGATTCTTTTTCAGATAAAATAATAATTAAAAAGAAGGAAAGTAGAGGAAACAGAAGGAAGACATCTGTAACCTTGCAGATAATACTGTCACGACTTGTGCAGCGCCAAACATCTGTTCAGGAATGGAAAAGAGTCATGAGGTGACCGCTAAAGTAATGTACTTACAATAGTTCAACGACAAATGTCCTTCAGCAGTCCATCTCCTCAAAATTAATGCCCATAATATGCTTGATGTTGATTTGCCAAATATATAAAACAACAAAAATACTGTGTTTTTCATTATCATTTAATCTGAAAAAGAAGCATACTATGAAAGCATTCATTGCCAAAAATGAAACTAGATAATGTTTATCGACAAGCAACTATTGCATGTTGAATCCATTGGAGGAGGAAATAGAAGGAAGACATCAGTAACCTTGCAGGTATGTATACATAACGTCATGATTTGTCTAGTGCAGCGCCAACATCTATTCAGGAATGGAGAAGAGACATGAGGTGACCGCTAAAGTTATGTACCTACAGTCCAACGTTGAAATTTCCTTCAGCAGTCCATCTCCGCAAAATTAATGCCTATAATATGCCTGATGTTGATTTGCCAAAGATATTAAATATCAAAAATAGTGTCTTTTTTATTATCATTTCATCTGAAAAGAAGCATACTATGAAAGCATTCATTGCCAAAAATGAAACTAGATAATGTTTATCGACAAGCATTTCATGTTGAATATAATGGTGGAGGAAACAGAAGGAAGACATCAGTAACCTTGCAGATACATATCGTCAAGACTTGTCAAGTGCAGCGCCAAACATCTGCTCAGGAATGAAGAAGAGCCATGAGGTGACCGCTAAAGTAATGTACCTACAATAGTTCAACGATGAAATTTCCTTCAACAGTCCATCTCCGCAAAATTAATACCCATAATATGCCTGTAATGAAACTGAGCAAACGAGCCAATATTTTGTGTGCGATGAACAGCGAACGAGCGATATCAATTTATGCAAAATCTGCTAATGCGGAACAATAAAGTAATTCCTATGCCTTGTACCTACCTACCTCAAGGCGAACCGAGTTGAATAGAAATAATAAATAGTATAAAATGAGCAGCGAATGCAGCATAGGAGTTACGCAACTCTCGGCTAACACACTGGAGTATATCTACAGAAAGGCCACTGCTTGTCAGAATACATAATAATGGGCTAGGTTCACTCATAAATAAATTAGAGCCTCAAGGTTATCCTAAACTGGTCTCCCAAACACTGTTTCCTGGTGGCAGGCTGCAATTTGAGATAGATTGCTGCATCAGAAACTACGTAGTTGTTACACTTCTAATGGTAGAGTCCGGTTTATTCGTCAGCTTCTTTTTATATTACGGAATTTGAATATTGATCGCCTTTTTCTCCGCTCTTATCGATCGGCTTCTCCTATTTGATGTTGGATAGTGAGTAGGTGTAACCATTATATTCTGTGGACCGTTGGGCGAGGCGTGCTTTTCTTCAGCGATTCTTTAGTGAGCGGGCTGGAAGGTTATAGATTAGAATCGTGATTAGCGAATCACCAGTTGGCCTGGTGATGAAAAATAGATGTAGTTTATCGTAGATCGAAATTTGTTTCGACGAGATATTGCGAATCGTTGTTATTGGATTTGAGGGAACATTCCTTAAATCTTTATTGTATTCGCGGTGTCATTAGCGATTGATTGATCTACTTTTTTATTTATCAATTTTTAAAAACTGTATTTTTCTAAATATTCATATGGAAAAATTTAAAAGTGTTGATTATCGTTCATGCTGTCCAATAATGGATCCTTGAAAGAAAGAAAATTTGTCACTTTAAAAGGCCAATTGAAAAGTCCCCGGTCTACCATAGTAAAACACATTTTTTGGCAAAATTCGATTTTATTATTCAACGTAGTTGCCTTTCTGGGCGATACAGAGATTATAGCGATCTTCCCACTTTTCGATGCCATTTTTGTAGTAGATACGATTTGTATTTCGCTTCAAAATAGGTCTCAGTTATTACTTCTTCATTGGCGCTGAATTTCTTTCTAGCGAGCATTCTTTTGAGGTCTGAGAACAGGGAAAAAGTCGCTGGGGGGCCAGATCTGGCGAATACGGTGAATGCAGAAACAATTCGAAGCCCAATCCATGCAATTTCGTCATTGTTTTCATTGATTTGTGAAATGGCGCATTGTCTTGAAAAAACAGCACCTTTTTTTCTTCAAATGGAGTCGATTTAATCCTTTAAACGATCCAATAATGCTATATAATAATCCCTGTTGATGGTCTGGCCCTTTTGGAGGTAATCAATGAATATTATACCTTGCGCATTCCAGAATACTGAAGCCATAACCTTGCCAGCTGACTGTTGTGTTTTTCCTTGCTTTGTATTCGGTTCATCGTGTGCAGTCCACTCAGCTGACAGTCAATTGGACTCCGGAGTGAAATGATGGAGCCATGTTTCATCCATTGTCATATTTCGACGCAAAATTCAGGTTTATTACACTTAAACAGCTTCAAACACTGCTCAGAATCATTAACACGTTGTTGCTTTTGATCGATTTTGAGCTCGCGCGGCACCCATTTTGCACACAGCTTTCTCATGTACAAATATTCGTGAATGATTCACAATTCAAAATTATTTCGTGAACTTTTTTGATTTTTTCGTCGGTGACAGCCTCATTTGGGCGTCTACTGCGTTCGACGTCGTAGGTGCTCATTTCACCACGTTTAAACTTGGCATAGCAATCAATGATGGTTGATTTTCCTGGTGCAGAGCCCGAAAACTCTTCAACAAGCCAAGATTTTACATCAATTGTATTTTGTCCTTCAAAGAGCAATATTTTATCAGTACACGAACTTCTTTTTTTTCCATCTTTTTTCAAATAACAAAACACTTACAACGCAATATCTGACAAACTAAAGGTCGGACTGTAAAATTTTGACACGTATATAGTTTGAATGTTGAACTAAAAAACATATGGATTCAATACTAGCACCACCATCTGTGCATCAGACCGGGGACTTTTCAATTGGCCTAATATTTCGTGGATTTTTTCTGTTTTACTCCAAATTGAACAAGGTGTATTTAAGGAAACTTTTCAAACCCACCGGAAAAATGCGGGAAAAGGCTCTCTACGAAGTTTACAGTTTTTCAATTGTAGTTTGATTCACTGGGAACATCACCGTTCAAATATAGCGTCCTCGGTGACTCTATTTTATGTTATATTGTATGCAGGGTTGAATAGAAAGAATGAATAGGTATGGTCAAAACACCCTGTGAAGTGAATCGTTGATAGACGACAATGTTTACGAATACTTAGATGTTGTTTCATCTCACGATATCTTATAATTTTGAGAGGAATTACAACACTTCGAATGGTTGTAATCCACTGGAAAAAATTGGTGTTGTTGATTTTATTGATATAAGGTACTTTTTTATCGATATAATGGAATTTTATTCTATTTATTAATATTATGAATCTCTGTTCATCAATATATCGATTCTGAAATTGACTATTCGATTAAAACATTCATTGAATTGAAGAACTTCATTCATTGGATGTATAAAGTCATACATCTTTCATCAAGCATCATTTCTGACTGATGATCAGTCAGAAATGTAGCCTGATGAAGCCATAGTGTGGCGAAACAATTGTTACTAACAATATCTATATTTTGCCCGAAATTGTACAAGCTAATGCTCAAGTAGCTTGAGCTTGACTTGAAACCATTCAAATTCAAGTCAAATAGTAGTTTTTCAATGTTAAGTCAAGTATTTATTTACTTGACTTCACATTGAGAAACTACTACTTGACTTGAACTTGAAATTATTTCAAGTCATGCTCAAGTAGCTTGAGCATGAGGTTGTACAATTTCGAGCAAAATATGGGCGAATTACTTCTGAAAGAAGGAATGTCAATTATAATATGCTGGGCTTGTAATATACAGAAAATGCAGGGCAGCACTGGCGACCGTAGTATTTTTAGGACCAACCTTGAATAGAGTCAAATCGTTCAAGTTGCTTGAATATCAAGCCAAGCCGTGAATCCTTAAAATAAATATTCAACCATGTACTTTCGTATTCTTCCCTTCCTTTTGACAGTTATGACATAGGAGTGCACACAAAAAACTAGGTCATCTTGTACTTTCCGCCATCTTGGATTTTTTGGATGACTTCTCCCAGCAACTCTTACATTGTTATCCAGACCTACCATGTTTGCAAAAGTTCATCGATTGAGAATAACTGCTTTGAAATTCAGTTGCAAAATTTAACCCAAACATACGAACATTGCAAGTTGAATAAAAGTTTCTAAAAATACCAGCTAGGTCGGCTAAGATTAAACGCGCAATTTTCACTCTTTAATCTTCAAACATATATGAAATATTGCCATTAATCCTCCTGAAAATTAGCCATAATATCGTAAATAAAGTCCACGAGCTATTTGGATCAAGGTTGGCTTTGCACCACGTTCATTCCTATCACTGTGGTATCGCCGTTGGCTTGGCCGGCTGGAGTGTAGAGAGTTCTCTGATCTTCTGCCCGCATAGAATTTATTAAACATGACCCATTTAGTACGAATTCATAGCATTTCATATTTTCTAATTCCTCGCGAAATTGCTGGTTGAACCGTTAGTCGAGCGTGTTGGTTCGAACTCGATAAGCTCGGTCATTATCGAAAATTGTTGGAGAGGTTGATTGTTAATTACAGTCGACTTTGTTTCTATCACGCCCATTCGAGAGAGGTGCGTGGATTTTTATTGACAGGAAAGCTGATCGGGAGGAGATGGGTTGTGGTTTTTTGAGCGCTCGTTCACCGATGAGAGTGCTCTGAATACGATAACTCTCCAACGAGAAGAGCTCCAAATTTTAAATTTTTATGAGAAATTCGCATCCTGATGTTTCTTTGATGGGATCCGACTAGGATTCATTCAATTCAATTTCAAAACCGCATATTTGATCTACGAGTAGTTTAGAATTCGAATTTTGACGTAACGTGATAGTCTCATGCTCGTGCAAAATTTCATACTGTTTACCAATGTTACTGTGACTACAAAACCGACGGAGATTTCAATTTTTCTCACTTGTATCTCAATGTCTAGATCAAAGCAAGCGTTGGAGCCTACACTGATTACGCATACTGAAAAATAAGGTGAACATTTGTCACTTAGAAAATTTTGTTGTTGGCAGGATCACAAGCAGGAAAAACCTAGGCAATACGTTCAGAAATATTCGATACCTATGCACGATGTTATTCGACCATGATGATGAATGTCCAGAAACACTAACACCTAGATCACAATAGGAGCTTTTTTTCAAGAAGATATTATATTTTTATACACTCGGAAAAATTCATTTCTTCTGTTTCTTCTCTTTTGAAGCCCAACTTACATCTTCATTCTCGGCAGCGTTCTTTGCTCTCTTAGCACGAATTCCTATCAATATAGCATCACCACGCGCCTTCCAGAGGGTGTTGAATGGACTGAAGTTATTTTCCTCTTCCGTTGGCACCTTAGCCTTCAACTTGATGGAAGCTTGGAGAATAGGAAGTACATCAGTTGTTAATTGAGTGACAACCTTTCTTGATTGATTTTTCGATTGATATTAATTCAACCTTCGTACGTTCAATTGAACAGACTTAAGGAACTCATTTCTCCTACGATGATCGACTTCTTTTCCAATAGTGCTAGCATAATGAGCATTAAGTTCAGCTGTTTTCAATTTTTGGAGGGTGAAGCCTCTTCCTGAACGAAGCTTAGTATGATAACCTACCGTTGGACATCTCACAGCTGGACGAAGGAGGCCTTTGGCTGGTAGGGGTACGATCGCATTAGCTTGCTTGATACGGTTTTGTCTCCTTCGAAATTTACTCTTGGGTTGATCGAACCAAGTCTTCACAAATCTTTGCCAATCCTTATGGAAATGGCCATTTGGTATCATATTATTATCTTTAGGATCCCTTTTGGATTAAATTTGAAAGCATAACCCTGCAACAACACACACGTGTTATACAGACTGAATGAATATAAAAAGAGACACGATGCAGTAGGAAAGATACTACACCAATAATTAGCAACTAATTCATTCCGAAAAAATGCCATACTACAAATAAATACCAACCGGAGACCATCCTGAAAAACGAACGCTATAAACTGTTGACCGATAAAAGAGTCCCTCACAACAGACCAGATATACTACTAGTCGATAAACATCAAAGACGTAGCAGTACCAAATAACATCAACATGTGTCCAAAAGGTGGTAGAAAAAATGCCAAAATATAGAGACCTCGAATTTCAGATAAAGCGCAAGTGGGGAATTATATCAACGAGAACTATTCCAATTATCATCTCAACAACAGGAATAGTACCCAAAAATCTCAAAAAAATATCAACTAGGACTTAGTGAGTATATATGAAATATAATGCAAAAAGCTGGTTTTTTAGGTACTGTAAGGACGTTGAGAACATTCCTTGGAGGCGACGGACAGGTCCAAGTATTGGTGGGATCGCTTGGAAGAGCACCAGAAGTTCGACGAGAACCAGGAGGACCACAAGGACTGAACACGAGCGAGCTCTACCCTTCTGATATTGTAAATATCTGGGATTGAGTGAATGTTCCTCTTAGCGGGGAGTGAGAAAGCCGACGACCAGGGGAGTTTTGTCTCTTACGCGCTTAAGTCGGGATAATAATAATAATAAATTTTAGCATTGCCAACAATAAGCAGACACTATGATCGGATTATAGTACATAAATCTGATGTGTAAAGCTGTAAAGTAAAAAAAATCAGATGCAACAGGGATCCCTGCGGAACCCCACTATGACCTCGCCTAGAAGACTTTAGAATCCCCAACCCAAAAGCGAAAGCAGCTATACGTAAGAAACAGAAAGAGGTGTTACCTAGAACTCTCATTCCTCAAACTTGAGGAGAAGTCACCAATGCAACACGATCGAAGCTATGAAAAGATCAGGATAAAATATATCAATAGACGAACCTGAATCGAAAATTCTGGTCCACGCGTTAACACAAGTTGGACGATTCGTTATAACAGAAAGGATAGGTAAAAAACCGTGTTGATATTGTTGACAGTTATTTTATCATTATGAAGCGAAAACTGAATCATTCCCTCCAGTATAATTCTCTTGCATATTATTGCAACAATAGTCACTAGAATTGTAATATTAGTTTTCACAGATGATTTAAGGTATTTGAACCTTCTATTCCTTGAAGATACAAGCTTGGACGCAAATGTTGACTCATCCAGGACCACCTAGATGATGAATAACATTCACATTTCAAAATACTAAAAACAAACAAAAAATTAATAGTTTGGACGAAAATTATGAATGAATATCTCATGATGAAAATGTTGCTAGTTGCACCAGCTCATTGCTCATATCAGTAGGCATAGCTTCTTCCTCGTTTGCTGGAAGTACATGAGTATTTGAATTGGACTATATAAATAAATTACTCATTTCATGAAATTCAAAATAAGATGTAATTGTTGACAGAAATAGTTATCTTCCTTCAGTTTCAATAATCTGATCGACTCCTGAAATTTACGAATTTGATATATTGAAAAATAAGGATAGTCTGGAGCTTTTAAACCCTTGTTTATTCAAGTGCCAATTGGTCCCTTGCAGACCACATAACTTAGAATGAGTATACTTTTACGTTCCTGAGTTTTTTATGTGTTCTGCTTGAATTTTCTATGGTTCTGGTAACACGATCGACATAAAATTTTGCATTGAACTTAAAATTGCGCTTATACATCTACACACAAATTCCGTTTTTTTTCCTTCACAACATAGTTTATCTTTATGATATATTCGGTTTCTGTCTCGAAATGCAATTCAAATAGTGACAAAATATTTATAACCAACCCAAAGAAAATTCAAAATAACCAAAACCAAAAACAGTTAAATAATAACTAAACCAATATAAAGACAGTTGTAAGGTTCGGAATTTTTGTATTCAATAATACAATTTTTTTCTCATCAATGCCTCAAATATTAAAAACTTACTGAATTTACTTACTTCACAAGAATTGCAGTTGAGGAATCTCGAAACTAACGGACAATAAATGTTTCTCTAGTTCGAATTCACAGATTAATTAATTAGGACAGGTAGCCAGAATTTCTTTTCATAAATAATTTAATTTTTTTTGTTGATATTCTGATTGAATTTTGGAAGGATCTGGAGAAAGAAGGAATCACTATAGTGCTAAACTAATTTTTCCTAAATAGTAACAAACTTCTAAAGATACGTGTCGTAATTCTGGGACAAAAAAGTCTGTATCGAGAAAAAAAAATTTGTCTCGAATAATGAAGAAATGATTGCCGAGGTTGAAGCTTATCTTGAAAACAAAAACGTATCTTCTTACAGAAAAGATATTGAAAAGATATGAAACGTTAGAGTAGATGTATCACTCTTGATTTTGAAAAATAAAATCTAAACAAATTCTGAAGGGTCTTATTTACGGAACCCTTACTATGTCAACTTCTGCCCAATAACGATTTGACAGAACCGTATCTCATATGAAGAAGTATTCGTTATCAATGAGTCAAACCTTGTCGTTTGAAAACATTCCCTGCTCAAAATTCGAAAATAAGAAACACCTAGAAGATATATTAAATCGATCTGTTCAGGGAACTAGCGCTCAAAATAAAAAACATTGTTAATTAATTAGTTGATCATTTCGTGACAGTACGGATCTGCTGGAACAGTGTCATGCTATTTTTGCCATTGGAGTTAACAGATACATTGGAAACGTCATCCCATGGATGATAATGTTATTCGATAATTAATTGAAATTTAACTTGTTAATTGAATGAAATCGCAAATGATATTCATTTGAGTGGAAATGAAGCACTATTTTGTTTTAGTTGATAATCATGGTTATTATTGTTGCCAGTATTATCCTGATGTTGATGAATATGACTGTGAATCTTCATTGTGGTTAGCATAATTGGACTGACTTTGAAGTGTAATAGGGTAAATGCACTGGTTAGCCGACCGGCACTGGTTCTCGACCATTCCGTGATTTGAGATGAAATAATAATAAAAATATATCATGTAGTGCAAAATATTTTCGCGGTACGTGTTCTCGACCATTCTACCCTTCCAAGATAGTTTGCATAGTAGTGGTATAGGTCAGAGTTTTCGCGCTAAAAATTAGTTTATAATCGTCTATCATAGAAAAGGGTTCTTTCTCGTCCTCTCTTAGAAAAGTGCTTTGTGATATATGACCAGAAAATAGTAATTATTTCTTATTTTAAATGAATTATGTGTGTATATTTTGTTCCATATCAACTATAAGATATATTTTCGAGTGTATTTCAATCAAAAAGCAAATAAATGTATATTTTTTTGTTCAATATTCGGCGGTCGCGAACTGGTATTGGAAAATTTGTATCTTTTATTTCTCGACCAAAGTGGTCGAGAACCAATATGTTACTTCAATAATTGTTCATTTCAACTGATATATTTCTGTTGGATCATTTTCGTTTTTTTTCGATACCTTGATTCATTTATATATCTACTTTCTAAATATTAGTTTGCGACCACCGAATTAACGTTGAAACACTTATTTCTACCCTTTATTTATTCGCGGTCGAGAACCAATTTGAATGTACTTAATTCTCGACCACTGGTGGTCGGTGTTTTATATTTTATTTACTCATTAGTTTCTAAATAGATATTAAGAGCAAAATAACCAAATAATGTTGTATGAGTTGCTATTTTGAAATATTTATAGAAAGTGGAAACTTTTGCAAAATAATTTTCTTTTACGTTCCGAGTGTTTCTTACTTGATTACCTCATCTGAAACCCATCTGAATGATAGGTAGTGATGTCGATGGTACGGTACGAAAGTAAGAACTAATCACTCATCTCGCTCTAAAGTTTTTTATAAAATTTTTAAGTGGAGCGGCCACTATTATTAGTGGTCGAAAACTAACACAAAAATGGTCGAGAACTCTGCGGCGTGGTCGAAAATCGAGGTTATTGAGATTTTCTATAAGGTTTCACATTTCAAAGGTTAAATGCGGAAAGAACGCTTAAAATTAGATGACAAATCATTTAAAACTCGCCAAAGAATCGATGAACACCAACACCATTAAAATTTGATAAGTTTATGTGTGGAAAAATCGTGCTCGAAATCGATGTTTCTGTTAACTGGTCGAGAACCAGTGCATTTACCCTAGATAGCGATGAAGGGAGAAGAACAACCTGGTTCTTCGTGAATTCTATTGATTTACCGTTCATTTTCAGCTCATAAATTAATCGAAAATAGGCCCTAAAACATCTTTGATATTAATGAATTGTCATGAATAAACTGACATAGAGATGTTTCTACAACTAAAGTGTTTGCGTAGGTAGACTCGATTTTTTGTAGAGTGTAGTTTGTAGGCTAAAGCTGGAATTGTCCTCGGAATTGATAAATAACTTTGTTCACAGTTGTTATGTGAAACCACCACTTGAGTTTTTCAAATTATTTAGAACAATTTCCACTTTACTCTCCTTTCCTTATACTATGACTATATGTAGGGTGTTGGTATCAGCATGATTATGTAATTAATAGGACGTTATCAAACAGGATTCAGGTTTTTACAAAACTCAAGTTATGGTTTTCCATAACAAATGAACAAAGTAACTAGTTATTTGACACCAGCCTACTGATTAAACAAAAAAATTAAAATGAAATTTAAATTCGCGTAGCTAGACTCGATATTTTTGTAGAGTGAGATACATCGTGGAATTCGTTTTTTTGTCTTTAGCACCCCATAAGGAGAACCAATATGGTATTCATAAGAAAAATTGACTATCACGTCTCTGAAACAATGGAAAACAGAAGAAAACTGAAGACACCATTAGAGTCTCTATATTGGATAATTGCTACAAACCGAATTTCGTTTCCAAAAACTAATGAGTTATACAGAAAAAAAAAATATTTTAAGTTCTATCGACATATCTCGGGAACCATTGGAACCATTTTAAACGGTTTTTTATATCCCTGTAGTGCCCCTCTAAATAGTTCTAACCCTAATGTATATAGGGTTGAAATTGTTATTCATTATAAAGAATAACAATTTCAAAGGTTTGTTGCAAATATTGGAAATTATTGTTAAGCATTCAATCGAAAAATGAGAAGAGAATAAATGCATTCAATTTGGATTAAAAAGAATTTTCATCAAGTAGAGATCGAGTCAGTCTTTACTTGATGAAAATCAAACAAACGTACCTACTTGATGGATTCAAAATTGAATGACAGATATTATATTTCCTCTTTTCAATTAGAAAAAGAACTGTTTCACCACATAGTGGCATGTTCAGATTTCACATTTTGAATAACTTGCAAAATTTCATTCAGATAGTATCAGGCATAATCAGAATCGTAATTGATTCAAGAAGAATATCGAAATAAAATTAGGTTGGCATTGACCAGGATATTATTAGCACCCGTTCATTAATTTGTCAATTGTACCCATGGAGGTCATTATGTGATCGCCAAAAGTGCAAATCGTGCCCGAATGAACAAGCGCTTAGAAGCTCTTGACGTCACGTCAGTA
This sequence comes from Harmonia axyridis, assembly GCF_914767665.1. Taxonomy (NCBI): domain Eukaryota; kingdom Metazoa; phylum Arthropoda; class Insecta; order Coleoptera; family Coccinellidae; genus Harmonia; species Harmonia axyridis. The sequence goes on from NC_059505.1 coordinate 12,372,501, forward strand.
TTTGCCTCTCATCTTCATTCCTAGATATTTTGTAGATCTTTATACATTCATTGTATGAAGATTTTAGAATGATATTTGAACTGTTATGACACATTTTTTTTACACGTATCATAGCTATTTACCTTCATTTTTATTTAATTGATTTTATATACACAGACAAGATTTCATCCAAATCTAGCAAATGGTATTCAAATTATAGTTTTGGTGATAGATACCTATATCACCATGAAATAAGGCACCAAAACCACGAATCATTTTCATTATCTATCAAAAATTGAAATTAGCAACAGCAACTAGCTAGGAATGTTTAATTGATGTAAAATCCAGTAAAACTTGTGAATTATCATTTTCTATATGACATATCTACTTTAAATTTCTCCAGATATAGTATGAATAATAATATCAAAATAATATTTCTTGTACACACATTCGAGTTTACGTAAAAAGAGTCTATAAATAATTATAGTCACCGTGAAAATGAATAGGTAACACATATTTGTGAACGTTTAATCCTTTCGATCGATTCGGAAAATGCAAATAAGTGTCCGCCTTGATTTTGTCATTGGAAGGTTAATCTGAGCATGTTGCTGCACTTGGCAGTCACCTAAATTGTTGCATAAATAATAGATGCTAAACAAACTTGCTCCTAAGTACTTCTAGGTATTGCGCAAGCAACTTGCAATTATATGGGTGAGGCTGGAATAAAAATGTATGGGGAATTTTAACTAAAATGATATCATGATTCAATTAAAGATAGTGAATTATAAGACACAGACATGGTAGAAGAATTATGACCAACCAATCGACTGAGTTCTTTATGATTGTAACGTGGTGATGTTAATCCGAGAGCCTTCGGAGGACGGTCCTTATTAAAATGGATGAGAATCATTCCATATATTTCAGGATTCGACATCACTACATCAAGAATTTCGTTATTTGATTCAAGTAATTCGAAATTTACAACAAAAGGTTAGCTCAATTGAAAAATTATTGAAAAACATGGTTAGAGATTTTGACTATCGACATCAGTAAACAGATTTCACTTGATTGATTTCAATTTTTACTATATTTTCAATAATACACATTCGAGAAAGATCAAAAAAAGTTTCAGTTACCTCTGAAATTTTCAATCTGTAGATATAACAGGCCAATTGAAAAGTCCCCGGTCTACCATAGTAAAACACATTTTTTTGGCAAAATTCGATTTTATTATTCAACATAGTTGCCTTCGAGGGCGATACAGCAATTATAGCGATCTTTCAACTTTTCGATACCATTTTTGTAGTACGATTTGTCCTTCGCTTCAAAGTAGGCTTCAGTTTCGTCGATTACTTCTTCAGTGGCGCTAAATTTCTTTCCAGCGAGCATTCTTTTGAGGTCTGAGAACAAGAAGCCCAATTCATGCAATTTTTCCATTGATTTGTGACTTGATTCGTGTCTTGATGAAACAGCAGCTTTTTTCTTCAAATGGGGCCGTTTTTTAACGATTTCATCCCTGAAACGATCCAATAACGCTATATAATAACCACTGTTGATGGTCTGGCTCTTTTGGAGGTAATCATATATACCTTGCGTATCCCAGAATACTAATGCCATAACCTTGCCAGCTGACTGTTGTGTTTTTACTCGCTTTGGATTCAGTTCATCGTGTGCAGTCCACTCAGCTGACTTTCGATTGGACTCCGGAGAGAAATGATGGAGCCATGTTTCATCCATTGTCACATATCGACGCAAAAATACAGGTTCATTGCACTTCAACAGCTTCAAACACCGCTCAGAATCATTTACACGTTGTTGCTTTTGATCGATTGTGAGCTCGCGCGGCAACCATTTTGCATACAGCTTTCTCATCTACAAATATTCGTGAACGATATGATGTACAAGTTCAGATGATATCTTCACAATGTCTATTATCTCGATCAACATAACTTTAGGGTCATTCAAAATTATTTTGTGAACTTTTTTGATTTTTTCGTCAGTGACAGCCTCTTTTGGACGTCCACTGCATTCGCCGTCTTCGGTGCTCATTTCACCACGTTCAAACTAAGCATACCAATCAATGATGGATGATTTTCCTGGTGCAGACCCCGGAAACTCTTCATCAAGCCAAGATTTTGCTTCAAATTTATTTTTTTCCTTCAAAAAGCAATATTTTATCATCACACGTAATTCTTTGGTTTTCCATCTTTTTTCATTCTTTTTTGCAAAAGTAGCTACATTCACAACTCAATATCTCACAAACTAATGGTCAGGCTGCAGTCAAATTTTGACACGTATCGTTTGAAGGATGGTACTAACTAAAAATCATATGGACCAAATACTAGCACCGCCATCTGTGCATCAGACCGAGACTTTTGTCAATTGGCCTAATATAAATTTTGAAAATTATATAATCCTAATATGGCAAATGCGCTGCATCACCTCCATAGCTTTTACCAAAAACCGTAAAACTTATTTAAATGAAATGCATCAGAAAAATATGGAATCAATTCGAATTTTTTGTTTCTCAAAAAACTTGATTACTTAAAAGCATTATTTTTTTTTACATCACTGATTCTTACGAGAAAAAATATTATGTAATATTCAGATAACATAGTGAGAAACAATAGAAAGAAGGTAGGAATTGTTGTAATATGCCTCGGGAATTCACTGCAGTTCTGTAGAATAAAGAAAATTATTCCAATAATGTATGCGATACAAATGCACACCTATTATATTTGACTTATGTTTTTGGCACAGAAAATTCTCGAATAGAGTTAACAAGTTTAAATTATTTGATTAGTCGCCTTAAAAGTTTGATAATCCATAATATAAATGAATTATGTATGCCGAATCACCCTGTAAATGGGTACGTAATAAAAAATAACCCTTTCCTACATTTATAGATCGATTCATATGAAATTCAGGTCAAGTGAAAAAATGGGATCCAAAGTTACAAGAAATCAAATAAGGGTTTCATTTCAATTCACTTTATTTATGGCTTCGGTTGCTTCACCACAAAACGAAAAACAAGCACGCAGTTTATATTATCGATTCCCATCATACGACTAGCGATATGTAATTTCACAAATAGTAATTTCTACTGCCATTAGAAGAAAGTTTCGATGCAATGGAGAACTAATAAGGCTAATAATATTCAGTAGCAATGGATTTTTGGGAAAATATGTAGGCGAATTTTAGATTTTCATTTGCCAAACTCATAACTTGAGAACTTCATTAACATTTACAGGGTAATTTACAGGGTATTTTGTCCTTTAAAAGGATGCTCAGTAGTTATATCCCGAGAGCTTGCCAAATACTAGATGAATTGGTAAGCACGTATAAAAAGGACTTTTTGCCGAAACAAATTTCTGTCGATTTTAATTGTAGGGCAAAAATAATACAAAACGAAAAATTATTAATTTCGGATGAATAGTAGTAAATATACATAGAGGAAGTACCCGCAATTTTTACAGCAGGCGTATCATTCGTAGCTATACAGTTAGTTGGTGATATTCCGAGGATCGATGCTTTGGCAATAAAATTTGTGAGCTGCTGCGGTTTTTTAACTGTCAGAGTCGTTGGAATGATTTGAAATTTGTCCCCTTAAAAATATCAATTATACATAGTTTACTAATAAGAGGTTTTATTTTGAATAGCCCACTATTTGGGAATCTGTCACTTTCGAAGCTGTAGTTTTTGAGCTTTGTTATTTGAAAAGTAAAAACTGGGCTATTACCATGTCCCTAATATGGTTAGATTATGTTGTCGGATTGTGATATATTTTCAAATCTACAATTTCACTTTATCATAAGGAATGTATATTATATTGAATGAAATATATTTATTTCAGTTATTCTCAAGTAAATATGCAAATTTGAATATTTGTAATCCAATATTTCTCCTTATTATCGAATTAATAGTATGCAGAATATTTTTTATATTTCTGTATCTACCGGCTAAAATCCAAGATTGGCCTTCATTGCACTCCTAGTGAAGTTTGTTTTCTGAATTTTTGCTATATTCAGGTATTCATCTCAATATATTTTGAGTTGATATAAAACGGTGATTCACTATAGGGCATAAGAAGTGCGTTCTTCTTTCAGCAAAATGCCATATATTGTTTGAGTATAAACTCAACGGTTCATGAGTTGATGGGATTCTTATGAAGAAAATAGTAACGACGAGGACTAACATTTTTTTGAATATTTTTGCAGAAAAAGTTTTTTTCGAAAAAACCTTTTTCATTTTCGATTCTGCAAATACATACTATTATAAGACTGAGGTTTGGATCAAAAATATATAGGGTGTTTATCAGAAGATCATGAACTTGGACAACTCAAATTCATCAAAACTCAAGATTCTCAAATTAGAACCTATATTTTTTATTATTTCAGTTAATTGTACGTATAAAAAGAGATGGGTCACTGAAATTAATACTTTGAAAGTCATCGAGGAAGAACTTTTTGACTTCCGAAAGAAGTAACTGAAATTCATGAATGCAACGAAAAATAAGGTCTTCTTAATTTTGTATTGCAGAGGGTTGCCATGTTATAAAAAACGAGCAACTTTTTGTTAATATTAAAGTGACAAATAGGCAACATCAAATACATTTTTCAGTATTGAGCACCCAAAAAATAACACGTCTACATTTATTTTTACTGTTCAGTGATGTGAAATATATTATTCACGAAGGTGATTGCACGTCCAAAATCTAAGTCACATGTTATAATTTGATGTTTCTAGATTGAGAAATGGCAAACCTAGTAGGCACCTTCAGAATAAGAACTTTCCTTTTCGGTTAGCACAACTTATCAAACCACAATACGATGATCCATAACCGTTTTTATTTTTGATTTTCAGATTCTGTCATTGAAATTGTATTCGAATATTTTTTTCTGAAGAATATTCGCACTTGAATAGTTGCTGCATATGTAACTACTTTCATTACACCATTGAAAACTGTACCTAAATATCACACATAATCTCTATCTAAATACTTCTGTTTACGAAGTTATCTGTTAACCATCCTACGTTCAACTAACAAAGATTATAGGGAATAATCACCAAGAAATGAGATAAATGAACCCTCAATAATTCCAATGATTCCAAGGATCAGGTAGAAATTGATTCGAACGTCTTTAAACCCAGTAGCAACAGCCTTAAATTGAAAATGATTAGCTGTGAAAGGCAAATAACGAAATTCTATGTATGTATAAACGATAAATGTTGTTCCTACACATGAAGGTGAGGTAAATACAGCTACATATCTCGTTCCATAATTGAATTGGATAGTGTAAGACAAACCAAGGTATCCAGTGATGCTTGTAGATTAAAATCGGTGTCGTAAAACATCTTGATCACGAAATCCTGCATTTATTTATTTCTGGTTGTTATATGTTTGACGTAATCCCTTTTATTTTATGTGTTTACCAACTGGACGAGTCTTTCGGCTAATTAGAAGGATTTCTGAAATCGGTGAACGTATGGATGTTTGTGCCCGTTTTCCCAAATTATTGAGGTAACGGATTACATTCATCATTCGCCAACGCGAAATAGACAAAGAAAAATACTTCTAGAATTCACCGTTAATGAAGGAGAGATAATACACACATCGGAAAAGTCTAAGGATATTTCAGTATATCTCGCATGGTAAATCGCATATTGCTTTTATCTCAAGTTTTTTGCAGACTATCAATTGAAATCATCATGCGGAATGAATTTTGGTTGTATACATATGCTAGCCAAGAAAATATGGGAGATATGATAAAAATAAAAAAAATGAATGTCGCAGTTAAAATTTCTGTATTTGATTTTAATCATTTCATGCATTCGTTAGATCGATTTTGGGTTATAACATCGACAATATTTTTCTATCAACTTCTTTTTATTATGTAACGACATCATTTAACTTTGGAAGAGATGAATCGAGTGGTTGGTTTACTTGAAGGGGGCATGAGACAAGTCGATGCAGCTGAGCGAATGGGTGTTTCACAAAGTGTTATAAGTCGTTTGTGGAGGCGTTTCAGAACAACTGGAAATCCTGCCGAAAATCATCCAGGACGTGGACGTTGAACAACTGCTATTCAAGACAGATTTTTGGTTTTGACCGCCCGAAGGCAACCCACTATAACGGCTCCTGAGTTGGTTATGGAATTTCAACGGGCTCATAATTTGACCATTGGGCGAGATACTGTGAGGAATCGTCTTCATGAAGCCGATCTTCATTCCCGACGGCCCATTAGGTGTCCACCACTTTCCAGAGGAAATCGCGCTGCAAGATTGAATTGGTGTCGTGAGTTTCAAAATTGGGGTGTCAATGAGTGGTCCACAGTTTTATTCACAGATGAATCAAGATTCGGATATCATCCAGATTCTCGTCGAATAAGACTATGGAGACGATCTGGTGATTTAGAACGCTTGAGACACGTCCAGGAAGTACACCGTTATAGAGGTGGTACAATTATGGTGTGGGGAGGAATTTCCATTGGACGTAGAACAGAGCTCGTTTTTCCTGATGGTTTTCTAAGAGCTCAGCAATATTTGGAAAATATTCTGCAACCAATTGTACAACCTTATGCAGAAGCTGTTGGTGAAAACTTCCATTTGATGCATGACAATGCTCGTCCCCATACCGCTCGTATTGTGACACAATGGTTGGATAATGAGGGAATTGATGTTTTGCCATGGCCAGCACAATCTCCGGACCTGAATCCGATAGAACATGTATGGGACATGCTTCAAAGAAGGATTACGCCAAATATGGGAAACGTCCAAAATGTTTTAGAATTCAGGGAGCTTCTGACAGCTAAATGGACAAATTTAAATCAGGAAAACCTAAACAATCTGATTTTGTCTATGAATCGTAGGTGTAGAGCCGTAATTAATCAACGAGGAGGCCACACATTGTATTAAATGCCAAACTTGAATTGATTTTCGATAAAAAATTACTAAGAATAATTACTATGTTTTTCGCAATTTAGAGACTTCGATTTTTTTCAGTTTTTCACTTTTTCATTATAAAAATTTCGGTTTATTTGAAGTATATAAACAATTATTGAATACATCTATACATAATTTCCTCGAATTTTCTTTCATTTAACTCAAAACCAATCATTTCGAAGAATATCCTTAGACTTTTCCGATGTGTGTATTGAACACATCCATTTTTAGGTTAATTCTTCGTTAATTATGTCTCGGGATATATTTATTAGTGTTTTTTAACACCTATGAGTCAGCTTTCTTTTATACACTGTGTCCGTAAACTACTTGTAAATCTCGACTAACAATTTATAATTTGGAATAGAAAGGATATGTATTTTAATATTTGACTAGTTTGATTCGGTTGTTAAAATTAAGTAAAATATAGTTATTCCTGCCAAATTACATATAATATATGAACATTGTAATAATTTTAACTTTCAAGACTCACATTGATTAGCCCTGAAGAAGGACAAGTTATTGTCCGAAAGCTTGGCTGAAGCAATAAAGAGATAAAATTGATCAAGTTTGACTACACACCCGATATCCTTTCTGTGTCCGTAAAGTATGGGACATATTCATTTTTAGCTTAACAGACCATTTTAAGAAATAATCCTGAAACACGTCAATTTTTCATTTTAATATACCGTATTTTAAAATAATAATCTAATATACAGGGTGAATTACTTTCGAGTGATGACGTCACCGTAATTTTTTTTAATGGGACACCCCCATTTTGTCTCAATTTTCCGATTACCCTAGCTGAGCTGATTCCAAAAATGTATCACATGTTGATTCAAATTGGTACAGTGTCGACAAAAATGCAATATTTTTGTGTGTGCTCATAAAGTAACGCGTAACATTCTTTATTAGTTAAATCAACAATATTATCAATAATACTTATTGTCTAGCGGCAATTGGTTTGAATGTAACACCCTGTAGTTTGTTACATTTTTAGATTAATACAAATGAGCTGTTTCCAAACAAGTTTGGTACTTGTGACCTAGCAGACAGAATATGAAAGAAATTATTTCTTATCAATTTAAAAAAACATAGTCGTCTAGTTTTTTGTGGAATGTCATTATTTGTCCATTGTCGCAAGACAAGAAGTATTTTTGATAATATTGTTAATTTAACTAATAAAGAAAGCTACGCGTCACTTTATGAGCACACACAAAACTATTGTATTTTTGTCCACCCTGTACCAATTGGAATTAACATGTGATACAGTTTTTGGATCAGCTCAGCTAGAGTATTCGGAAAATTGAGACAAAATGGGGGTGTTTCAAAAATTTAAAAAAAATGACGGTGACGTCATTACTTGAAAGTAATTCACCCTGTATATTCGATTATTATTTTAAAATACGGTAAATTAAAATAAAAAATTGACGTGTTTCAGAATTATTTCTTAAAATTGTTTGTTTAGCTAAAAATGAATTTGTTCCATACTTTACGGACACAGTGTATATTTATTTCAACTTGATTCTTCTTTGAATTTCAAGGTCCACTTGGAAAATTTATGTTTGATATTAAAGTCGAGGAATAGTACCTATTCTTCAAAAATTACCTGTTTTTTCATTCCATTTCTGAATGTATTTGAAACATTCGATTGATCATCTTCTCCCATCTTAATTTCAATTTTACGATATTTATAGGGTAAATAGGTATCGATTATATTGTCACAATTTTAGTCGAATAATGTGATTCGACGTTTACCTACAGTTTCATATATGATTTTTTTTTTTGAGGGTATCAATATAATCTGAGAAATAATTTAATATCTTATCGAATCCAATTAGTTCCTCCTTGTGAAAGCAAGAAAATAAAAATTTCAGGCTGGTGCCATACTAAATCCTGGACTATCGGCGAATTAGACTTGAAATTGAGTTAATCCTCATGTCCTGAATAAGCGAATAATTCGATTAGTTTAGTCCGTAATCCAATAGAGAAGTGTGCCAGCGAAAAGCTTAAATTTTTTAATCAATGACGTTGAAGTGGAAGACTAAAATGTAGCCATGTAGCCTTAGAAGGGCGATGGTCTCATGAAATCGGTGAAAAATGAATTAGTTATGTAAAGACTTCCAGAGCAGGCTCCAGGCATTCGTTTCATATCATATCAAGTATACCAGAATCAAATTAATATTTTGGTGATACTTTTTTTGACAGTTCTAACAACCAATCAAACTTTGTCATTTTGTGTCATAATATGAAACAGTTTCACCCAATCGAAAATTGCATTTAGTGCAATTATCAATCACTATTGTCATAGTGAGTTTGACAACTTGACATTCCAAATAAATTTCAAAACGATATGTTTTGGCAATGGGTATGTTCAAAGTAGGTATAACAAAGGATAAATGCGCTAAGCAAAGAAAAATTCCCAGAAATACAACATACATTCATAAATACATTGAATCAGTTACTTGAAAACTTAGGCTTGCAAAAGAAACCCAGATTCTTTGAAACTATTCATGCCTAGTCAAATGGATTGAATATCAATTGTTTTTCCAAAAGGAAGACATATAGAAAATACCATTCTATCGAGATAATTTTCTCGCCATAATTTTATAATAAAAACCCTAACAACACCTGTTGCGTTGAAGCAATTAAGTCTTCTTGCGATTGTTACGAAGTGCTAACGGCAAGAACCTAATAATGGTAATTGGTACGACCCTGGTTCGAATTGGCTGCCTCCAGCGGCATCTGTTTGAAAGGTTGGGGAGTAAGTATGAACTTGCCTAATATCATCATTTCAAGTACCTACTGTCGTAAACCTCATTCATATGTGATCTTGACTTGAATCATTCAGTTAATGCTAATTTATCTAATCGATAAAAAATTGAGAATACTTACATAATAAATGAACTATTTTCTTATAATAATAATATAATTTTCTTATAATAATAATATAATAAAAAGCAAATCTATAATGGATATGTTAATATCTCGATGTTTGGAATCGTTTCAGGAAACAATTCCAAAGGTTACGCAGTTTAAAAGTTGATTTGATGGATATTGGAAGAGTTGGCAATGTGAATGGAACATCGTACTCCTAAGCTATTTGTGACAATCAAAAACTGTGCTTAGGTAATTGAACTATTTTCTATCCATTTAAAAAACACAACAGATGTTTTCATATGTCGATCCATACTTTCGAAGCTTGATACTAGAAAAAAAAAAAGTGTAATGGAACTGGCGTTGCCAAATTTTACGAGCATCCTACACATTTTCACTATTTTAGTTGTAATTTAGTTATGGATAACATTTTGATGCTAAATTTCAAGGTCTGATAGTATAGTACGCGATGATATCTTCAAAACGAGATATCGCAATGCCCTTCATCCCTATTCGAAATTAGGATACTTATGCCCTACTTGCTCCCCCGAAGTTCCAGAACATGGTTTTTCGAAATTAGTTTGTGTCTGTCTCATTAATGATATATAAGTCGATGTCGAGAGTTTTTCTAAGATTATGTGATAATTTTAAGTATGCTGAGTCACTATACCTGTCTAACTTGATTTTTTAGGCTAGGTTAGGATGAACGAATCAGAACGCTAAAATAGAACAGCGTTATAATCTTATAATTTCCAGGAATTCTTATATTCTGTATAATTAATATTTTCCACAGAAGTTGAATTTTAAAGTGAAGGATATAAAATAACAAGATCCTTCGCTATCATAGATCCTATAGCCACATAAATAATAATAATTTCATTGCAGAACCTTAGAACATACATTAGAATACAGTAAACACTGTTATCACCGTAATTGTAAATAAAATAAAGTCCTGAGATCTCTGGAATATACAGGGTGATTCCCCGGGATGGCCTATTAGACGTTCATAAAAAACTAATCATAATTTTGAGTTGAAAATTTGCATATTGAGGTATGAGACTATGATATTTCTTCCTAAAATATTTTCAGATCTCTACAACTACAACAGACTACTACTTCCTTATATCAAATGACACACATAGTATAAATAGATACATAGATAAATAGATAACTTTATTTTCACAACACCATAGCTCAACAAAGATACAAGTGAAAAGAAAATACGTCACATACAATATTTCAACCTAACCTAAATACACAATATATACCCAACAATATTCATTTCAATCTATAACATGCTGAACAAAATTCTTCAATGCTATATGGTTCTATTTTCAAAATTAAGGACAATATAGTTTTTTTAAAGACTACAAAATTTCTCTCTTTCCTGATATTTATTGGAAGGCAGTTGAAAAACCTTATACAGCAATAAAATGCAGTTTTTTAGGTCATAGCTAAACTATGAATTGGATAGAATATAGAGTTTATACTCCTAATGTAGTCATTGTTTCTATATTTAACGAATAGCTCCTGGTTTTGATGGAAAAATAGAAGAACCCTATATATATACAGGCCAGGCAAAGTAAGGATATTAGCTCCACTGAACATACCTCGACAGGATTGTCTAAACTTCAATCACAATATAGTTCTCAAAGCATACTTCTTAATCACGAATACCCGATTTATGTACGAGCCACTACCCCAGAAAACTACTCCATAGCTCAACAGTGACTCGAAGTTCGCATAATATAAAGTCTTCAAAACATTACAGTTCACCTGGTGCTTTAGGACATTCAATGTGTATATAACACTGTTTAGCTTAGGTTTCAGACTGTCAACATGTTTTCCCCATTTCAGGTTCTGATCCACCCAGATTCCAAGCATCTTAGCAGAATTTCTAATCTGTATTGTGACTCTACTGTAGTCAATCTCACTAGGAATATCCAGATTGTGTCTGTCAGTTGTATAGATGACACATTCAGTTTTTGATGCATTCAGAACTAATCTGTTCTGTAGGCACCAATTTTCCAATTTGGAAATCATCCGCGAGACGTCATTAACAGCAGACTGGACACACAACGAGGATATCAAAACTGTTGTGTCGTCTGCGTACATGAAAGGTTCTTGGAGTGGGACATCGCAAATTCCAAGCAAGTCGTTGATGTACAATACAAAGAGAAGCGGCCCCAAGATGCTACCCTGTGGTACCCCCATATTGATTGTTTGCTCATCTGAAATGTAGGTTTTATCGTTGCAGCTATTAGATATATATACTCTTTGCTTTCTGTTCGATAGATTGCATCATCAGATAGCTTTTTTGACGACAATTTCCGCAATATGCCATAACTTGGGTAAAAACTCAACGGTTCATGAATTAATGAGATTCTTATGAAAAAAATGGTGGCGATGTACAGCGTGTTCATAAGAAGATCATGGACTTTGACAACTTAAATCCATCAAAACTCAATATTTTCAAATTAGAACCTATATTTTTCATTATTACAGTCGATTCTACGTACAAATATAGTGAGGGTTACAAGCAAACCCTCTACCTAAAATGAACACTTCAAGAGTTATCGAGGAAAAACCGCAATTCCTCACTGTGTAGAGTACACTGTGACTTCCGGAAAACACAGAAAGAAACTAAAATTCCATGTTTGGATAACTAAATTTTACATTTCAGGAATTATAATTAATCTTTCGTTGAGATTGTTGGGAAATCCATAAACTAATACAATTTTCAATTGGGAATAATTCATTACAATTCTTGTATTGTCAAATTTAGTTATGAAAACATGGAATTTAATTTCTTTCTGTGTTTTCCGGAGGTCACAGACTACTCCACTCAGTTATAAATTGCAGTTTTTCCCTCATTTAATGTAGAAATCGATTGAAATAATAAAAAATATAGGTTCTAATTTGAAAATCTTGAGTTTGGATGAATTTAGTGATCTTCTTATGAACACCTTGTCGACTCAGTTTCTGAAACAAAATCTCTAAAAGTATCTTCGGCCTGTATCCGAATCTATTTCTGACATAATAAATTCCATGCAGGTATTTTACGATTTTTTACTTCATAAAAGATAATGCTGACTAATTTGTTTTGTATTTTTCCAGATATTTCAAGATCATCTTATAATACATTCAATGATGTTCAGAATCCATAAATTTTGTATAGTTCCAATAATGCAATATATCTACATATCTATGAATATTTGTTTCGTGAAGTGGAAAATTTGGAACAATGCTCAATTCATAGAACGCCGATTTCATCGAATAAACTTGCTTAATTTTCCGAGTATTTCTAATCGCAGGAAGAATAGAAACGATGATAGTAATTAAACATACATGAAAAATTAGTGGAAGTATAAAATTTTTGTATAAATTATCAATTATAAAACGCAATTTGGCATGCAAATTGCAAAACCCGTAGCCAATTAGAAAGATTTGATTAGCTGTAGTCCTTGGTTCTTCTTTTGAATAATACATAATTATTTTTTGTTTCACCTTTCACAAATTATAGACTATGAAGTTCGAATACGGAGAGGGAGCTCGAAGAGCACTCGATATTAATCTGTAAATCGAATATGCTTTTTCTTCGGAACTTGGCAAGAGCTTCTGAAAACATATTTTTATGAAATAACGGAAAAATCATGGTTTCATTGAGGATAAGACAGTTCGATATTATATTATTAATATACTAAGTGAAAACCGAAATCAAGGAAAAACAATTTTATAGTTCAGTGTTTAATTCATTAATCATGACGGCTAGATCATTTCCGAAATTTTTGAATCGATGCAAAAACTCTGCTTTGTACTTGTTTTATAAGATGAAGTCAAAAGAAATCCATTATTTTTGCATTAAAAACAAGACTTTAATTACTATAGTGCCATTTCAAAGGTGATATCATTATGCCTTCCTCATAAAAGCATTGGTCCCTATTGGTAAAAAATAAAGGTCTATTTTCTTGTGAAAATAGACTGTCTTCATTTTGTGCCTCCGTAAAAACGAATTTTTTACTCGAAAATGCGCCAATGCTCTGGAGTGTATTCTGTCAAACTCATTTTTGCTAAAAGTCTTCTCATAGTGTCACAGAATACCTGGCTAGAGTAGATTATTCTCTGTCAATCAGGATGCAAGTATTTCAGAAAACTCTTTTGATAGATTCAGATTCAGATCTCATATGTTTAGTTATTTTTGATTGCAACAACGGGTATTTCCTCCGCATACACTATAGGACTTCTTGCGAATTCCCAACATCAACATTAAGGGTGATAAAGCAGATGTGGGAGGACCATAGGCAATTCCAAGAACAAAATGAGAATATACCTATATAAGAGCATGTGATTAAACAGAGTCGATTATTCTACCATAAGAAGGTTGATTCTGTAAAAATTCCAGGTATATATTGGGCTAATTAGATTTTAATTTCAATTAGCAAATAGGAATAGGAAGAGACCATCAAAGATAAATTAATTTTTTTATTGAAATGTCAATCTGAAAATCTTCAAGATTTAGTTTGAATGAAAAGCTTCCACTACAAGAAAATCAACAAGAAGAACGCATATTCTATTAAGAGACAAAAATTATCGATTCGAAAGGTTCTCAACCTTTTATCCATTCTATGAAGAAAATGTGCCACTGCCTGTTTCGGTATTTTCAGATTCGAGAAAAAAGTAGTGGAGAAGAGATATTGCTCTGAATTATAAGTTGGACGTGCCTTTGTAGATATTCAAGATGGATGTGATACGTATTGTAAGTGCTCCTATTATAATACATCATTATTTAAAGAAATTTGATATGGAGCTTTAATATCTTCTTACTACGAAAAAGCTGACTGGATTGATTTTATTCTTGGAACTGGTTCGGCTAGATGAATTATATACGATGTCTATTTCGACTATTATTCCATGGGAGTAATTGAAGATGCCATTGCATTCCACGATAGAAGAATGATATTGGTTGGACTTGATTTTATATACAGGCGGTCATTATTCCACTGATCAATTATATATTTTTGTGATACTGGAATTCTAACAGCTCATACTTACTTAGTTAAATAGAAAATTAAACAAAAATGTTATACTCCTTTCTATTGTATTGGACTCCCAAAATCAGCCGTTGGTAAGTCCTGAAATCCTGCCAGTCCCGTAATAGTTGTAAATGTTTTACTAGACAGCAAAGTGGTAGATTGACTGCCACGGCTGATAGTTCAGGAATTCAACCAAGACAGTCAATCTACTTTTCTGCCGAGTTAAACATAAAATTTTTTCGTCGATTGTTTATAATGAATATCATTATAAACAATCGAAGAATTTTGCAAAGTATTACAATTCCCACAATCTTTGGTGGCGTCTCTCTTCACGAAAACTGCTCCTGTGCCAATTATGGATCTCGAAAATCAAGATACTATTGATTCAAAATAAAGAAACAAAAAATCCAGAAAAATACTAACAGAAAATAGGATAAAAAACAATAATCCTGAAATAGCAATGACAACTACTTAACAAATCATCTGTTCCCTTAACAATCTTTCCCTCAAAATTTTTCTCAATAATCTCACAGAGAGCATCCCACATGAAATTAAATGATTATTATGTACCTTCACTGCATTGTAAGTGAAGGAGAACATGGCTGAAGCGAATCTAGGCAATGCAAGCCTTTGTCCATGCCTAATGGCAACCTCATGAATATCACTCCTAAAAATTAAATTTTCCCCCAAATAGGGAGGAATAGAGGAACTAACAATTCTTTCTACAGTCATCGTCATCTGAAGCCGAAAAATATTCTCGACCCGGAGCCACGCAAGTTGATTTATTCTTACACTTATTCCCCTATCATACTTTCTCAACCCGAAGATGAACCGACAGCACGAGTTCTGTACCTTCTGCAATCTATACCTTGAAACAGAATCAAGACAAGGATAAAATATTGTCAATACATAGTTCAATTTGGACTCTAATGACTCACAGAGTTACTTTCGCGAGGAGAAGTCCAAAAAATGTCTCTGCCGATATAAATGACGCAATGCAAGAAAGGACTTCTTCAATAGCAATGAGACATGTTCCCTAAATCTCAGCTGACAATCATAAATGATGCCAAGGTTCCTGCAACAAGTAGAAAATGGAATTTTCTCACCATCCATATTTACTTGAACTGTAACAGAAAGGGTTCCGGGGAAGAAAGGTATGTAGAAACATTTTTTCACATTTATTTTCAAATTATTCGACTGACGATTGCACATTATTGCTGACAAATCTTCGTTTAACTGATTAACAGCACGAGAGGGATGAAACGATAGACGAACTTGGTGTCATCGCAATAAAAATAGGTGGAAACAAATCTAACTACTTTATACATATATCCGATATATAAATTAAAAATAGTAATAGACCGAGCATGGAGCCCTGCCGAACTCCTGAGGTTATTGGACAAAAATCTGAAAAGGTGTCACGCAATCTGACACATTGGTATCTTCCAAAAAGGTAGGATTCAAAAAACCTCAGGGCTGTTCCGTCAAAACCGAAATAGTTCAACTTAGCACAAAGTAGATTATGGTCCAAGGTATCAAACGCGTTAATAATGGGTCATCCGCCTTAACCCGGTATAAGGATTCACGGCTTGGCTTGATTTTCAAGATACTTGGCTTGAGCTTGACTTGATTTCAAGTCAAACTCAAGTGTTTCAGAACTACCATCTTCTGACGGGAAAAAATGCTGTGAAGGATGGTTCAATCGCATGCAAAACCGTACTTACAGATCTTAAAGGCGAATATTTTGAAAAGCAATAAAAATATTTTGCATTATTTATTTTCTGTATTCTCGATACAAAAATAGTAACCCTCGTAACCATGAAATCTGTGCTAATTTGAGATATTGTTGTACAATTTTGTTCTACAAAATGTGGCAGACTGAACGGATTACCCTCAGAATTAGAGAAATAACTATATCAGTTATTTATTTGACACCTACATAATAAATATAAATATGGAAATAGGCTTAGTGCGGAGGTGTTTGTTATGGAAAATTCAATTCACTAGATTCAAAATATTCGACAGACCGCGAATAATAGGAATGATAAGAAATCATAATACTAGTTTACATACTAGACCGTTCGTCATGCTTCGAAATTGGGTCTCAAAAATGAATACCATTCTCTGGGAAGCCGAAAGTGTTATCTCGTTTTATCAAAACAGCGAATAAATGTGGAAATATTTCAGATATTAAGTAATCGTGTACTGAATAACATAAAATGGAACAAAAGTAGAACGAAAAATGTAAACTTTGATCAGACCATTCTCTTCTGATGATATCTTTGGATTTAACTGTCACTTCTATGGAATTTTTCTCTATCGGAAATGGCAACGTTCCTACTTGCGACACATATAGATGCATTCAATGGACTTGTCCTCCGCAAGGGATTGTCAATGCCGCTCTGAAGAGTTTATAGAGTTCGTAACAGATTAGTTTATCAGATTATCTTATGTGCAGATTATCTTCGTATATAGAATTAATAGAGATCGTTCAGAGATTTTGAAACTCTGTTATTGGCAATAAGCGGCGCACCAGGATAATCGAATACTTTTTTGAAGCAAGGTTGTTTACAGTTTCTAGCTTTTTCTTGGTGATATTTAGAATCCCTTGGAAAGAACAGGGCCGGCGCCAGCAATTTTGGCGCCCTTGCTGAAAAAGTATCAATGAACATCCCCCCCCCCAAACAATAAACAGCACCTCTCTCGATGCTAATTCGCTATTTTTTATTTTTCTAGCGTTTTTGCTAATCGTTTCCACTGAGTTTCGTTTTTTTTCGGACATTTTTACCTACAATATGATAAATTCCTGGATATATTCGACGTCGATGAACAATGCGTAAGTAATATATCTGATTCTCACATTTACAGGACACTGCGTTCGATCGATGAAAGATTACCTATCACGCCACAAGATACAGAGGGCGGTAAGGCATGCAAAGCTTCGAAAACTAAATCGGATTAAAAACATACATATGTACAACATACCGCTGAAAACATTTAGCATTTATCAGTGAATAGTTTCGAATGCAAAATCGTAGGAATTTTCCATATGTTGAATGTGTAAACAACTTCCACGTAATTCAAAGTGTTGTTTCTCGTCTTTGTGAAATACGTTCCATCCCTCATTCAATTAGGGTAATAGGCAATTCTGCTTATATTGGTTCGGCTGCCATGTGTTATTTATTGAACAAATGGCTTAGTGAAGACGGTTTGGAGATTTTTATTGCAGGGAATGTTGATGAACGCAGCAAAGCGGACCAACCTTATGTTTTTTTAAGAATCAAGACTATATATTTTCAGAAACATAAAAGGGCGGCCACAAACTGGGCTAAATTGCCGCCCTTCAAAAAGAGGCGCCTGAAATAGTTGCTTCACTGTTCCACCCCTAAAGCCGGCCCTGGGGAGGAACAGAATGTTGTATGAAATATTATTTAGTATCATTTGTTAATACAAACATATAACATTTCATCCAATAAGTTCAGGGTCCAGCTTGTTAGTTAGTTAGAACACTTTTATTCATGAAAATTTACTTTAATTCGTCAACATTCAAAATGACACATATATCCTAACACTCTTTCAACCTGTCAGAAACAGGGTCAAACTGCCGCCCTTTTAATCAATTTGTTAGTTATCTCCGAATATGCTAATAAAGCAATGTCTGGTCGACTCGGTGTCTATACCGACGACGAAAAAGCTTTTGACAAGGTGGGTAATGTTATTCTTCTTGATAAGATGAAAGGTTTTATATATTCAATGAAGATTGCTGAATCTTAACTGGTCAATCGTGGGCACATTGTCAGAATTTCTGATTCTCAATCTGAGCCTTTCATTTCAACTTTTGTGTACCCAAAGGGAGTTTTCTTGGACCATTATTATTCAATTCATTATTAAATGATTTGTCTGATTGTTTGATATATTCCCACTATCTGCTATATGCTGATGATTTCAAAGTGTTTAAGATAATTAGGGATGATCAGGAATATATGAATAGATCCACAAACTGATCTTAATTCAGACACTGCTTGGTTTTAGTTATGAATGAATATTCAGTTATGACATATTAGATTAGATTTGGATTTAATTAAGGAGGTTACGTTTCACTGCAACCTAATGGTCTAATGTGCCCCTCATCAGAGCTATTCTCTCCATAACGTGATCTACAGCTCACCTTCTAGTTCCAGAGTTCTAATGAACTCTAAAATCTGGGATGGCTTCAAGGAGGCAAATTCCTCACTTTCGTGTCCAAGACAGGTTTTGCGTTGGCTAGCGATGGCGAGGCATTCCGTCATCAGGTGATCCGGAGTTTCTTCCTTCTCCCCGAAAATCTCATCATTTTCTGTTAGACCCATTCTCATGAGGTGTTTCCTAAGGCGGCAATGCCCTGTGAGGAATCCAGTGAGGAGGTGTAGCATATTCTTACTAAGATCCAGATACTTCTTGGATCTTGAAGAGTCAAAGTTTCAAAGAAAATTTTTGGAGTGATCCAGACCAGGAAGATTCCGCCAGAGATTTTCTCTTTCGGTTACCTCCTTTTTCTGAAAATCTTTCTTGTAGGTGCGAAGGTGCATTTGTCTACACCACAAAAAGGTTCCCGGCCGATGAAAGGAGTTTGTGCTCCTTTTCTGGAAAATGTGTTGGCCTCCTCCTTCCCTCTGATTTCCGAGTGGCCGGGAACCAAGACCAAAAAGACTCTGTTGTTCTTACCCATTTAATTAAGTTATCTCCGGCACTCCAATACCATCTTAGAATCGATGGTCGTAGACCGTAGTTATGACATATACAACAAGAAAAGACTGACTGGTGAAAAACGATTATATGGAAGGTTCTGTTTTGGAAAGTAAATATGAGGCTAATGATTTGGGTGTTCACTTCCAGCCTAATATGAATTATAAATTTTAATGATCATGTCAAACATTAGAAAAAAGCTTATAGAGCCATGGTATTCGTAATATGGCACAATGAAATTTTACAGATACATATCTACCTACATCAATACAACTATACATTGCTCTAATAAGACCATAATTAAAATATGTGAATATCTGAAGTTAGGTCCCCAAAGACAATTGTTCTTATTGAAGCGGTCGAGATGTCGAGAAGGTGCAAAATAAGTTTCTTCGTTATTTATTTTTAAAACGAAACCATCATAATGGTGGTTTGCTGATTTTCCATAGATCTTTGTAATTTCGATATCATGTAGCTGTAGGAGTATTAAAAGTCTTGTATATAATTACTTATTTCTATAATAGGGGTTTATGCGATTCAAATGAATAAATCATAAAAGTTTGTTTTCTTGCAGAAAAAGATCCAACATAGACTTATACATTTACTTATACATTGTGTCCGTAAAGTATAGAACATGTTCATTTTTAGCTAAATAGACCATTTTGAGAAATAATCCCGAATCACGTCGATTTTTTATTTTAATTTACCGTATTTTAAAATGATAATCTAATATACACGGTGAATTACTTTCGAGTAATGAAGTCACCGTCATTTTTTTAAAATGTAACACCCCCATTTTGTCTCAATTTTCCGATTACTCTAGCTGAGCTGAGAGCTGATTCCAAAAATGTATCACATGTTGATTCCAATTGGTACAGGGTGGACAATACAATACAATAGTTTTGTGTGTGCTCATAAAGTAACGGGTAACGTTCTTTATCAGTTAAATTAACAAAATACTTATTGTTTAGCGGCAATTGGTTTGAATGTAACACCCTGAGTTTGTTACATTTTTAGATTAATAAAAATGAGCTGTTTCCTAACATGTTTGGAACTTGTGGTCTAGCAGACAGAATATAAAAGAAATTATTTCTAATTTTTATACATTTTTATCAATCTAAAAATGTAACAAACTACAATCATTATTTTCGATAATATTGTTAATTTAACTAATGAAGAATTTTACGCGTTACTTAATGAGTACACACAAAACTATTGTATTTTTGTCCACCCTGTGCCAATTAGAATCAACATGTGATACCTTTTTGTATTTATATTCGATTTTTATTTTAAAATACGGTAAATCAAAATCAAAAATCGACGTGTTTCAGGATTATTTCTTAAAATGGTCTGTTTAGCTAAAAATGAATATTTGTATAGTTTTATCCCGGAACTTATGAAGAAAGTAGATACAACAATTTAAAAGGAAATAGAATATTCAGCTACTACGATTTTGAAGGATATTCGAACAAAAGTTGATAAGAAAAATATTGGACTAAATTTTTCTGTTGAATTTTATTAATGTTTATTTCATTCTGGCCTTTGGCATATTTGTGCCTTGACTTCGAGAGCCATAAACCAGTGGAGAACCTTCTTGTTTGTATTCCATCAATTATTCTCATATCAATTCCCTATCAATATGGTATCGTCCAAGAAAAATAGGTAATTATAATCAATATTTAAACATGTACGGTTTCAAAAACGAAGGATAACTAATTATGGAACAATAAAAAATTCTGAAACATCTATTGCAACTATTAAACTTTTTCCAAGTGAAATTCTTCTAACACATCAAGAAAATGAATGAAAAAATATATTTCGAATAAGCATTCAATTTAGCTTATCGCTTTCTGAATTCCTTAATAGAAAAAATTCAGTTAATATGGCAGTCAACACTAATGACTTTCAAGAGAAAAACTCATCGAGTGGGTAAATATCTTCCATTAGATTCAATGTAAACTTTCTGTTAGCAAACGAATAGCACATTTCAACCCCTTTCAATTATTCAATTGGGATATCGATACTTTTTTTAGTCATAATTGAGAGTTTCCTCAAGAAAAAAAAATTTTATCGTATACCTAATACAAACCCAGTAAATTGTTTTATGTATTCCTCTACATGAAAATGAATTTTGAAATTTGAAATGGCACTCTAGAGCTCGAATTACATTGCTGGATCGCTCTTTTCATATCTACTCCTTTTTTTTTAACTCCTTTAAAAAATTAGAAATTTATTTTCTAGTGCATATTAAATATTTCATTGGCATATTTTTAAATGAAACCGAATCATGATGTCGAAACTGTTTTACATTTAGTACCAAAATAGTTTTCTTTCGAAATTTCCTCAGAACATTCTAAAGGGATTGTCCCGAATAAAACTCTCCAGTTGACATGGAAGGTCAGGAGCTTTTGACTACCCCAAGTACAGCATTGGATATACATACCTTCATACAGTTTTGTGGTGGTTTGAAGAGTATAAAGGAAGGTTGACTCAAAAGCTCCTGACTTCACGTCAGAGCATGTACAGGGTGGGCAAATAAGCGAGGTAAGCGGTTATATCTCAGGATCCACTCATCGTAGAGACTTGCGGTAAAACATTTTACCACTTAAGGGGACAAGAGAACACACTGGAAATTATTTTGAAGTTCATACCTCTACCGCTAGGGGGTGTAATAGCTACCGTCGAGTAGAAAAATGAATTTTACTCGAAAATGTTACATATGAAGTTGAAGACAAAATATCATCACTGTAATCCTTGGAAAATTCTATATCTTTTTTAATTGTCACTTTCGATTTTGCGACATCAAATAAGGGTAGGTGAAAGGGAGAAATCTGACTGATTGAAACGCCTGTAACTTCAGGTTGGCTCAACATTTTTGATCAAATTAGATCTCGTTTGAAAGATAATATCTTGTTGATTGAGGACAAAATATAGTCATGATAAATTTGTTTTTGCTGCTTTCGATAGGGAGCGCTTAGTCAGAAGTTCATTGTTTTGTTCATTTTACTCCGAAATTTCAAGTGTAATGATAGGATTTTCTTAACATAAACAGAAATTCCATCAGATTTGCATGAAAAAACCAACCTGTATATCGCAAAGTGATAGTTTCAGACGTTCTGAAGTTATGGCCGAAAGAAGATATTGTTCAACTGATGCACTGCGAAAAATCAAATTGTGTTTTAAGTTCTGACAGAAACAGAAATCCCATCAAATTTGTATGAAAAAACCAAAAGGTGCAAAGCGATGGCTTCAGGCGTTCTGGAGTTATGGCCGAAAGAAGACACAATTTAGTTTTTCAGTTGAAGAATATCTTTTTTCGTTCATAACTCCAGAACCCCTGAAGCTATCGCTTTGCGACCTTTTGGTTTTTTCATACAAATTTGATGGGATTTCTGTTTCTGTCAGAACTTAAAACACAATTCGATTTTCCGCAGTGCATCAGTTGAAGAATATCTTCTTTCGGCCATAACTTCAGAACGCATGAAATTATCGCTTTGCGACCTTCAGGTGTCATGCTAATTTGATGGAACTTCTATTTCTGTTAAGAAAATCCTATCATTCCATTTGAAATTTCGGAGTAAAATGAACAAAACAATGAACTTCTGACTTGGCATCCCCCTATCGAAAGCAGCAGAAACAAATTTATCATGACTATATTTTGTCCTCAATCAACAAGATATTATCTTTCAGACGAGATCTAATTTGATCAAAAATGTTGAGCCAACCTGAAGTTACAGGCGTTTCAATCAGTCAGATTTCTCCCTTTCATCTACCCTTATTTGATGTCGTAAAATCTAAAGTGACAATTCAAAAAGATAGAGAATTTTTCAAGGATTACAGTGATGATATTTTTTCTTCAACTTCATATGTAACATTTTCGAGTAAAATTCATTTTTCTACTCGACGGTAGCTATTACGCCCCCTAGCGGTAGAGGTATGAACTTCAAAACAATTTCCAGTGTGTTCTCTCTTATACTTTAGTGGTAAAATTTTTTACCGCAAGTCTCTACGATGAGTGGATCCTGAGATATAGACGCTTACCTCGCTTATTTGCCCAGCCTGTACATAACATTTAATGGGAAATTTTTCTAATAGTTGATTGATAATTATTAAGAAGCAGAAAAATTATTGAGGACGAATTATCATTTCTGTTCTAAAATTTCAAAATGTATACAGAGTAACCAAATATAATACGTTTCCCTGCTGAAAGGTCAATACGTGGAAACCTCCAATATTCAATTCCAATTATACCAAATTCGATATTTTTATTACCGGTCATTTGAATATCGTTGACTTGTTTTATTTTGTATTTCATTTATATGTCAGTTGAATTGAATTGAACTGAATTAATTTCTTTGTTCATTTTTCAAAAGTTAGTCCGAGGCTAACAGGCGTACCTAGAGCCCTCTAGAAAAAGCTCGATTTGATGTTTGGAATACGTTTCATGAAACTATTGGATGCGTAGTGATGGACATTGTTAGATTTCTAGCAAAAGGAACAAAGGTAGGCCATTTAATCATGCGTAATTCATTGTCGATTCTTTCATAGAAAGTCAATGAGAGGAGTAACTGTTGACGGAAAAAATTCTTATTGGAGAGGAAAGCAATCTATTGATGTCTGTCTGTATCTGTACCTGCATCATCACAAAGGCATTCTTTGCAGGGATTAGATATATTCTGCTATGAATTGAAAACAAGCTCGCTTTCCTGAAGCTGGAAATACATTTCATGAATGTGAAAGAATTTTCAACATCCGTTGGATACTGTGTATTGAAAGAATTGAATTGAAAATACTAGGTTTCAATGACTTCGAATGAAAACGAAATGTTCCAATATTTTTGAACAGATAATGAAAATCTAAACCAAGCTACACACGAACGATTGAATTGAACATTGAACCTGAATACTGAGATCTGAAGATTATCGTAAATTTCACTACATAAGTTTAGTTTAGATTTTCAGATCTTGTAACAGTTGACGAAGTCGATAAGAAAACTAGCTTCAAGAAAACATTTACTACGATGCTAAGTAAAGAAAAAGATTGAGAAAGGAAGTCAAAAAAATACCATCAAATAGTACACAGATGGTTCTAATATGGTACTCGTATTAATTGGGCATCAAATATTCAATATCGTTAAGCCGCTATGTAAATTTTTTTAGCTAGATATACTTGCGTTCGAAAGACGTGAGTAAATGTTCCTAGTCAGAAACTATCAGAATTTTGAAATTCTTACACTCGGGCTGCAACAAAAGCATTGATATTGCATATTACCGATTCTATAAGATAATATTGGAGTGCCGAAGAAAACTCAACGAAATAGGCAAGAATAACAAAGTCAGTTTAGTCTGGATTCCCGGTCACTCGGGAATTAAAGAAAATGAAGAGGCTAGCTAGAGAAGGAGCACAAACCCTTATCATTGGTCCAGTAAAGGTAATTGGACCTACAAGAAACACCTTCAGGAGAAGGAAAAAAGAGAAAAACTCTATCGGAAGCTTCCTGGGTTGGTCCTTTCAAAAAAGTCTCATCGAAACTACGAGATCCAAGAAGTATCTGGATCTCAACAACATGCACCACATCCTCACTAGATTCCTTATAGGACATAGTTGTCTCAAGAAGCACCTCATGATGAGCAGTCTAGCAGAAAATTACGAGTGCAGATTCTGTGATGAGGAAGAAACTCCGATTCACCTGGTGACGAAATGCATCGCCTTCGTTAGCCAAGGCAAAAAATGATTAGGACAAAAGGCTAGTAGGAGTGATGAAGTAACCTCCTTGAAGCCATCCCAGATGAGTGGAGAGAATTCTGGAAATGGAGGTTGAGCTGTACTCTAGAGCGAGAGTAATGGCGAGAATAGATCTGAAGAAGCACAATAGACCATAAGGTTTTATTATTATTATTATTATTATTTGAACTGGGGTCGTTTTGCTTCGGTAAGCCTTCCGGGAACTACGACCATGCAGATCTTTTGTTCACTACCCTACTCATTCATAGAAACCCAGGAAGGTCTTCAACGACGTTAATAAAATTGACAACCTCTCTGGTATCCAGGACCGGCTTGCCCATGTGAATGGTTCTTAGGCCAGCCAGCTCTGGACACTTGCATATCAAGTGTTCAGAAGTTTCTACTTCCGATCCACAGATCCTGCAAATCTCGTCTGCTGACTTACCCATACGGTACAAATGATGTTTGTACCGACAGTGCCCCGTCAGCAGTCCCACCATCACCCGAAGCTCCGCTCGTGACAGCTTCAGGAGTTTTCTGGTGTAAGTAGGTGAAATCTTCACGAATTTCTTTGCCTGAGCAAGTCTAGGAGTGTTAGTCCAGTGGATTGTCCTACTGTTCAACTCCCATAGCTGGACCGCAGCTTTGTATTGGTCTTTTCCTATCCCACAGAAAGGCTCAGGTCCAGCAGGTCTTAACCTTGATGCACTTTTTGCAAGCTCGTCCGCTCTCTCATTTCCTTCAACCCCACAGTGCCCCACTAAGACCATAAGGTCTTAGCGCCCTTGAATCTACAAGTCGAAAATTCAAGCTAATACAATTACATAGCCGAAAACCTAGAATTAATCTATTAGACTAATCGAAAGACTAACGGCTGTCGCAACTTGACAGTGACAGAAAAACTGATTATCCACAAATCGACAGTTCTACACAACTTGTTGCCTGTAAACAAATTATTGTTAGCAATAATAAAAAGGATATTTCATCACGCCTACATAAAAAAAAAATTTTGTGAAGCACGAACATCTGTTGAGCGCTAATGATGATGAGCATTTTTGTTATTCCATATTAACATCCAAAATCTTAACTCCGTTCGTTTTATGATCACGAAAATATTGGATCATATTTTTTTGACATTTTTTTTTAAATTTCTTTGGTTTTGTTTATGCGATCAGCATAAAATTTCGCACGATGTTTAAAAATACATTCTACATTGAATTCTGATTCTGCCTATTAATGAACTCAATATTCAAGGTCCGAACCTACACTGCAAATTTCAAATTTCTAGGTCCTTCTTTTCATAAGATATGGTGTGACAGACGGACCGAGAGACGGACTTAATAAAATTGAGGATGGATTAGTCATCTGTAAGCCGATTCTTACGTTTGAGATCATTGACAACTCAAAAGGTGTAAGTGCATATATACACCCTGTATAGTTCCATTGATATCATGCAGATTGAGTCTTCCACTCCTATATAACAAGAGGAAGATTCAATCACAATGATAGCGAATGCACCAATTCAAATATCGGTAGAATACTCGCACTTGACATATTTTCGAATTGAACAGCTGCTTTTGCCACAGAAACAACGAAATCGTTCAGAATAGAGGGACAATTGTCCATTCCAACAGGTTTCTGCCGATAATAGTGATAAAACATTGCGGATGAATGAAAACAGTTAACTATTCGTACTTCCTTTCGAATCCCAATCAGTGGGCTGAAAAATCGAATTGATATTTTCGACCCATTATCGAAGAGTAATTTATCTGATCCCGTGTTCAGATAAATATATGGAATTGAAACCACCCACTTGACTATCGGCGTTGGCGATAATGGATTAGAGGTGGACGTGAAATAAATTGAAATTGCGCTAATCCTTCATTCACCTGACAATTCTTTTTCTATGATTGTTACAGGGCTAGAGTGAGCTATATCAGTTTTATAATATGTAGTAGAACGAATGTTGGAGCAAAATTTTGTGAATATTGTAATTTTCAAGATATAAAAAATAGTTTTTGTATAATTTCAATATCTTAGAAACCATTACTCAGATTTCACTGAAATTTAGTGTGCACATGAAGTTCAAAGTTTCAAAGTGAGTTATTCAAAAATTTAATTACGAATTACGGAGAAAAATAATAACAAATTTTTAATCTGTTGAATCCTCCAATTAACAGGATATCTTTTGGAGAAAGCTTCAATTAACGAGAAAAAATAATGGGGGAAATTAATAAATAAGAAAAGATAATACAAAAAAAAATATTTTTTAAATTATGTATAGGTACGATGCATATTTGTGAATTTTAGATTGAGCGTAAAACACACAACTTCCACACTAGTAAGAAAAGTTGGACTTTCCCCACTTGTTTCTTATTTATTTCTCCTCATAATTTTTTTTCGTTGCTTGATGCTTTCATCAAACATCTGAAGTTTTGAACAGAGGATGAAACTGTGCATTGCTAAGATAACTTTTGAGATTACAATTAGGTGAAATAATGTGCTACTAATTATTTCAGTTTTTGTTTGATTCTTATGATTGAAAATTGATTTTTGATTTGTCATTTGTTTCTCCAGGAACACTTCTTCAAATATGCTCTGTAGTTTTTGTGTAGAAGATTTACACTTCATATCTTCACAACACTTTATTTTATGGCAAAAACGAAGATGACAAAATGGTCCTAGTTTTTCCACGAGTAATGAGAAAAGAAAAATGTATATTCCTCTTCAAAAATGTAATGGACCTTGAAATCAATCTCCAAGGTGATATTGGATGTCTGCGTTCGATGTCTTTTTGAAGACTAAAAAATTTTCATTTGAAATATTTTTCCATCCAGACTCTTCCCATGTAGTTATTTCAGTGGATTTTTCAAAATGGGTCACGCAGTATATGTATATAGGTACCTAATTAGAATGTCATCAAGTCATTAAGGTATAAATTGAAATACATTATCTGTCAGTTACATATTATTCAAACCATACGAATTATTCAAAATAATATTTCCGCTAAGAGGATTGAATACTAAACCTATCAAATCTAAAATATCCTTTGTGAGAAGTTATCATTCATCTTATCAATAAACATAAGCAGATTATTCTCACAAACAACATATGGTCGAATGATTGTAAATGCTTCACTAGAGGAGACAATTCGTGTTTTTTATGAGCTTCAGAATATCCGAAGTTATTCTTGAAACAATTCATAAAAACATCTCGAAATTTTCGGAGACTACTCTTTCATCAGGTAGTATGTGTAGAGAAGTCAGGTAGTAAATTATAGACAAAAAAATCTTGCTCCAGACTTGATATGAAACTTGTCATGAGCTATTATGACATGAGATTATTCGACGAATTTCAAACTAGTTGAATCTGTACTCATGAAAATATTGAATTATTTTTTGTGTTTTCTGTGTATTTTTATGGTCCTGTTGACTCGATTACCCATAAAATTTTGCATTGAGCTTTAAATTTAGTCACTGAGTAAAATTGATAAAACAGGTATTTTGTGCTCACTTCCCGGACGCTTTTTCTCTGAGAAAGTAGCATTTCCCGGCCTAGTCCGGAAAGTACGTACTTCCCGGACTAGGCCGGAAAAGAATCATAGAATCCATAGCAACCGAGATAACGGCTGACAGTTCATATGAAATTAGTTGTCAAAAATTTGCATGTTTTTTTATCGCAATCGCAATAAAATATGGAAAGCAGCAGCGATAGTGTTATTTTACATGGTTGCCGAAAAAATATTGTACGCCCGAAAATGGTTTTTTTGGACTCACAGACTTCCAGGACTCGCTTACGCTCGTCCTGGAATTTTGTCTATTCGTCCAAAAAAACCCTATTTTCCGGACTTGTTACGTAAATTACTATTATTTTCTCATATTCTGACAACGTTATCAATGTGACTTTTGTCGCTGAATTTAATACATACTACATTATTTGGTGAATAGTGAACCGATTTTAAAAATTTTAATTGGCTTGTGCACAGAACGTAAATAACTTTTAAACTAACCTACACTCGACATCTCTTCCCTATTCAAAAAATGTTGGAGATTACAGCCACCTTCACGGGGGGCGAGGTAGCCTGTATGAATAGGTACATTCACACGAAAATGAGCAATCAGAATTTAAGAAGAATTACCAATATCAATATGTACCTTGAGCATAGGCTTGAGCTTGATTTGATTTCGAGTCGAGCTCAAGTCGAGTAGTAGTTTTTCAATCTCAAGTCAAGTCAAGTATTTATTTATCAAGTACTTGAATCTTATCATGCTACTTGATTTTAAGAAGTTTCATTGTAGTGTCACATCAATAAAAAAATGATAAAATGAGAAGGAACCTTGCAAAAAAACACTTTTATTTATTAAACGTTGTATAAAA
The DNA here is from genome assembly GCF_914767665.1 of Harmonia axyridis. NCBI lineage: Eukaryota > Metazoa > Arthropoda > Insecta > Coleoptera > Coccinellidae > Harmonia > Harmonia axyridis. The sequence continues at coordinate 12,402,155 of NC_059505.1, forward strand.
GAACCAAAAATATCAACTTTTTCGAAATAGAAACATGAATTGAATCAGTATAGACAGAACAGAACAAAAAAAAATAAAATTTCTTAATATTGAGAATCCTATAGGCTTTGTTTGATTTCATAATTTCCCATCCACGATCTTATAGATTTGTCGCCCAACCTATTGCGGGTTTTTGTAACTGTAAGAGCAGTTCTGGAAAATTGCTTTTCAACAGAAGCTGATGGCGCTGGCGTTGACAAAAAAACCTTGGCCATTTTGGCCAAGTTTGGAAAGATGTTTCTTACTACCAAAATCTACCAACAGATTTCATAGAAATGTGAGAAAACTACTAATAAAGTCACACTGGCGAATATTTCAGTTTCTCGGCTCACGAGCCCTTATTTAGTCTAAGCGCGCACAAGATTGCAGAAATATATGCCGTGCGACGCGTGCATATCAAGCTCAGGTAATATTAAGTAGCTTAGTAGCTTGATATCAAGTAAAGCAATAAATATCTAAAATCAAGTCAGGGCAAGCTCAAGTATGTCATTTTTCACGAACTTGATTTTACAGTCAAGTAATTGGTTGGAATGTCAAGCTACTTGGCTGTTTGAATCCCTACTTGAGCATCTGGCACCTGAAAATAGGTGTGTAAACCCGAGTGTAAACCTAAATAGGTGTTAATAACACTCAATACGACAAATTTTGTTAATCAGAAGATAGGTACCGGGTTTTTCACCATAATTTGATCCCCCTTTAAATTTGTTACTGAAAGAGGTACAAAAAAATGTTTTCTACAAAAGTTTCACGAAATCGACTAGTGTTTTTTAAAATGATTTCATAAAACGAAATATATACAGAGTAGGCAGCATATTGATTGCAACTTAATTTTTTCAAATGGAACACCCTGTATATTTTTCTTTGTTTGACTAGCTCTTTTCCCCTGATTTCGAATATATAACATATGTTTGGTCTATCTCTCATATTCTGAGTACCACAGAGTTTCAAATTGTAAGAACCAATTAGCATGCTCAGTAACCAGTTTTCAGGTGGTATATACAGGGTGTTTCATTTGAAAAAATGAAGTTGCAATCAATATGCTGCCCACTCTGTATATATTTCGTTTTATGGAATCATTTTAAAAAACACTAGTCGATTTCGTGAAACTTTTGTAGAAAACATTTTTCTGTAGCTCTTTCAGTAACAAAGTTAAAGGGGGGGTCAAATTATGGTGAAAAACCCGGTACCTGACGTCTGTCATTCCTGAGATGTTGCTCTAATTGAGTTGAAACCAAAAAGTCGAGGATGAAATTAAAGAATGATAATTTATCGAAAACTTAATTGGCATTATATCAAGAAATAGAAAAGATGCATTGCTTCAATAATATGAGATACTTATTGTATTAAATTCATTTTTACAAATCAAGACCAAAAGAAAAATAGTGAGAAAATTAATGAATTCATGCAAGAAAAACAAAGATCCAATCCATACACGAAAATGTTTCAGAAATCTCCCAGGACTGACCTACACACAATCGAAACGGTTCCAGTGGAGTGTGTGAATTTCATGAACAGATTCATTGAATTGCTGCCGATTCGAATTTCAATGAGAGAGGAATCTCATTATCACCGTTCTTCGATTTAATCAAACGCTATGGACCAATTTCGTAAGACCGATTCTCGTTCGTTATCCAGGTTGCCCAGATTTGCGGGTCAACGACCCTGAATCTCATAGCCGACTAGACGAAATGAAAGCATCTGCAACTTCGCAAAACGGCACACATTTTTCTGCACTTTTAGCCAACCGCTCCGCGAAATATTGGAGCGTGCCAGTGGCGGAACGATGCGAAAAGAACGTCAACGTCTAGTAAAACGCTAATAGAGGGGAATTGCATGTGCCGCTGAGTTATTAACACGAATGTCGAATTAGAAGATACTTCTTGATATAGTCGTCATAATGTAACCCGAAATGAAGGCTATGATTATTTTTAATTGGATCGTTGAAGGTGATAGGTATAGCGAAATATGTCTTCTAACATAGGTATACACACATTGTCAAAAGTCTTGGCCTCCCCTATCAACTCTCAACTTGGTGAATGTAACATCACAATTTTTTGTGTGTGGGATCTTCACTATCTTATCACTCAAATCAAAACAATAAACCAGCAAAAAATTCTTCTAGTTAGGGAGAATACAGGTGTATTCGAAGTTAATCAGTTTTCAGCGATTAACGAGAGTTGTTATATTGAGAATACTCCGTGGAAAATGCCGGGACGTCAAATTTCTCAGTTTGACCGGGCAAGAATAGTAGTCCTACATCAGAAATCTTTGTCGACCCATCAGATTTTGAAATGTTTGAACATTCTACGGACTTATAGTGGATCTATTCCTGGAAATATAATAATAATACAGGGTGTTTCAAATTAAATCGGCACCATGGCTAACTCCGTTATTATTGATGCTACGATTTCGGTTAAGTGGGCAAGGCAAACTGGTAGCATTTTTAGTGATCTTTTCGATGCCGAAAACAAAACAAAAATTGACACTCGCGTTGTCAAAATATTTCATGAAATTATAGTTTTTTCAATGGAACACCCTATATTTTTTCATGCATTTCGATTCGTAATAACATTCTCAACAATAAAGCTCATATCACCTTCCTCCCTAAAGTGGAAAATGAGCGACTTATTTTGAAATATTTATTTTTTTCACTAGTACAAAAAATTTATTTGTTTTGGCGAATAAACCTCATGATTGTCCAAACAACCATTTTTTGTACTCATACGAATGACAACATTTTGTTGCTAATTGCAAAATGAGACAGTAAAAAGCAAAAAGTGCGCTGGGATGTGAACTCGTGAAACCCGTGATCATCATGTAGCACCACTCAATCGACACCACTAAGCTATTTGATATTAATAGATAAAACGATAATTTCTATCTTAAAGCCATTTCGCTAGCCGCATTCATTTTGTGAATCAATAGCGTCAATAGAAGGGCTCAATTATGTGTTCAATAAGAAGGCGGTGTTTTTGACCATTTACTCGATATTTTATAGCGCTTCGTCAAATCAGTTTGTTATAAATGCTTTCTATTAATACAACATACAACTGTCTTATTTTCACTTTTACGAAAAAAAGTCATATGAGCTTTGTTATTGAGAATGGTATTACGAATCGAAATGCATGAAAAAATATAGGGTGTTCCATTGAAAAAAATGTCATTTTATGAAATATTATGACAACGCGACTGTCAATTTTTTGTTTGTTTTCGGCATCGAGAAGACCACTTAAAATGCTACAAGTTTGCCCATTTAACCAACATCGTAGCATTAATAATAACGGAGTTAATAATGGTGACGACTTAATTTGAAACACCCTGCATAATATAATAGTATAATGGCGCTACGTACTTTTTTCGGACGATTCGGTTTACAAAGTGATAGTCTACGAGAAAGAGTTTGAAGAGGTCCAGGCAGACTAGAGCGACTTAATTTCCCCCAGGAAGTTGTGACCTTTCAATTATATTATGTGTATGATGTAATAATAAATTTAGATTTTTTCCCATTTTTCCTATTTTGTCTTATCCTACATAAAACAAGAAGTAACAAACAAAAATTTTCTATCAAATATATTGCAGTTGAAAAAGAGGAAAATATTCATCTTATTTCCAGAACATAGATTGTTTATTACTTCGGGAACCTAGGGGGGCCAAGACTTTTGACGATGTGTGTATGTTCTTTTTTCTGTTATTTGACTTACATTTCATCTGTTCGAAATATTATTTTCAGAACTGAATCGATATTTGTGGCTTTCATTTACTTTATCACAAAAATATTTTTTCGATCATACGTCACTTGTCAGAAAGAGAAATTTTGCATGTAAGAAATCTAAAAAAACGACTGTGTATTGAGACAATTGTTATTTGGAGAGTAGGATAACTTGTATTTATTATCAATTGAATAATTTTTCTCGTCCCTCGAAAAGATGAGATTTCACGATTTCTGCATTTTTCGGATTTTAAGCCAGGTAATGAAATACCTCTCGATAGAATCACAATAGAAGCTTTCTGTTTCTATAGACTCGAAAAGTTCAATTCACAATATTAGGGGGTATTATCCGTAACCATTAACTCAATAATTGCACATTCTTCAGAAAATTAAAAACACATGAATATATGATTTCTGATTCATTTTATATTACCAAGTTGGCTAAGAGCCAAGAGGCTAAGATTTCACGAAGAAATATATTTGTTATAGATCGAATAATATTTATCAAACTTCTATTGCATTTATTCAATACTTTCAATTCTCATTGAAGTGAATAACGTAGCTTTTAGACAGTCGGAATAGAAACATAGAAATTTAAAAGTCAATCGAATCTGATATACCTATTCCATAATTCAGGTAGGTTTTATAATATTGTTTCTATTCAATTTCAGACATTTGTTATATCACATGGATGCATTTATTTGACTCTCCTGTTCATATTATGATATCAATGGACGTCTCTATATTTTCCTTTTCTGCGCCACTGATACCATCGAAGATCATGAAAGTGAACATTCGTAAATATTAACAAATATATATTCTCTCGACAGTCGACACCCATTTTGCTTTGTTATGATTTCTATTTCAAAATTTGTTTCCTAATAAACAAACATGTTTAGGAAATTGGGTAAAATTGCAAATTAAGCTTGTGATGCCATCGATCGGACATGATTTGATGATTTAGATTTGTTTTATTATTATTGACAAATTTCCTTTTAATGGAAGTTTACCTTGAGGTTTGAGAATTTTTTCGCGGAACAGTAAGTTGGCTTGATCGAAATCATTTTGATTACATTGAACAATTACGAAATGAATATTATATTGATAGAAAAATAATCGAAACTGGATTTACACAAACACATCACAACACATCAATCAATATAGATTTTTCTTGTTCTATGTTTTTATATTGAAAGTCATCGATTACATAGAGCACAATGAACTCTTCTTCAGGAGATTATCTCAACCTGGGATATTCAGTTCATAATTATGACATTTTGCATAGATATAATTCTTTGCATTAATTTATTTACTCTATCCTATCAAATCTTCGAACTATCTAAAACAATGTTAATTCGAAGGATTTCAGTCCTTGGATACTCAAACTATTTGTCATACCTTACCTCATGGTCCAACTAACGCCCTCTCACGGAAAATACAGCTATGTTTCAACCAGTTGAGTGCATGTCCAATATCATTAGTGGGTATCTGGGATATCAGATATCATTTCATCTATTTAACACCCAGTCGATGTTTATAAGAGGTGACCTTAAATATACAGGATGTTTCCATTTCTTCATTATATTTTTCGGCCATTATATAAATATTTGCATGATTTTAATTGTTAGAAGGTATGTTTACTTACAGTTTTTGGATGCTCACTAGAATCGTTGAAACTGAATTGTTTCAGCCTTCTGTATCTTCTTGCATCTTGGTGTTTCTTCAACATACATATACCTATAGTATACACCAGCAAAATTAAGGAAACAGACCTCAATAAAGTTTGTAGTTCTTTTTGTCTTGAATTCTTCGGCCGTTTTAAGCAATTCTTTTTTTTATTCTAGCTTGATTTCTCTGGAACATAAGTGTTCAGATGACGTCCTCATGACGCCTTTTTGGTCATATAGGTACAGGGGTGAACAGAAAAATGAAATGTAAGGTTTTATTAAGAATACCCTGTGGAGTGATTTGTTGACAGATGAACAAGGATGTTGCCTCATTTTTACTGAACATATTTATCAGAATCGTGATATTGATTAACAAGGTTTCATAATATCAATATATACAATATAATTACCATTCTTCAATACAATGATCAAATTTTTTTCAGTGCACTAATAGCATTCCGACTGCTCCCCAAATTCTCCCAAAATTAAGATACTGCAATAGTTTATGTTCAGAAAGAATGAGGCAATATCCAAGCGCGAACATTCTCGTCTCTCAACGATTCACTCCACAGGGTTTTCTGAATGAAAACTTACTTTTCATTCTTTTTGTTTATCTACCCTTGTATATAAAAAATTATAGTAACTGAGCAGTGAGCACGGTTACAGATAGGGGTTCATCAAGCCAAGTATAGCTTGACATTTTAATCAACAACTTACTTGACTTGAAAATCAAGCTCGTGAAAAATTACATACTTGAGTTTTACTTGATTTTAGATATGTATTGCTTGACTTGATATCAAGCTACATCGTTGACATTACTTGAGCTTGATATGCACGCGTCGCATGGCATATATTTCTGCAATCTCGTGCGCGCTTAGACTAAATGAGGGGATACCTCGAGCGCCGAGAGACTGAAGCATTCGCCAATGTGACTTTATTAGTAGTTTTCTCACATTTCTATGAAATGTATCCGTAGATTTAGGTAGTTTCAGAAATATCTATCCAAACTTGGCCAAAGATTTTTCTATAAACGCCAGCATCTTCAGCTCCTGTTGAAAGATAATTTTCCAGAGCTGCTCTTACAGTTACAAAAACCCGCAATAGGTTATCGACGAATCTATAAGATGCCTTATGTGTTCTAAGATCCTGGATGGAAAATTATGAAATCAAACAAAGCCTGAAGGTTTCTCAATATTAAGAAACTTATGATATCTTGAATATTTTTATTTTGTTATGATTTAATTTATGTTTCTATTTCAAGAGACTGGATATTTTCTGTTCTTTCCTACAATAAGTTCAATAAATAAAAGTATTTTTTGCAAGATTCCTTCTCATTCCATCCTTTTTTTATTCGTGTGACACTACACAATAAAACTACTCAACAAGTACCTAGCTCGATATGATTCAAGTATCTACTTGATAAATAAATACCTACTTGACCTGAGATTGAAACACTACTACTACAAGTATGTAGCTTGAAAATCAAGCCAAGCCGTGAATCCCTAGTTTTAGATCAATGATATTCCTGATGAATCAAGGTACAACTCAAATCAAAATTGCTGATATAGAGCAAAAAGTTCTAGAGAAAATCAACAACAAACTTCGATGAAAATTTTTCACACTGGCCTTAAGCCTTAAACTGGTTGTGCCCATTAACTTACTTTCTTTGTATACGAATATAAAATAATTCACTTCAAAAATCAACTAAAAGAAACCTTACTGAAGATCAATGCAGTGATCGTCTGACGTGGAAATTAGGCATCGGACAACGTCGAAAGACGTTTTGAACCCGATTTATATATATATAAAAAATCAACTAGAAATTTTCAAATTTCTGGACAAAATATTCATTCAATGAAACCAAATGAGGCAAATATCAAATATTCACACTAAACCTATTCCAGACAGTGTGCACAGTTTATATTTTTATAAAACTCTACAGTATTATAGAGTTTATTGAATGTATTTTCATGAATAAACACTCTTATTATTATTATAATTTTATAAAATTTGTTTTCATTTTCATATAGAAAAAGTTGTTTTTCTTGATGGCAGAAAATGGAAATAAATGTAGAATTGTTTTAGGAACAATTTTGTGTGCAATGAAAAGTAGATATTGTAAAAATAATTTATATGAGTCATAAGTGAAACGCTAATACTACCAAAGAAAAAAAGGTTATTTGTAATCTCCAAAGTGCAATCAAATATATCAATAAGTAAAATGATAATACCAAGGGAAATAGTGGGACTGCTAGCGGAACCAATCTGTTTAGTGGTCTCCTATTGGTTGTTTTAAAAATAGTCTAATGCTAATGGTCTTATAATGGGGAGCTGCCGAAATTCAAGTTGGTCCCTAGTGAGTGGGGACAAGAATTGGTCGACCATTTATCTAATACTACCTGCTTCAAGGCGGGCCTCTAGAAATTTGTGGGTGGATATTAGAATAAAGGTTCAAATTGTAGGTACCTGTTTCGACAAAAGGCCAAATGTGATTGCATTCATTTTTATTTTTAATAATTGAATTAAAATATCCACTATTTTCAGAGTTGGTCAATAATTGTCCTGCTATCAATGAAATTTGTAAATAATTCAAATCTTTTTTGAGCATGTGTCTATTTAGTAGGTTCTAAGTACTTAGGTACTTAGTTAATACACTCCCTACTATAGCCACTTGGCTGTAGTAGGGAGTGTATTTGGGGATGGAAACTTATCTTCTATTCATAATAGCCCTGGTTTTCTAAAGAAAGGTGTTTATGATCATTCCCCAGACAGAAGTTTTCAGCACTCATTAGGATAATTAACTAGCATTTTTAAATGACATGGTTGAAATTAAACTTTTTAGTTTCACAGCATACACATTTTTAATATAATGTTGGTATAAACTCCTTCAGTAAATATTTCTAAGCAATTCGTTCGTATTCTTTAATTCCAATCTCCTACAAGGTCAATTTCCGACTTTTAGACAGGTCATTTCAAAATCATCATTTTAAAATTGAGATATATGAGGTGTTTTGTATGTATTCACTATATACACTACAGTTATTTCGAAGTAAAATACAATTAAAATAGTAATGTACCTATATAATGTAGGTAAGTAGTATATACTGTAGGGCGTACAATTTGAGATCTGTGTCAATACAGTCTCAATACTTAATTCAGTAATTCGCTTAACTGATTGCAACAAACACTGATCAGAATGGTTTCAGAAACGGCACCACTACCCAATCGGGGGAACTCTTGCTTCGTTGAACCTATTTATAAATGTTGATTAAGAAATATGCATGTGACTGAGATATTTTGATTTCTCAGGCGCCCTCTACTCTCTAAACTTCGATTTCATTCTCAACAAGTACTGGAATGCCCTTATTAGGGGAATATTCTTGGTGGTGTGGTTCGAACAACTTGACGGTTAATATCATTGAAACAGTTTTTCTCTAGGCCTGAGTAACTATGAGAAATGTTCTCTAACACTGAAATTTATAAATGATGATTTAAGCAATTGCATTACTTGGAATCCATACTGCCACTTCTGACAGAAATATAATCTAGCTGGTCATTCCTACATTGATATTCTAGACAATAGAATCAATAATAGTAGGTACATTCTTTGCAATAAATAGATTCTCTGCCTCGTAGTACTCTTCTTGGACATATATTATGGTCGTGTTTACAGCCACCTTGTGTACAATATATTCTACTTATATGCTGTGTTGTTGTTTCAAGAGTGTTGGTTGCACAAAAGAGAATTATAAGATTGATTTTCAATTGAATACCTACCTGGTTCATCAGGCAGACCAATATTTGTATCCCATAAAATATTATCACTTCCTTGTATTTACATTTCGAAATGTCTTGTATAGGCTAAAGAGAATGTAACATAATGGAAATAAGTTTCAAATTATCATGTATACGAAACCAGACATTATCTTATTCTTCTTGTGTCTACATTTAATTTGAATGTCATCCTTCATATCAGAGCACTAAATTACACAATCCTTTACCATCTATTGTGAAGTCGAATTACATAAATTCAAACCATCGAAAAGTCTTTATTCTGTAAAAAAATATTTTTCCTATTCTTTGGTTTTAGGTACGTGGTTCTTATAGTTTTATAGTATAGGATTATTCTCGGAATTATCTTACTTTGTAATCGTTCTGTTTTTGTCTTATCATATCTTTTACCACTTTACCATAACACTATCCTATCAATAAAGTACTCGTATGTTATGTTCAGTCAATACAATAAAAATGTAAAAATACATGTAAATAGAAAATGTATGCAAATATACAGGTTGATATTTTTTTTCTGGAAGGGTACCTGCTTCTTTCTTCCAGAACAATTTTTGGTGAAGCACTGGTTCTTTAGAAAAATGTTAACATAAACTCTGGTTTAGTATACACTTTTTGGTTTGTTGTTGTTAGATATTCCAATTTATCAAGATGAAAACTTTAAGAGAACATCGTTCAGATATAATCAATTCAAAACTGATATCTGCACGAATAAATTGCATTTTGAATTAAATTAAATTGTATAACAAAGCCTAGACAAATTTTCGATGAGAATTACTCAGTTCAGTTCTTTGATAATCGGAAACAACGGGTAAGTGTATACCGATGACGAATGCAAAATTCACAGATGGCAAATAAGCGGCGATGCCGAGAAAGCGGATAAATAAAGGAAAATAATAAATCTCGGACAAAGACGAGCTCGTAGTGCAATAAAAGTACTCATCTTGAAAGCGATAATAAACTCAAAAACCGTAAAGGGGTCCGATTTTTTACTGAAGTGTCAATTTCAAAGCGAAATAAAATGATTATTGGTTCATTTTATGGAAAAATTCTCGTTCTTCGTCTTTGCGATATTTCTGAAATTTTATATTTTGGACTTTTTGGGGGTGAGGGGGGGTGGTAATTACCCCCAGTATCCCCACCATTTCTACGCCCTTGACCAGCAAAAAGTGTTTCTTGTTCAGGAGAATATAGGTATATTCGGAGTTAATTAGTTATCTGCGAATAATGAGAGTTTGCAATATTGAGAATATTCCGTGGAAAATGCCTGGAAAAATAATTTCCCAGTTTGGCCGGGCAAGAATAGTTAGTCCTTCAACCTACATCAAGAAGCGTTGTTGAACCACCAGATTGCGCAAGGCATATTGGGCCGTTGATTGAAAGAAGAGGTGGTAATACGGACTATTGAATTTGGATTCAGATGTGGAATAACTATAATTAATCAAAAATAAATAATCGATAAATTTGAATTTTTTCTCATTTTTTCTATTTTGTCACATCCTGCATAAAGCAAAGAGTAAGAAAGAAAGATTCTCTATCAAATATTGCAGTTTAAATAGAGGAAAATATTCATCTCATTTCCAGAACAGATTGCTTATTTCTTGAGAAACCTAGGGGGACCAAGACTTTTGACGCCAAAATGTTTTATTAAATTTTGACCAATATTCTATAGATATGAAAATATACAAAATTAAAATGATGAAATGAGTAATACTCAAATTATAATTGAAAAATATTTATGGAGTAAAGAATTGGTTTATATCTCTGGGTATTTAATGAATAGGTTCGTGTCAAAGACAGATATACTAGATAAGCATATATTCCCAATTATTATCAACAAATAGCAATAAGCTCTGAATTTAACAATGTTCTAAACTACTATTCTAATAATCACAAGGAAACTACCAATTATTCGTGCAAGACGTGCTCATCATCACCAATCCTGTGCTACTTTTAACTGATGATATGTAACGAAAATGAACTGAGTGTGAACTATAGAAAACTTTACGCAGTGTAGAGAAATGACAATTGAAATTTACAAAGAGCAAAAATTATGAAATGCAATAAAAAATACAAAATGGCAACAGGAAAAAAAAATACAAAAGTACACTTATCTCAAATGACTGTTTTCCAAGGAGAGTTGTTCTAGTTTCCACAATATGTTACAGTTGATACTACTCGCTAATCAGGGCCGTCGCTAGGGGGTAGGCAGGGGAGGCGACCGCCTAGGGCGGCAGAATTCTGGGGCGGCATTTCAATCTTGATCAACAAAAATCATATGTGTAGAAATTCAAAGTAAGAAATGAGATTTAAATCGGTTAGAAACAACACGAAAATATACAGACAATTTAATCAACATTTTAAACTATCAGAGGTGCCGCATTATACACAACAACTCATAAATATCCAGATGTCGTGTAAACCCTCTCACAGCTGTTTACTGTTTACGAGATATGATGCTAAAAAACACGTCATGTACTAATCAGGCGTGTCGGGCTTCTCTTTGCTACAATGCTCAATTTTATTGCTTTATTAGGGTAGCGAGGATATTTTTGTCCACAATTCTTCAACCAGAATGCCTATTCCCAGATTAATGCAAAATATACGAGAAACGTTTCCATTTCATCATTTCCATCTCATCCTTCCTAAGAAATACATATCTGAGAAGTTAATTTTATTCTATACCACGTTCCATTATATAACAATATTTTTTTGATCGTACTGTATGTGCAAAGTGAGTGTTATATTCTGAATTTTTCGATTTGCCTTTGGATTTAAGGATTTCAAAGTAGATTACTGAAGGTAAGTTCTATAATTCTATTTTCATCATTTCCTTATTATTATCATTTTTCGGCACTGGGAAGTACCTACGTTCGAAGCGTCGGATGATGAGATAGACTTAATAGAAAAAATCATATTCATTTATTTCAAAATAGGTATAATGTTCTCAAAGAAATATGATCCGTGTTTCTTTCAGGTTCGTTTCCGGGGTGGTAGTAGTGCGCCCCAAAACTGTCCAGGCGCCCCCTGGAGAAAAATTGGGGCGCTTAGATTCAGTTACGATATTCTACTTTATGAACAAAAATTCACATGTTCAAAATGTAAGGTGCCGAAAGAGAAAACAAAAATTTCAAGATAATATTTTTCTAAAACGTTCTCATACTTCCCTCGCCCGGAACTTTCAATTGCCCCTTGAAGAACTTTTTCTTAATTAAATACTGAATCAGGGCCCGCTCTGGAGGCTGCCTAATTGGCATTTTGCCGGGGCGGCAAATATTGGAGGGCGGCATTTTCAATTTTTTTCAGAAATCCGAATTCCAAGAAGAAAGTGTTGAATACTTTTTTTTTAATTTCAAAGAATTTCACACATGATTTTTTATCAAATTAATTAGTTTTGGGGGTGGGCGCATTCGAATTTGAAATAATGTAGCTTATCTATCCATTGAATCTGAAATGGCAGAATCATTAGATATCAAAGAACTTGTGAGCAAATTTGCAAAAATGAAAGCTCGAAAAGTTAATTTCTAAAGAGTTCTTTGAATTTTCTGAGTAATATTTCTAGATTTGTATCACTAATCAACTTATCTCATTATATGTAGATATATTGTACTTATAATTTTCTTCTAGTCATTTATATTATGTATTTCTATCTTTACATTTGTTTATTTATACTCGTCATGTATATTATTCGTTTTTACCAATCCTTAAATGACAATTTTGACATTCAATTAATTAACTTTTCGATCATTTATTCAAATGATCGAAAAGTTAATTTTTGAATAATTCGTTGAATATTTTTTCCGGAAAGATATTTTTTGTTCTAGTCATTCATATTATGTATTCCTATTATTGTTCCTTACCAATCCTAAAATGATTTTCATTTTTTGTAAAAGTTTGAACTTGTTGGTTTTGTTTATATTTTTTCTATGTTATTATAATTAAAATTTTACAAACTGTCGCCTTCAACTTTTTCATATTTCGGTAGAAGACCCCGATAACCCAAAATAATTTTTTTGCATTCTGCAGAGTTGACTGTTAGGGCGGCAAATTGGGTATTTGCCTAGGGCGGCAATTTGGCTAGCGACGGCCCTGTCGCTAATAAGACCAAAGAGTTGTTAAATTCAATTCCACGGAATCACGTGGCGGTTCCAAAAATTCAATGTGTCCAAGCTATATTCCCAAATCTTAAATTCAAGATTTACCAATATATGATGACACGTAAGATGGTAATAAAAAATCTAAATGAAATGAACAAAAGACATTGTTGTGTTGTTGTATTAGGTATATCAGATATACCTAATACAATTTTCTCATTGTAGAGCTCTGAAGAAGATTTGATAATTAAATCCAAACATATCGGCTTTTTTTTAAGAAGTGATTTTTGATTTCCATAAACTGACCTATGTCAATAATCACTGTAAGTATCATGTGATACCATTCCCGGTTCGAAATAAAAAAAAATTGACAAAATGATAGAACGATCATTTCGGAGAATAAGCGCTCTTAAATACTAATCCATATTACTCTCCTCCTAAAAATAACATTTTTGAGGGGATGATTGAATTGAATAATACCCAGATCTCTCAAGACATCAAACGTACACACATATAATTGTAAAAGGCAGTAGTAATGCTCTTTGGTGCTAAATAATTGCGGACGGTCATAATATACAGTATATATCTCAATAATTGCCCAAGCCATGAACTGTAACTCAGAGGTAACAACATAGTTACGTACATGAGTGAGAGCAATTCTTGCATACATCAACTTAATGGACTGATGTATTCAGCGCTGAAATTCGATTTATTATTCTGTCATTCTTATCAACGTTTAGTTCGAAAGGGATGATTATAAGTGATTAAGATGGATTAATGAGTATGAAGTGCTATGTGGTAATCAGAAATGAATTTCTTGAAGAACTATCTCGCACATCTATTTCTATGATATACAGAAAATAATTGTACGGTGCTATCTTTTGATCTTACCTCTCGTCAAAGAGTGACCGAAGAATTCCACAGAATTATTTAGGTAGTTCCAAACTAAGTCAATTTATGTAATACCTACGTCATATTGAGTATAGATGTACAAAAACAATCCTCATATCATAACCCTTACATATTAATAACCCAAATTCCTTTTTCTTCTTCAATTATAAACTTCTAGCTTAGTACAGGGTTTTCCAATGAGAAAGTTTCATTTGAAATAGCCCGCTATCTTGGCAGCTGCCATTACTTAAAATGGAAAAGCACACGCTTCAACAACGCATTGAAATTGTCGTTTAGGTCTTCGTGAAGCACCTTCTCGGCTGGCAATAGTGACACTGGTGGAAAAATTTGAGCTGTCGGGACAAGTTAGTGATGTGAAGAATAAAAACCATGTGCATCGCTAGAGAACAACTGACAATATTGCTGCTGTAGCCCATAGTAGCCTAGGTTTGTCGATTCCTCGACGTTAGAGCGTGAAACAGTAAGGCGACTGTTTCAGGCACCTCTATTTGAGGGGCGACAATTCGGCCCAGTTTGCCGGCCGCCTTTTCTAATTTCATCCTTGGTTCTTCAAAACAACACAGGGTTATTCCGATCCGCTGCGTTTGTCAACATTCCCTGCAATAAAAATCTCTAAACTGCTTTCATTAAGCCGCCTGTATGAATAACACATGGATCCCAGCCAATATTAACAGAATGCCTCATTACCCCCATCGAAAGAGGGATAAAATCATTGTGTATTTCACAAAGACGAAAACCAGCACAACCTTAGCTTTTGTATTATTTGGAAGCCGATGTTTAAACATTCAACAGAAAAAATCTTAATCTGATTTTGAATTCGAATCTAGTTACCTATTAAATGCAAAATATAAGAAAATAATTCCATTTCATCACTTCCAAGTGATCCTTCTTAAGAAATATAAGAAGTTTCATTTTTTCATGCTACATTCCATTATTTCATAATATTCTTCATTTTTTATATCAAATTATCTAGTGTTGGGCGTGGGTGCATTCGAATTAAATAATGGTTCATCCGCATCATCCATTTGTTTTACTCGATAATCTTAAACAAAAAAAAATTCTCCTAAAACTAGGTACTTACTCTAAATTTGATGAAACTGTTGATTCCACCCCAGACAATGTGATATATTGTGTCCTTTATTTTATTTTTTTCATAATTTTAGCCTTCTATTATTAGCTGTTATTTATCATTCAGTTTTGTTATTGTAAGGTAGTAGGTAGAATTTTCTGTAGGTACCTAATTTTAGAGCTCTTAGAATAAAATTGAAACATGTCGGCGTTGTTTTAAGAAGTGCGGTTTTCAATTTCTATGAACTGACTTTCGACCTGTAAGCAAAATCAACCGCATATACTTATACCTAAAGACAGTTATGTAGTCTCCTAGAACCTAGAATGAAATAGGCGCTTCAATGCACGAACTGACTGAAGAAGTCATGATATAACGAAACGATTGTCGTAGTAATAAAAATAGCGGAAATAAAATGTAGTTTTTAGTCATAATTTCGGTTGAATCGTTGTGATGTCTTATATATCCATAAATATAATTGCGTTGCTGCAATCTGCTCAGCAGTTACCTACCACTTTCCTTGGTCCCGTTAATATCTCAAAGATGAAACCGAAGAAACTAGTCCATCAAATAATTTCCTGCCAACTTCTGTTCCTTCACCAAAAAAACCGAACCTAGTACTTTTGAAACTTTTTCCCCTAGAAATGTGAACGAGTTCTCGTCGCACAGATGTTCGCCATTAGAAGCGTTAGATAGCCGTTGTTAAAGGAGGCCATCTTTACGAAAGATGCGGATAGAGTTTTCGGCTGGTTTAAAATTCAAGAAACCGGTTGGCCGCGGCGAAGGCATTAGAAATCCTGTTGCCAACCAACAAAGACGAATTCGATTTCGACCGAAAGAATGGATATTAAGGTCGAGCGCAGTCGTTGGCTAACGCTAATCCGATCCTCACGAACAAATATGTTAGATCACCTTGAATATAGAGTTGTTGGTTTGGAGCGGCCAATCGAATTATTATTTTAGTCTGCCTTATAATTACTGCATAGAAATATTATGGGACGGGTTTTTTTTCATTTTATGCATATTGGAAACCTAGTTTTGACATGATTTAACCAGAGGCGGTTAGAAAAAATGGCCTCCGCGTGGCAGATTATGGTGTAGTAGAGGAAGAGAGAAGGATTTAATTACCTTCATCTACAAGGTGATCTATAATTTGATGATTTTATTGATTAGATATTAGTAGAAATCATCATGCTTTTGAAGTGGTTAATTTTTGAATACCTGGTGAATAGCATTTCCACATCTTACAGGAAGATCATACTCAGGTCAAGACTGTTACTGTACAGGGTGTCCAAAATTCGAATCTCACTGAAAGTGTCTCGAGAATTATAAGACTTCAAGGACTCCTGATCTCTTTTTTAAAAATAATAAGATATATTACATGAATTCGTTCTCGAGTTACAGGGCGTTTCTGGAAAAAGACTGTTTCAAATAGGTATTTCGCTTTATCTTGGTTTCTGTGCGAGATATTCGAAATTCTAAGACGTTTTTTTTCAGTAATTCTTATGGTTTATACAGGGTGGTCCAGATTAGAAGAACCTTCTTCATGAAAAAATGTTATAACGGTATAAATTTGACTTAGATTCACTATGTTGGATCTTGTCACCTGGTAGCTTTTTCGAAGGAAAGATATTCGAGATTCTATATTTTTATGAGTACGTCCTGGATTGCGAATATGTTATAGATCACCTTGAATATAGAGTGAAAGGGCGTTTCTGGAAAATGACTGTAAAAAATATTTCGTTATATCTTGGTTTCTGTTCGAGATATGCGAAATTCTAAGATTTTTTTTTCAGTAATTCTTATGGTTTATACAAGATGGTCCAGATTTTTGTTCATTAACTTTGGCGTCGGATAGAAGAACTTTTCATGAAAAAAAGTTGTACCAGTGTAAATGGGCCTCAGATTCACTATGTTGGATCTTGTCACCTGGTAGCTTCCTCGAAGGAAAGGTATTTGAGATTCTCTATTTTTATGTGTACGTCCTGGATCGGGATTATGTTAGAAGATCACCTTGAATATAGAGTTGTTGGTTTGGAGCGGCCAATCGAATTATTATTTTAGTCTGCCTTATAATAACTGCAGAGAAATATTATGGGACAGGTTTTTTTTTCATTTTATGCATATTGGAAACCTAGTTTTTACATGATTCAACCAGAGGGGGTTAGATAAATTGTTCTCCGCGTGGCAGATTACGGTGTAGTAGAGGAAGAGAGAAGGAGAATTACCTTCATCTACAAGGTGATCTATAATTTGATGATTTTATTGAATAGATATTAGTAGAAATCATCATGCTTTTAAAGTGGTTAATTTTTGAATACCTGGTGAATAGCATTTCCACAGCTTTCAGGAAGTTCCTACTTAGGTTAAGATTGTAAAGGGTGTCCCATATTCGATGCTCACTGAAAGTATCTCGAGAATTATAAGACTTCAAGGACTCACGAACTCTTTTTTTTGAAATAATAAGATATATCACAAAGCTATAGAAGATAATAGATATAGATATTGATTCGTTTTTTATGGTTTTCGGGACCATAACGTGTTCGGTTTCCAGATTTTAGACATTTCCAAAAAATAAGCTGAAAACACTTCTTCTTTTCTCGGTGAACTTTTTTAGTAGAACACCAATAAATGAAATGAGAATATTGCTTCTCATATTTTTTCAGTTTTGACTTTGATGATAGAAAATGAAAACCTACCTCATTAGTTGCTTCTAATATTTCAAATGGTTCATCATCAGATATCAATAAGGTATTTTTGTAGTGAAGTACGATTATTAAATATGTATTTTTTAGTACATATTCACAACTAACGCTCATTATCGACTTTCCTTCATCACTAGGCAACATAACTCAACAACATGAACTTAGCAACTTCGATATTAAAACAAATACACTGATATACAGATCAAATTTGATTTGATTAATTATTCACATAATGACTGACAGACGTATTTCTGCATGTCGTTACCATAGTTATCTCATCATTGGCGTTAATTGGATGTTAGGTGCATAGAACCATGGCAGAATTGAATTTACTCTTCAATATTTGCCCGTGGGAAAAAGATTTTTTGGGACTCAAAATGTACTTGATTCTCTTGTAAACTGTTCATTCTATGAAAGAATTAAGGGATATCAATAAAACACTGTTGATTTCAGAAAAGGAATAGTTTTCGCGAAAAAGAAAAGACAGTGGAGTAGATTTTCAATAGGAGAAGATTTTCGCACCCCTATATCTCCGCCACTGGATATATTTGTCAGGAAACACTTACCTAATCCGAAACAGTTCATTATCTAGACTTCAATAACTAGAAATTAATACAATGAATGTAAGAATACTAGAGTTATAAATGAAGAACAATTTTTTTTCAAATTTTGAAAACGAACCTTGTTAGGATATATCATGTTCATATGAAATTTTTTCCATGAAAAAAGTAATTCAAAATGTAACAAATTCAGAAGTCATAGTTCGCAAAAATAAAGCACTCTTGGATCATCGTGAAGCATCTTGTCTGCCGGTGAAAGTGAAACTGGTAGAAAAATTTGAGAAGTTGGGACAAGTAAGTGATATGAAAAATTTAAACCATGTGCGTCACTCAAGAACAAAAATTATAACAATTGGCCACCGATATCTTGTCATTTAACACCTTTGACTTTTTTCTTCGAGGCCACGTGAAGGAAAATTCAAAAATGGAATTCGTGAAAAAATCAAGAACAATCAGCAGCAAATGAACGAATTGGTCATGGAAAATTGGAGAATATGGTGCTGCATCCGTAGCTGAGGCGAGGCGGACATTTGGCTGATCTCGTTTTCCATCGGTAATGGCATACCTTCCTCTTTACAATGAAATAAACATGCATGTTTTCTATTGAAATAGACTCGTTTTTATTAATATCTAAATGACCCCTCATTGGAAAACCCTTAAATTCACGTCTACACGAAAAATTCATTTGGTGGGATCTGTCGCCACAGAAATATATTTTTTCTTCGATGTTCTGCCTGAATTTCATATGATTCTGGCATTGTATAATCAACTGAAAATTTCGTAAAAAGTTTAGAACTTTTATTTTTATGTACAGGCAAAATCTCAACTTGGTCGAATGTGTCCTGACTGAAATATCAAAATATTCTTCTTCAAATTTCTCTGGTTCTGGTTGGGCGATGTAATTTTGGATGGATATTAGATTAAATTTAATTAAGGTTGTAGACTACTTTGCGCTGAAACTGCAGTTCAGCTAGATGGAGCTACCCGAAAATTTTTGGTAGATTTGTACCTGACACACCCATTCTACTTGAAGAAACCGCCTGTTTGGTATTTAATGCCCCTAATAAAATCTCAACTCTCGATGAAGCCCAGCAAAGAATAAATTTGTGTTTCTGTAAGCTTTAGAAATTCAGTTCAGTTTAGATACAGTGGCGTACCCTAGGGGGGCGGGGGTGGATAATGGGGAATATATACCCCCCAGAAGGAATATCCATTATATGTTACAACCTTATATATCACAATCTTATTATGAGTTAGCAAAATTCCTTGGAAAACTTCTTCAAAAGAAGGAAAATTTGAATTTTTTTTTCCTTTATCCCCCCTCCAAGGCTTATGTCTGGGTACGCCACTGTTTAGGTATATAATACTGAATAAGAAAATCGCTGAAAATATTGTGAAGACAGAAATGACAATGAACCACTGTCATGGACGTATTTTGAGTATGGATAATGGAAGCAATTTATTTGAATTGAGAAAAGAATATGTGATCATCTCTGGTTGTATGATTTCACAGAGAAAATCAGAAAAATTTGCATATTGAGATTTCTAGAATGAAAAATTCGAGAAGCTTTTGAGTTCTCATTTTATGCGCCTTTGGAGACCACAACACTGTGTATAGGAATATAAGATATGTGATTTATTAGGTTACTGTTGTCGGTCTCTTTATCTAGATGAGAAGGAGGAGCTTCCGTTTTACAACGACCTAATGGTCTATTGTGCCCCCATCAAAGATGAATTTGTAGTTTCACACAGAAATCAAAATTTCATCTCGATGGAATCCATGTTTTAGAAATTATTAATGGCAGTTTCGAAATGTGGATATTATTCATAATATCTTCTCGTCATCTACAGTTGTTCATATTATAAAAGAATATAATATTCTGAAGGAAGTGACTTGATAAATATAATCGGTTATAAATTTTTAATTCGTGATAAAACATTTGTATCTACATTCTACATGCATGTCGATCGAGGATCCGCCACTGATCTATATCGAATTGTAAGTTTGGAGGCGATAGTCATTACTGAACTATTTCAAACGTCTTGCCGATCCCAGCTGAAGCTATTTACTATTCACCTTAGTGCATTTTTTTTAAGTGGTATAATTTATAACGTTAATCAAATTCGTAACAATGGTAACAATTTACTCCTTTGCCAAGGTTAAGTTTAGTATTCTTTCTCATTAGAAACTTTTACTTCAGCCTCACAAAACAAGGAAATAAACACTTCTTGACCTTCGGGTACCCAATATCTCTTTTTACATCTACTGCTTTCGTCGACCTTGTCTTTCGATGAAGAAACGTATCGCTTTGATCTTGTTCACCTGGAAATTGCGCGGAGACTTCAACAGGCAATGAGGAGAGTAACTCGAGAGTGCCTACGCATTCGAACCGAATGCATTTCGATCCGAATTTAATGGATCGATTCTGATGACTTTAAAGACTGTTATGCACAATCTTGATGCATCTTTTCATGTTTTAAGTGAGAGGGATTAGGAATCTTGTTCCACTTTTTAAGCACTCGTCCACCCAAAACACCGAGGGTCGAGTACGTCTCTCGCCAAAGATTGTATTTGTAATATTCAAGAGGTACCATAATTAAAACCAGACCAATTCAAACGTGTCTATTTTTTGTTATGTAAAATACTCAAATATGTAAAGAAACATTCATACAGGGTGATTCATTGGTAAATGGGCGGAAGCTATGCAGTGCCGTATCTAGGGCGTAGCAAAGGTGGCACTTGCCACGCGCGCAAGGTCTTCAGGGGCGCCCCAAAATATAAAGAGAAAAAAAAATTGGAGCACCAGACATAATAATTCGAAAGATCACAACTCGGTTTTCATGTATACGCCTCGCAACGAGCAATGCCGAGGAATCTGGAAACCAAGGACGGAGATCTTTCTTTTTTTACAACAACATTTACTCATATCTGTAATGTGAGAAAAAGAGGTTTGATAACGAAGTTGGAACTTAATTACTCAAAATATTTTTTTTATTACCACTTCGATTGTTCTCACATTATACTGGGTTTTCCTAAAACAGAGTTACGAAGGAAAATATTCCTTGGATAATTTTAAGAAAAAAAAGGCCCAAAACATGAACCCGCAAATGCTTACAGGGTGTTTCTTGTATATTCATACTATTTAGTGATGCTTATATTTATTAGCTTATCGAATCTTTTTTAATCTTCGCTACAGAACCTAGATACGGCTCTGAAGCTATGGGTAGTAACAGGACCAGGGCCGTCGCTAGGGCTAAATTTCAAGGGCGGCATTTCAAGCTTTATCAATAAAAATCACATGTATAGAAATGGAAAGTATCGAATGAGATTTAATTTAGTCAGCAACAACAGGAAGGAATACCGACAAATAATAATCAAAGCTATCAAAGGTGCCGCATTATAATCATAAATAACCAGATGTTGCGTAATCCCCTCATAGTAATGTTAACGAGTTGACGCTAAAAAAACATTCATCAGACTTGTCGGCGTTGGATTTGCTAATAAACGTTCCCGAATTTTATTGCCATTTGGGGCGGCTTCTGGATTATTTTTGTTTTCAATTGTCCAATAATCAGAATGTTGATTGCTCAGAATGGAAACGATTTCATTTCACCATTTACAACTTATCCTTCTTGAGAAATATAAGAAGTTTTATTATTTTGTACCGCATTCCATTATATTATGATATTTTTCATTTTTTATATCAAATTATTAG
Source organism: Harmonia axyridis (assembly GCF_914767665.1). NCBI lineage: Eukaryota > Metazoa > Arthropoda > Insecta > Coleoptera > Coccinellidae > Harmonia > Harmonia axyridis. The sequence continues at coordinate 12,424,412 of NC_059505.1, forward strand.
TGTTTGGCGTGGGAGCATTCGAATTCAAAATGATGGTTCATCCGATTGTTTTACTCGATAACCTTGAAGAAAAGGAAACAAAATGTTAAAACTTTTCATGGAGTCGAAATTGAGCAGAGGGTCCTCTCTAGAGGGACGGCAAATAACGAAGGGCGGCATTATCAACTCTTTCCAAAAAAACTAGATTACTGGAAGAATGATTATAATAATTTTTTTTTTAATTTCAACGAATATCACAAATATTTTTTTTTTGTCAAATTCACTAATCTTAAACATTTTTTCATCGAGAATGTCTGCAACATATATTCGAATTAAAAATAATGGTTCATCCGCATCATCCGGTTGTTTCATTTAATCATATTGAAGAAAAAAAACTGAATATTCGAGTGCTTTATGAAGTTGAAACTGAGCAGAAGAATCAGAAACCTGAATTCAATTAATATATTTCATCATTTTTTCATGAGAATTCACTTTTAGCATTCTGTAAAGCTTCTGTTAGGGGGCGACAAATTGGGACTCTGCCTAGGGCGGCAGTTTCGCTAGCGACAGCCCTTTACAGGACACTGAGCCGAGTCAAAATTACCTATGTTTGAAGGGTATATCTCACTTTCTAATCAAGATACAGAGTGTTTTATTGATTTTGTCAATTTATTCAAATAACCATAACTTTTGAACCAGCCTATATATTTTTATGATATTTGGTACGTTTATTCTCTGCATCAACTACTTCATACAGACATAGAAATTGATTTTTTTTTTCAGGCCTGACCTAGGAAAAAAGGATAAATATGATTCAACCCAAAAACACACCCTGCATATCAAAATTTCTTGAATTTGATAGGATATTCGTATAAAGAAGAAGCAAGGTATTTCTCGAAATTCCGCATGGGATTTTAATACTCAATAAATCTAGTAGTAATAGGAAAAGTTCAAAAGGTAGAGCTGGGCGATAAAATCGCTCGACTAGGTTTTAGGTGGAGGTTGCGAAATCAAAGAATTTTATACAGATGTTTATTTAGCGATGAAGCACAAATCACTAGAGGTGGTATCAATAATCTAAAAAAAATTATATGTCTGTGCTGATCCACAACATTTTGCTACAAAACACGTCCATTACCAATACCTACAGGTTCTCATTCCATTTTTGGTGAGATATTTATACATCAAGTACTTGAATCATATCAAGCTACATACTTGATTTTAAGGAGTCTTACTGTGTAGTATCACATCAATAAAAAATGATGAAATGAGAAGGAACCTTGCAAAAAACACTTCGATTTATTAAACTCATTGAATAAAAGAACAGAAAATATTAACTTTTTTGGAATAAAGACATAAATTAAATCACTATAATCAAAACAAAATAAAAAATAATAAAAGTTTCCCAATATTGAGAAACCTCCAGGGTTTGTTTGATTTCATTATTTTCCATCCAGGATCTTAGACACGTCAACGTGAGGCATTTTATAGATTTGTCGCCTAACCTATTGCGGGTTTTTGCAACTGTAAGAGCAACTCTGGAAAATTATCTTTCGACAGGAGCTGAAGATGTTGTCGTTGATGAAAAATCCTTGGCCATCTGGCCAAGTTTGGAAAGATATTTCTGAAACTACCAAAATCTTTCAATAGATATCATAGAAAAACTATTAATAAAGTCACGCTGGCGAATGTTTCAATCTCTCGACGCTCGAGGAATACCCTTATTCAGTCTAAGCGCGCACGAGATTGCAGAAATATATACCGTGCGACGCGTGCATATCAAGCTCAAGTAATATCAAGAAACTTGATATCAAGTCAAGCAATAAATATCTAAAATGAAGTTAAGCTCAAGTATGTAATTTTTCACGAGCTTGATTATCAAGTCAAGTAGTTGGTTAAATTGTCAAGCTACTTGGCTTGATGAATCCCTAGCTTTGCCTTAACGCTTCATCTCTACTAAATAAATAAATAAATAATTTCTTGCAAAATATACCTCTATTTCGCACTTGGACGCAGCGGAAACCAGCAAGCTGTGAAGCCAATTATTAATTCCATCAAAATGTTGTACGACGTCCATTTTTCTATCTAGGATTCCCATACTGACCGAAGTTATTACGATAATTTAATTCAGATAGGCGAGCTGTTTAGCGCACCGTGCGACATATGGCATAAAGGCCGTAAGTGTGTTAACCCCGGTTTTGACGCGTCGCCGCTTTTTTGCTCTACCTAAAGTGTTTTATCATAACCAAACGCCATTATGAAATTGTTAAATGGACTCGAATCGAGAAAAGATATCGACAGGTTTTACTGTTTCATCAATAATTATCGAACGACATGTCGTTGCCAGTTAAACGGCCGTAGATACCAGATGGCTTCTATCGAATACTACCGCAAAAAACACTTTAATGGTTCAATCATTCAATGGGACGTGCTATAAAGTGCTATTCACAATGATCACTTAGAGGCTTGAACAGACTTTGTTGGCACTGGCGACCGTTATAATTATGATAAAATGATCAAATGTATATGTATTCATCTCTAACCAAACGATGATTCTCCATTGAAATCGGAGCTTCAGATCTAGAGGTTGAAAAAATCTTTCGCGGAATATGGAATTTTACCTGTTAGGTCCAAGGTGGCTGAGAGTGAAGACGACCTCCAACGGCTGTTACATCGATTCAATTGCACTGCCAAATCATTCAATATGACAATATCAACCCAGAAAACCAAATGCATGACAACATTAAAAACACCATTAAGATGCAAACTGGAAGTCGACGGCAATATCATCCAACAAAAAATGAAATTCAAATACTTGGGCATAGAATTATCAGGCTGTGGTGATGTTGAGGAGGAAGTCAGGGCACAAACTGTGAGGGCAACAAGAGTGGCGGTATGTTTGAGTGACACGGTATGGCGAAATAAAAATATCAAAGTGAAAACAAAGGCCAGAATTTATAAAGCAGTAGTAAGACCAACTATGACATACACCGCTGAAACTCGACCAGACACAGCGAGGACAAGACAACTACTGGAGACCACCGAAATGAGGGTACTTCGCAGAATAGCTGGAAAGACACTATTCGACCGGGAGAAAAGTGAAAATATAAGGAGAACATGCGGGGTGGAAAATATCAATGAGTGGGTATTGGGTCGAAAGAGAGAATGGAACGACCACATAAGTAGAATGGACGAGGAAAGGATGGTCAGAATTGCACGCGATAGATCACCACTAGGTCGCAGAAGTTTAGGACGCCCTCGAAAACAATGAAGCGACAATTTGTCAGTGTAGGCAGAGATTCGACGGAAAGAAACAGGCGAATCGCCTAAAATGAAGAATGAAGAAGAAGGTCCAAGGGACTTCGTCCATATCGGTCTGAAAGCTTAAATATCGGTTTTACCATTTCGCGAGTTTCAGTACCTTCCGGCAGTGGTGTACTGAACGAAAGATGGAAAGGAGATGTACGTGAGGTCAGTGGCGGCTTGTCTTATGAGGCAGATGAGGCAATACCTCACCCAATAATTAAATTGAATATTTATTCCCGACTTTAGCCTATACCTACGCGTAAGATAGAAAAATCTCCTCGCCGTCGTCCTCACACTCCTAGCTAAGAGGAACATTCACTAAATCCCAGATATTCAAAATATCAGAAGGGTAGAGCTCGGTCCTTGTGGTCCCTCTGGTTCTCGTCGAACTTCTGGTTCTCTTACACGCGATCTCGCCGATCCTTAGACCTGTCCGTAGCAGGAATTCTATCATCGTCCTTGCAGTACCTAAAAAAACAGCTTTTAGTATTATATTACATATATACTCACTAAGTCCTAATTGCCTGATATTTCTCTTGAGATTTTTGGCTACTATTCCAATTGTTGAGATGATAATTGGAATAGTTCTCGTTGATATCATTCCAAAATGCCGCTTCATCACAAATTCGAGGTCCCTATATTTTGAAATTTTTTCGGCCTCCTTTTGACGCATGTTGTTGTTATTTGGTGTTACTACGTCGATGAGTATTGCTGTCTTTTGATGTTTATCGACTAGTAATATATCTGGTCTGTTGTGAGGGACTGTTTTATCAGTCAAAACTGTACGATCCCAGTGATGCAGACACTAATCGACCTATATTTCGATGGCGTTATGTTTACAAAAAACCTAAGCTTAGTATATGACATCTACGATCTATTTATTTCGACCACCTCTTACCGCTACAGCCATCTATTACCAACCGTCGGAAGAAAAGTTGTTCACCTAATAAAATCTAGATTACATAAATAGGAAAATGAAGAAAAAAAACAAAGTGCATCAAAGTGAGAATAAAAGGGAAGAAATATTTATCTTCTGTGACGAGTATCACTTATGTACGTATTGGCACGAACTGTTATAACTGTTTCTGAAGGTATTAAAAGACACTGAGTTCACAACCATTTGGGGCAATCCATTCAACGCACCAAAAACCCGGTTGGAGATAAATATTTGCTTCTGTGATGATTCAAAATTTTCCCTCAACGATTGATGACGACCGTTGAGGTTCAGTTTTAATAGGTCACTTAGTAGGTTGTGATTAGATCTCGATGAATCCTCTTGCATGCGAGCAATGGTGAGTTCTTTAAAGATAGTCTTTCTTCATAGCTTGGACGCAGAATACCATATAGCAGGTGCGATGCTCGGCGCTGGATCTTTATTGAGTACTGGACACCATACAGGACTAGCAAACTCTATGATGGGACGGACAGTAGTTTTGAACAGAGCAGCACATGTGGAGCGCTCACATCTGTTGAAGGCCTTCTGTATCAAGAAGAGAGATCTCTTAGCCCTATTCGCAATGGAGAAAATGTGGTTAGATCAGCATAAATTCTTGATAATAATCACAACAAGGCCACAATGGCTACTACAGGTCTTGGTAGGAACATCATCCAGGTAGTACTGAAGACGAGGATTGAGGAAACCTAGGTGAAAAGCCCCACATTTTTCCTGGTTGAGGGAAAACTGTCACTCCCGGCACCAACGACATAACGCTAATTTGGTGTCATTGGCAAATTGGGAACAGTTAGATTAAGGCTCTTAGGCAAATCGGATTAGTGAAGAAAATGAAGCGGCTACAATACAGAACCTTGTGAAACACCGCTTGAAACTGGCCTTGGTGTAGACAGAGCTCTACCAACCCGAACCTAGAAGATTCTATCAGTAGCTAATGCCTCGATCCCACGTAATAGACGTCCTATTCCTATATGCTTCGGCTTGTGAGAAAGAAGCTTTTCTCCAGTTTCTTCGAAATTCGTATTCCGAAAATGAATCCGAGATAAGAGATCTTGAAAGTTTATATTTTATAATGAGAAAATCTAATACACCACCGGATTGTTCCATAGAATTGGAAAAATTCGGGATTTTCAGCCGTGAGCCGTGGGGTGAGGGTTGTAGCAGCAAGGGTTGAAGCGCTATGCGTCCGTAACCTACATCTTAAGTTGTCCCCCTCGAAACAGAAATCGACCTGTCCGAGCATTTCTATCGAAAAACTTTATTTCGTCTGTAATCTCGTCTGTTTCGTTTTCAAATGGCCACTCTGTATACTGATATACTAACAGACGAAGAAACTGCAACACCCAGAAGGAGCTGTTTAAATTTAAATTTTTTTTTTTAGGTAAAACATAGATAGTACCTATAGCAAGGAATAAATAATTTTGGAGAAAAAATCGGGAAGGTCTTTTTATGTAAACAATTTTTGTTACTTAAATATTGTAGTCGTTTTTTGCAAGTTTTTTGAATTCTACAACAAACTAGCTGTTCGGGGAGATCCAAAGTCGATGTTCAGTTGTTGTTAAAATTCCTAGAGCACGTGTACACAAAATTTATAGCTATCCACATTTTCGTGAACTTATGCTATGTCGCTTCGCTTTTATGATGGAAACAAAGTATTTCTGTCGATGATTTCAAAATGAAATAATTAAAGTACAAAACAATTTCTTTTTGTTATCACATTTTCAAGTACCTACACAGCCAAAATACACCTATATGCAATTATCTTTGGATATTCCTATGAATAGTACTGGATTGTTGAACTGCAGTATCAGGACATTTCGGAAATGTGAATTTTGTCTAAAATCGCTAAATTTACATCACCTAATTGATGGAGGACACCTTATCGATGAAACTTACTACTTCTGTATAATAAAATTATCAGAACATATATCTAAAGCTCTCATAAAATAAATGGCAGCGGTGGGATTCGAACCCACGCCTCCGAAGAGACTGGTGCCTTAAACCAGCGCCTTAGACCGCTCGGCCACGCTACCTTACATTGATACGAATAGATTTGTAGTGACAGAAAGTCTATTATGTCGTTTCCAAAAATAACTCCTGGATGTCGTTCGTTGAAAATAATTATATCCCATTATATTTCTACGTTTGCTCTGAGAAATAAATTATTTATAATCATGTTTTTCTATGTATCAAGACATCAAGGGAAGACGTAGTGTATTATAAAATGTTGGGAAAGTGACATTTTTCTATGGAAGTGAGACGAAGTATGTTGAGGGAACATCCTAAATTTTATTCCTCACAGAGCTATCTTTCCACAATTATCAAATAATTTCCTCGAATCATAGGTATATCAAAATATTCCAAAATCATATGGTATTGAATTTAAGGAGTTCTCAACCAATCTTTGAAGTGCGCCCCTCGGTGCGCTCTCTATCTCGCAGTGTATCTTGTGCTGTGTCCTGTGTCCAATGTATTTGCAGTGTAGAAGTCGGATTCTCTTACTGCAGTATCTTGTGCGTGTGGTCCCTGCCATATATACATCCCATCTCCAAAGCACAGCGACTATGCCATAACAGTGCCGTTCCTCTTGAATTGATTAGTCTTCAACGCCATCTCTCGGGATAGCAGATAGCAATTACATAAGAATGTAATTTTCCAACAACTAAAAGACAAGGTTTTTTTCCATTGTATGTAGATGAAACATAAAATCTTAAAATTAGGCGACAGAAGAATTGTATACAGAATACCAAATTTTGACGCGTAAGAAGTGCAACTTTCCGATTGCTCAGTTTACTATTAGCTTCGTTCGTTTTTATTCCAATAGAGTACAGAAAAGGACTGAATATATCTTTGAGACTAACACCGTTTTCATTTCTTCTGATATTTTACTCTTTATTCGATTTCGAACCTTTATGTTGTTTCACTAGAATTCAAATTTCAAATCCCAAATCAAAGTATAGAATTATTGCTGATTAAGTATCAATTTTGTGTTCCATTTCCCTGAAGCTCATAACAAAAATAATAATTTCACAGAATTTTTGCAATTCCTGAATTACTGAATAACTAAGCATATCTCAAAATTGGGCCAAATGCAGCAGTCCTTATATTTTTCCTAAGATTTCAATCTCTCTTGAAAAATATTTGTAGTAGAATTTCTGTTGTCCGTTCCATCAAATCTGAAATCGTCCGCAAACAATCGCGAGATTGAGCAAACGGTTCTTATTTGTACCAATACGTGGGAACATGCAAATCTACGCCCGCCTCTGAAAAAATCCCTACGTGCTATTATTTTGAAAGTCACGGCTCTGTATTTGCTTATTTGGAAGTTATTGCACACAGACAAAATAAATAACGGCGAAGAACATATAATATACATATTGCGAAATGCAAATGCAAAATGGAATAGTCAAAGTCGAAAGAGAGAGGTACCGGTCCCAAGGAGATTCATGCAAGAAGACGGATGATAGTTACTTCTACTACAATGTGCAGTTGACTCGGTAAAAGGTTACAAAAATGTTAGAATTATGTCTAAAACACAATACGTTCTAAATTGAAGTACTCCAACGAATGCTCGGGCTCTAAAAATGTTATTTAGTTGAAATGATACGTGTTGATGCTTGCTGTTTTATGGCCTAAGCTCAATTTAAAGTTATTACCGAGTACGCAGTGGAACTTGATGTTTCGAAAGGTAAATTAATGAGAAGAAATTCATAAAGTTCGATGATAAAAAACCTGAGGCAGAATAGATAATAGACTTCGCGAATATTTGCGAAGCTTCCTGATTTCAGAGTTGAAATGTAGAAAAAGCGCTTACATTCGGTAAAAAGCTTTTACATGCTTATTTATTATATTTTATACCGTTGCAACTTCATATACCAGGAATCTTAACTTAGTGGCAGCATCGAATGACAAAATGTCAAATAGCCAATAGAAAATACCAAAAATGATATCAGTCGTTCAAATGAATATCAACTTATATTTTCATTATCATAAAGATCTTCAGCAAAATAGAGAATGAGGTCTCTTTTGCATTGTTACTTTTTGTCGTTACTTCATATTTCTTATTTATTGCTGCATAAATGCACACTTATATTTGCTGGAGTACCGAAATTTCTGTTCTTTTATTTGTTCTAAAGAATAATCTGTCTGCTTTTTTGTTATATCTCCTATGATTCCTTCAAATCATTTGGTTGCTCACGTAACATGGAGCTCTTGTGAGATGTCTTATTATTTCATTGAACTGTCAGTTTTTTAACATTGCTAAGATTCATTTTGACTTGGTAAAATTATGATTTTTTTCGTTTTCGTAACCACAAAAAGTTAATTCATTATAAAATTCTAAATCTCCGGCTTGGTATCGTCATACAGGATGATCAATAAACATTTACCTATGAGTGAAATTTTGCAATTCGCCATTCACTAGGAATGGAATCAACAATTCGCGTTATTTTGACGTATGGGCTCAGGATGATCCAAAATCAGTAATTCATAAAAATTCCCAAGTTGAATTTACGATAAATGTTTGGTGCGGTATCTACAACAATCATTCGATTTGCCCTAATATTTTTGAAAATAGGTAGACAGGAGATATTTATGAAAATTTTTAGGAACATAATTCAATAATGGAAACATTGTGGTTGCAACATGATGAAGCTAATGCGCACTAACCAAAAAAAAGTGCGCGAATATTTTTGACTGAGACTTTTGGAAACAGACAGATTGGCAGAATGGAAATGTGGCTTGGACTCCTCGATCTCTTCATCTGACACCCTTGGATTATTTATAATGGGAAGGTCTATGCGGTACAGACTGACAGTAATAAGCAACTAGCAACTACTAAAAAGAATTATACCGAATACGATAGCGAAATCTGTGAAACAAGTGAAACAACTATATCAAAGTGCTCAAAAATGTATTGAAATGGAAGGATACCATTTTGAACATTAGCTGCTGAACTGAAAATATTTTATTTATTTTATTTTTGATTCACTGATTTCAAGATAAAATATTTTCAATTTATTTGCTGTTTTTGTTCTATTCTTCATACAGTTTGTTGATTAAGAGTTTTCTTAAATAATTTGAGGGAAATTCAGGTTAAGCATTCGTGATGGGTGAAAATCTGCAATTTTCCAAAAAATTTCATCGAAAAATTCAAGATTTATCGAACTATGAAATTTCTTTCATAAGGGAATGTTAATTGGTATGACTGTGGCAAGCAGAGTTTTAGAAATTTGATTATGAATCAATTCTTTGTGGTTACGAAAAGGAAAAAAAATATGATATTGACTTACAGGGTGATACAATATTCACGAAAATAGAAATTCTAAAATTTTCCTAGTCCGGACCTGATTTTTTAGATTTCAGAATTATGGAAGAAAGCCGATAATAAAATGTGACAAAACTTGAAATTATTCGGTGAATTTATTGAAGAGTTACTGAAATAAAAAAATGTCACTCATAAGGGAATGTATATTGATCACCCTGTATGACCAGGCCAAGTAGAGATTTAGAATTTTCATAATGAATAAATTCTTTGTGGTTATGCAAACGGAAGAAATCATAATGTTCACGTACAGGGTAATCCAATATTCACGAAAATAGGAAAAGTTTGAAATTTTTCTAGTCCGGATCTGATTTACTCTAATTCAGAAATATTGCAAGAAGGCGATGGTAAAGGGTGACAAAACTCCAAAATTTGAAATTATTTGGTCGATTAGTTAAAGAGATATTCAACAGTGAAATTTCACTCCTAAGATAAACATCACCCTGTGTGTATATTATCCTAACTAAGATGCAGAACTTGCTCAAGCATCTTAAAGGTCTTGAATCGATTGAGAGGCATTGACACATACTTTATTTTTGACGTAGCCCCAAAGAAGAAATCTAAAGTTGTTTTCAAATAACAAGATCTCGGTGGCCAATTGTGATCATCTCTTCGAGAAATAGCAGCATCAGAAACCTAATCTTGCGCAGTTGTGATTATTTCATTCTTTGTGCCCGTAGCGTCGTCTTGTTGACAATAAACGTCGGCTATATCAATATTTTTCAATTCCGGTCATAAAATCATTCATCATAGCTCGGTAACACAATACACCTATTCAACGTAACAGTTCACCAGCCTCAATTTTGAAAAAGTTAGGTCCAATCACACTTCCAAAATCCGTTCAAAAACCGTACCAAGCAGTGACACGTTAAGAATAGAGAGATTTCTAACAATCGTTTTTTCGATCCCCAAATGCGACAATTCTGATTATTAAAGTAGTTTTCGAGGTGAAAATGGGCCTTATCAAGATGATTTTTCTATGAAAATCCGAATCAGTTTGATGAATTTCAAGGACCCAATCAGCGAAGATATAACGTCGACTGACTTGAGTTCTTTTAACTGCAAAAGAATGATTCCATTTTCATTAATGTCGTATTTTTTACTTGTCAACTGTCAAAAGATGACAGCTTCAAAAATGACAACTTCCCAGATAGCGGGCTATTCAAAATGTAACCTCTTCTTGGAAGAATTTATATTAATTCGCCATAGATTCAAATAATTCACAACTTTATCGTCATTGTCGTCTGTGAAATCGGCTCCTCGTCTCTGGGCTTTCTGAAAACTATTTTTTTCGGCAACCGTCCGGGAAGTGCTCACTTCCCGGACGCTTTTTCTCTGAGAAAGTAGCATTTTCCGGAAAGTACGTACTTCCCGGACTAGGCCGGAAAAGAATCATAGAATCCATAGCAACCGAGATAACGGCTGACAGTTCATATGAAATTAGTTGTCAAAAATTTGAATGTTTTTTGATCGCAATCGTAATAAAATATGGAAAGCAGCAGCGATAGTGTTATTTTACATGGTTGCCGAAAAAATATTGTACGCAACACGCGCGAGAACTCACAGACTTCCAGGACTCGCTTACGCTCGTCCTGGAATTTTGTCTATTCGTCCAAAAAAACCCTATTCTCCGGACTTGTTACGTGATTTACTATTATGGTATACATGATAAAATATTCCTTTTTGCAGATCTTGGGCCTTTCATGTTGAATTTACAGTACCCTGTATATATTTCCACTATTTATTTTATTGCTTCTTCGGAAAATGTTGACTAATCGCAATGCCATCTTATTACATTATCAATATTCGAACTTCGAAGTTTGGCAGACTTTTCTACAACTTGATAATGCAGCTTTTACTCAAATTGCACTGGTGAAACAAATTAGTGGGAAAAATGAAATTTGACAATTTTTATAATCGATAGTGTTTCAGAGGCTTCTTTGTAAAATTGATTGTCTTCGAAAAAGCTTGACGATAGCTACCAATTCAACGCTTTCAACGTTTCAACAATTCCTTAGCTATTATTTCACTCTAAGGGTTTTTTTTAATTTGACTTACACTCGTATGAGAGTTATACCTATTCCCAACCATTACAATTCCTCGATTTGATGGTATTTTCATTTTGCAAAGGTATTTCCCAGATTTTAATCTGTGAAAATACTAACTTTTCAGTAATTTTCAAAATATTTTCTACCGAGTGGACAATATTCAAATATTCACTGCTAACGAGTATACAAAAGAATTTGCCAAGTTCTTAGTTATATTCTCAGAGTCAGTCAGCGAAACCTGTACATCAATTTTCAATCAACTTTGTATGCACTTCCATGTCGAGATAAGATCCGTACCTATTCGAAAACACAATCGACATAAATAATTCATAAATTATTTTGTGCTCTCTGCTATAAAAGATTTATCTAAGAAGAATTTATAGATATAAGAAGCACCTTGGAAAAACAAATATGCATATTCATGTCCATATATCTACTAGCTACGTGTGATTTTCAAAGCCAGAAAATCAACTTATTAAAATTATTATAACAATAACGATAAATTGATGAATAATCCTCGATAAATGAAGTGAAACGGATGAACTTTCATCAGTCATAAAAAAAGATTGAAAATGATTTTGTATACATTTGAATTTGAAAGTTTTTTATGTTATAGAACTATTAATACGAGATATACAATTCATTGAAGGTATTTTGTATTGCACGTTAGTAATGTTGAATTGAATGTATTATATGCATATGGATGTAGAAAATTGTATTGCATGAAACATTGTGTCTATTAGAAAATTCTGAATTCTAGATTTGAGCTTATATACATCAATGGTGGTAGGTGGTATGTTCTCCCAAAGTAAAATATTATCTGTACAACTTTGCTTCCGCCGTTTCGCAATAAATGGCTGTAGTGCTACAGCCAATGATAGCACACATAGTCCACGAACTCCACTGATCTTCTAAATTTAAGCCCCCCAAACATTGAAAAATTATAAGCCATGATCGATTCACACAACAATAGGACGAGATAGAAACCTAAACAGAGGAAGTACCTGCGCTCAATCCTTGAGAGCAAGATCAAGTGAACAAACCGATCCATGCTCACTGAGACATAACTCAAGTCCGATCTTTTGTAAGGAGAATATTATGTAATTTTCACGATATTCTTTCTTAATTTTTCATGATTCTTTCACCAATTTTGCATCAAGCTCTATACTCCTATTGCAAGGGGTTTCCTAGTGGGAGATTTCATTTTGAATAGCCCACTACACGTTTAACAACGCACTGAAATTGTTCATTCACTACAAAACTGGTGAAAATTTTGCAGTTAATTCGCAAAACTAAAGCACTGTTGGGTGGAAGTGAAACACTTTTCGAGCGACAATAGGCATCTGAAAATAAGAATGCAGCGCTAAGGTGAGCAGACGTAGAACTATAAATGTTGACATTGGAGTGTTTTTTTGTATTAGTTGTGTGTGTATTTGCGTTATTAAAATTTGATTTTACAATAAATATAAAAACTTTTTAGACTTCTATAGTGAACAAGTGTGTTACTGTGTATATAATATTTTCATTTTAGGTAAAGGCGGTAGGTATCATCATTTGTTTCAGTTCAGTTCAGTGATATTGAAAGTTATGCAAGGATGGAAGACTTCGAAAAATGTTGAATAACAATCGTGTGCATATAATATGTGAACGGTTCAATCAACATTATTATACTACAGGATTCTAATAGTACCTTTTTTAGGTCCAAATGGCAAGACTGAGTTTAGTAGAATACTTGGGGTATCTTGAAGGCACAAACACTTCTAGAAGTGTTTATGAAGTTTTAAATGCTGGTCACATAATAAAAATGTTACATGTTATTTGCATGACTAATAAACCTTAGTTGAAAGGTTTTTTTACTTATCCGAATTGATCATTTCACGTTACCCTTCAATTATACAGTCCCAACAAAATATTACAAATGCTAATGTATTGAATATTTTTAGGAATACTACAGAAAGTTGCATATCCATTTTTATTTGTTCATTAAGAGATTTCTTCACAAGAGCATTCTTCAGCAACAAGTTTTTCTTTGATTCAATCTTTCAGATCTACTACTAGACATTCAGGTTCTTCCTTTGTGGTAGTAGATCCAACAGGAAGATTTCTGAAACAATTTTTCTGTGTAGAACTGGAATCTGTGAACGATTATTATTATTATTATGATTATTCACATAAATATAATCTGAAATTTCATGTGCTATCAGTGCTTACCTCGATAAAAATAATCATCATCGATAAAATGCAGGGAACATACTTTCATTTTTCTTGTCACTGGTTTATGGATTTTGAATTTCAGTTGCCAAACATCTTGTCCATCCATCAGCACTTCACTCCCCAATTTCCCTTCCACCCAAACAGGATATTTATTACCAGTTTGAGGGAAAGCATGGAACTTGATATTTGAACTTTTTTTTTCCCAAGAAGAATACTGAGGAACTGAACAATAGCGATTCGAACGACTCATAACTATTGAAATGATTTGCGAAAACTATAAATATTTGTTGAATATCATACAAAAACAAAGCAAAATGGTAGAACCTCAGAGGAATGAAAAGGACCGACTACCTCTGAGGCAAGAACCATGTCAATATTTCTAGTTACTCTGATTGACACCAGGTGGCGTAGCGCTTATGTTGATTCGCCTATAGTGAAACTGGAGGAAAAATTCGAGCTGATGGGACAAGTAAGTTATGTGACGAATAAAAATTGAAATTGACACCGAATTTTTAACCATTGAGTCAAATTGACAACGAAAATAGCACAAATCCTGTTGAAATTATAGAGCGTTCTGTTCGGGAAACGACCGCTCGAAAAAATTTTATTCGGTTACATATTTGTATTTGTTGTGAACATTACCCATTAAAGATTTAATTCAGACTTGAAAATTAAGTCTTTACGGTCAAAGATAATTAAGTTTGGCCTCGAATTCTTCATCAGTTAGTCCAAACTAATTGTTAGTCTAACGCGCAAAAGTACGCTTCATACCATTTCACTAACAAAGGTTTGGTTAATTGTTTCGAAAGTTAGGAATGTGAAACATAGTTTTTGTGGAAAACATATCCAATTGTTGCAAGTTTCCAATTAAATTGTGAAGGTTGATTTCAATCAATTTCCTATATAAAGTAGGAAGGCGGAATTCTCCTTCGTATAACGTATCGTTTTAAACAGGGTGTTTCCTAAAATATTTTCATTGTTTCTACTTCCATAGGAGTCGCTGTACACAACGTGTTTCACCATAGGGGACAAGGAACACTCATTATGCATTACCGATAGAGTTTATTTATTGGCATTGGCGTAATTACACGAAATGTGAGAACGTATGAATTCCTCTCATTTCACTCCCATACCTACCTACTTCTCATAAATTCAACTCCCAGTTCCTTTTTAACGAGTATGTGTGATCAAATTTTATACCGTTATCTTAATGCTGGCGATAGTTTACGAACGGTTCAACTTACAAAAAATTGTGTGTATTCGATGTCCAAAAACGCAGCTAAGATCTATAGGAAAAGATTTGTGGATGGTACTTATCGGTATTTATCAGCTTTGAATATTGCAGAATTCGTCCTTGAAGACTACTATGTGAATTCATTTGTGTCTGAATGAAGAAATTAGGGTTGATTTCCATTTTTATTATGTGTCATTTCGCTGTTGTTATGTGTTATGTAAACAAAATAAATCCCGTCTTTTTCATTAAAAATAGATTTTTTCATAAAAATTGGACTTTATTCGTGAACATAGTAACCTTTCAGAGTGATAGGTACATGTACTCCCTCTTCCGAGGTCAGCACCTTGTCGTGGTGGGAGGGCTTATAGTAACTGCCTGCTGTAAAGTAGGCAGTGAAACTAAGACTGACCAAAAAATGTGGCGCGGCTAATCTCAGCCTACTACATTCCTCATACCTCAAAAATCTCATGTTCTCCCGAACACCACATTTCTGCCTCGCCCATCCCAAAGAACATCCCCTTATCTCTACTCTTCCAAGCGACAGGTTTTAGCAGAACGAGCAATACGAGAAGAGAAGTAGAGAAGCCAGCTAGCCAGCCAGCAGGGTCCACCAGAGAGGCGCAGAACCGACCAGACAGAGGCCATAAAGGTAGGTGGAAATCATTGATAGGTCTAGCAGAACGATATACAAGAAGCCGAGAAGAAAGCAAGAAGATGACAACTTTTGGCTGTGAGTACGTGGTAGAATAGGGGCTACTAATGTTTCCGCGGGTGCCAGTTTAGGACCTAGAGTTCAATTCTAGGTACACTATACGAGGAGTAACTATGACTTTAAAGCCCTCGAATCTTAGGAAACGAGTATTAAAGTATGTTAGCACTCTGCTCAATCCCACTGCTCACAGTCAAAACTACTAAACTCCCTTCAAAAAACCCCAATCCTTATAAATTCTCTGCACACACTGAGGGTTTGCGTTAGTTGTGCAAGTTCGTAAAGATCTCAAGACCAGGGTCAAGAGGCATCTCCTCGTGGTGATGAGTTCTAAGGGAGAAGGCTTGCCGAACAAGTCCCTGCGGGGAACTAACCCAGGTTTGAGTTCCGAAATCAGAGCTATGAGGGAAAGCACAGAACGAGGGAGACATTGACGTGTAATTGCCTCAAGCATTTTAGGCTACCTATTGAATGGCGCTACCACCGGAAACGAACTGCTTCTGTCCTATCCCAGGACAGCGTCCTACAAAGACGAACATTCCGCCGTAGAGAACCGGACCCTTGGTTAGCCGGCTTTAATGAGACTGAACGCGTGAGAGGAAGGTTGGCGTCCTAGGAACCTTTCCCTACGGGTTTGGCGGAGGTGTAATGGATGTTTTTAGTGAATATTCCCTTCAGGAGAGCCTCACACTACCCAACAGGTACCGACAGAAGCTGTCAAAATTTGTTGGGTATCCATAAGGTGGATTTCTTGCCATTAAAAAAACAGGTACTTGTACTCCAACTCACCATGGCCATGATGTTTGGACTCGACAATGTCCATGATTTTATCGACATTTTCCACAATTGACCTTCCAATGCGTGGTGCATACTCGACATCGAAATTACCGGAATGGAGTCGAGGAACCCAAAATTATGCTTGATTGGCTGTTACAGTATCGGAACTCTAAACACTTTTCACATTTTCAGCCGCCTGGCTTGCATTTTCTCCTCTATCGAAGAAAAACTGTGAATTATAGCGTATTTTATCAACTTTGACCCGCGCTCAAACTAAACTGAGTCAACTAATCACAAAACTGTCACAAAGGTTTTTATAGTATGAAATCTTATTCCTCTAACGCCATCTAGTAGAACCCTATCGAATTTATACAACGCGATATACATATAACTAGAGCTATCTATTGGAATTGGAAACATAATGGATTTCTGTTTACTACACTACCTGTACATCTGCCGCTTATATACCGAAAAGACACTTAATATTATGAGAGTAATCTATATTGAATTGTATTTTGTTTAATTTAGTAGAGAATATCAACAATGTTTAAAAAACCCAAAATACTTTGAAGCCTAAAAATACAGAAATTTCTGGAATGTTAATGGTGAACCGGAATAAAGGATATGAAAATATTGTTTTTGCATGATCCAGTTTTCTGGTTTACTTACCGTATCAGTTGCTGTCACCGAGATCTTTTGGTTTAACACCTTTAAAGTTTTTCCTTTGGGGCCAAGTCAATGCTCCACAATAGATTCAAGACCTTAAACATGGAATTCATGAACTTATTGAGGACATACAGTCGCAAATTTTCGAATTAGTCATGAAAAATCTCATGACAAGGATATGGTGCTGCAACTGTAGCCGTGGCAGCCATTTGGCTGATATCGTTTTCCAGCGTTAATGGTATACCTTCCTCATTACAACGAACTAAACATCATTTGATTTATCTCAAAAATATACTCTTTTTTTTTCAATATCAAAATAAAACCTCTTATTAGTTAACCTTATATAATGTTTTTTTCGTCGACCTTCGAGGAAAGTAATATTTTACGTCCTAATTTCCAACTGAGAACTGACTATTATTGAAAGCAAGTATTTTTCGTCCGCTCTGGTTACTATGATACTGCACCATCACATCATAGTAACCACAGCGGTTACTAGATACTACAGTATTAGTAGTAGTTGAGATAAAATGAACGAATCGTCATGATGACCCAGATGTACTCATTTTCTGCACAAGGTAAAATTTTTTGATTTATTTGGCTTCTCATGCATCTTCTTCAACAGCAGAAATTACACAAACTGTATAAGTTTAATTTTCTTTTTCGTGTTTGAATTGATTTTGTTCTTCAATTGAAATTAAGTGTTGTTGTACAACAAATCAGAAAACATTTGGTTTATATTCATTGAAATTATGATCGAGTCTTCAGTTCGAACAAGTACATATTCGAGAACATCGAACTGGTGAGTGGCTACTTCCATAAAAAGTATACCTATGAGGTCGACGAAAAAATTTTATATGCACCTCGGCGAAAAACTGTCTATGGTCTCACATGCTTGCTAGCCTCGGCTCTGCCTTGGCTATCAATTTGCAGACTCTACTATAATAGACAGTTTCGTTCTTGGTACATAAATAACTATCATCGCTATTCATCTAGGTTAAAAAATATTTAGAATTATATTAATACAGCTTTATGAAAATAAACAAAACCAGCTGAAGGCTCACGCAACGAGGAAACACCAATTAGACTAGACCCCAGCTAAAAAGAAGAAGCGTCAGTACTTTTCTCCCATTACAAGCGAAATTCCAAGGACAGAACAGAATTCGCTGTGAAGAACAAGCAAAAGACAAGCAAGCTATACATACCGAAGTGTAGCTCGGTCAATCTAGAGCTGCTGTTGTCAAATTAATTATTTACGAAATCCGCCTGATTTCAAGGTTTGAATGAGACTATAGTTTAGATAGTATAAAGTAGAGTAGATTAGTGTTTATAATGATCAAGAATGGATACTTATAGCGATATGGATATCAATAACACACCTCCGTAGCTGCAGGAATTGGAAACTACGTTCACTTATCGAAATTACCAATACTTATTTAATTTTTGAAAAAACAATGCGTACAAAGGGAAAAATCTAGAGAATTAGTATAATCGAGATGAAATAAACGAATCTTTATGATGATCCAGATGCAACTCATTGTTTGCACAAGGTATAATGTTTTAAATTATTTCGCTTCTTATGCATCTTCTTCAACAGCAGAAATTGCACAAACTCTACGTTTAATATTCTTTCTCGAGATTGAATCAATTTTGGACTTCAATTCGAATATAGAGATGTTACACTTCAAATTAGAATACATTTTGTTTATATTCATTAACATTATGATCGAGTCTTCAGTTCGAACAGGTACGTAGGTATTCAAGAACATCAAACTAGAGAGTGCCTACTTCCATAAAATGTATATGGGGTCGACGAAAAAATGTAATATGCACCTCGGCGAAAAACTGTCTATGGCCTCACCTGCTTACTAGCCTCGGCTCTACCTCGGCTATCAATTTGCAAGCTCGACTATAATAGACAGTTTTTCGTCCTTGGTGCATTAATAACTATCATCGCTATTCATCTAGGGTGAAAATAAACAAAACCAGCTGAAGACTTACGCAACGAGGAAAGACCAATTAGACTTGTCCCCAGCTAAAAAGAAAAAGCGGCAGTAGTTTTCCTCCATTACAAGCGAAATTCCAAGGACAGAACAGAATTCGCTGTGAAGAACAAGCAAAAGACAAGCAAGCTACACATACCGAAGTGTAGCTCGGTCAATCTAGAGCTGCACTACGTGTATTTATCAGGCGTTACGATCAAATCATTCCATATAAAATTAAACCTGCTCCGGATGAGTCGATGCCCTATTCGAAATAATTCTGCACGATCTCGAAGAACCTCGCAATAATTAAAATAATAAACATAAACTTCCTTCCTGTGACTACCGAAGACAAGAAGGCACAGTCTTTTCCCGCCAGTTCGGCTTGCGTGATGTGCGTGAACGTACATATAGACACACATACACACGGACGGACAGGTTAACGACCTACTCAGCGTCGAGCTGGTTGGGATAGGACAGAACGAGGCCCAAACTCGATTGGCGGTGGAGCCCCCTTTGCATTTTTCTTCGTTATAAAAACGCTTATTATGGTGGCATCGGAGTCGATTCGCCTTATACGAGGCGCGATCGAAAATTCTAGCCGAAAAGAACGACTTCGGTATAGCAATTTTTAGTGTACGTTTGATTACCACGAGTTGGGATAATAATAATATAATGAGATATTTATCTACGACTGCCTCATGTTGAAGCTATTTGACATCTTAATTTGGTCCATTTGCGTTACATAATAAACTCAAATTTCATTACGTAACGCTTTTTTTCGGAGAAGAATTCAGACTCTAAAGAAGACTCTTATACTCTAGCAATAACCGGCACTACTTCTTCTATATAGGATGGAAGTCTTTGAATCACTCATTTCCACCGAACACTTTAAATACCAGCCGAAAATTTCAATGTCAATGTAATAAACATATTTCGATGATATCAAGGAAAATGATTTCAACATCTGTTCAACGTTTCGTTCATTCTTTATTCATGATGGCAGTCGTAGATAATAGTATATTGTGCAACAAGTGGGGAAAGTCCAACTTTTCTCGCGAGTGTGGAAGTTTGTAGCACGAGCCTGAAAGGCGAGTGCCGCAAACACACGAGCGAGAAATAGTATATTGTGCAACAAGTGGGGAAAGTCCAACTTTTCTCGCGAGTGTGGAAGTTTGTAGCACGAGCCTGAAAGGCGAGTGCCGCAAACACACGAGCGAGAAAAGGACTTTCTCCACATGCACACTATACTTTTCCTACAACTGCACAAATTTCAATAATTCAAGTAATGGACTGGATTCAAATCAAAATGACCTTCATTGACAGTATGTGCTAATTTATTGCGTTTCCATAGAAACGACTCAAAAACCCACCGAACACTTTAAATACCAGCCGAAAATTTCAATGTCAATGTAATAAACATATTTCGATGATATCAAGGAAAATGATTTCAACATCTGTTCAACGTTTCGTTCATTCTTCATTCATGATGGCAGTCGTAGATAATAGTATATTGTGCAACAAGTGGGGAAAGTCCAACTTTTCTCGCGAGTGTGGAAGTTTGTAGCACGAGCCTGAAAGGCGAGTGCCGCAAACACACGAGCGAGAAATAGTATATTGTGCAACAAGTGGGGAAAGTCCAACTTTTCTCGCGAGTGTGGAAGTTTGTGGCACGAGCCTGAAAGGCGAGTGCCGCAAACACACGAGCGAGAAAAGGACTTTCTCCACATGCACACTATACTTTTCCTACAACTGCACAAATTTCAATAATTCAAGTAATGGACTGGATTCAAATCAAAATGACCTTCGTTGACAGTATGTGCTAATTTATTGCGTTTCCATAGAAACGACTCAAAAACCCAATTTCATTAGTCTACCAAGGGAGGTGTGGGTAAAGTACCGTGGGGAATAATATTTCCCACAGTATGCGCAAAACATAGTTTTGCATTTGAGTAAACTATGCAGAATACGCTACTTTTCATAGCAGTTGTAGGAAAAGGACTTTCTCCACATGTTGCACACTATACTTTTCCTACAACTGCACAAATTTCAATAATTCAAGTAATGGACTTGATTCAAATCGAAATGACCTTCGTTGACAGTATGTGCTAATTTATTGCGTTTCCATAGAAACGACTCAAAAACCCAATTTCATTGGTCTACCAAGGGAGGTGTGGGCAAAGTACCGTGGGGAATAATATTTTCCACAGTATGCGCAATACAAAGTTTTGCAATTGAGTAAAATATGCAGAAAACGCTACTTTCCATAGCAGTTGTAGGAAAAATGTTTTACTCACTATATATGTATGATAATGCATCATTGGTATATCCGTGTGCTTACATAACTCGTGCTACGCACTCATTTTCACACTCATATAGGAATGATGCCTTTATCCCACTTGTATAGTAAATAACTATTATTCGCTATATAAAAGTACAGGAAACGCCAATTCTAACATCAAATGGGCAAAAGTTTAGATAATAATAATCGTCTTTATTGGGAGAAAGTTTAGCTTATGACAAATTTAATACTTAATTAATTCACAATCATTGAGATCACTTATATTTGAAAAAATATTGCTGTCAAAAAGTTCAGAAACACTACCATCCTCAGCAGCGCTCTCTTCACTTCCATACTAAATCTTTTATCATCTAAGAATTATGATTTAGAACAAGCCTTCGAAATGTGGTGCTGCCGTAGAATGTGGCTTATCCAATGGAGTGATAGAGTTACTAATGCCGAAGTCCCAAACCGGATGCAAAAGTACTGCGAAATTGTTAACACCATTAAAAATCGAAAACTTCTGTACCTGAGTCATATAATGAGAGGCAAGAAGTACGCATCTGATAGTCCAAGGAAAGATAAGTGGACGAAGGAACATTGGAAGACGCAGTATGTCCTAGCTTAAGAACCTGAGGGACTGGTTTAATTGTAGTGATGGTTTTATCATAGTATCTGTTCCGAGCTGTAGTCAATAGGGTCCGGATGGCTGTGATGATAGCAAACCTCCGATAGGAGATGTCCTGTAAAAAGAAGGGGAAAAAATACAATACATACAAAAAATACAGTACCACAGTGATCCTCAAATTTCTGTGTAGATGCCAGATGATGATCTGCCCAGTCCTGAGTGTTGTAGAAGAATTCTTGTGAAAGTGGTGACAGTAACTGTGGATTTATTTGATACAAAATGAAAAAGAAATACTAAGAATTGATATAATTTCCGTTTGTATAAAAGTTTGTCTGGATGCAAGACTATAGCGTTCTCTTATTTCTCTCTTCTGAAGGTAAAATTCTTTTAAAGCTTCAGATGACCCTCCCAAAAGAGGATACTCTGGCAAACCACAGAATAAAATTTCACCCTCTCCCCATAGTTGAAGTATCATCAGCAAAAAGAATGCCTCCATATATATTGAAACAAGATCAGTCCAAGCATCGAACCTTGCGAAATGCCTTGCTTGGGGCCTCTTGCATTCGATCTGTGATCGAGCCAAGCTTCCTTTCTGACAAGTAAGAGGCAGTTTATGGGCTACTCCTGTCACTTCATTGCTGTGTAACTTATCGTGTAACACACTATGGTCGACTGTATCAAATTCCTTTTATACGTCAAGAAATACCAACTCCACTATATCACAATCATCCTCCAAACCGATGTTAAAAGTTTTATAACCTTCTATATAGCGGACACAACAGATCTCAAGAGCCCTGTAGATCGAATTTTCAATCTTTACGATATGATACCACTATCCAATAAGGTTTTCAGCAATAAATGTTGAATTCTATTCTTCCATTTCACTTCCATTATATTTGGCACATAGCGCCGTCTTGTTGAAAATAAACGACGTCCACTTCAATATATTTCGCTTTTAGTCATAAAAAATTATTATCATAGCTCAGTAGCGTAATCCATTCCCCGTAACAGTTGTAACAGCACCATTTCCTAATATGTAAGGTCCAATCACATTATCAGCCCAAAAATGTGACACGTTGAGGATTGAGAGGCTTTTCAACAATCATCCTCGAATTTTTCGGACCCCAAATGCAATTCTGTTCATTGACATAGACTTCGAGGTAAGAATAGGCCTCATAACTGAAGATGATTTCATGGACCCAATCAGCAAAGATACGTTGCTGGTGATAAACCGGCTTGAGCTATTGTGTTAAACTTTTTTTAGAAGCCTTAAAACTCAAGTATTAATTCAAAATACGGAGTAATATTGTTTGTGTAATGCCCAATTCCCATGATCGATGAGAAATCGATAAATCTTGGTTTTCGTCAAGAGTACGGGTCAACAGAACTTTACAAGCCTTAAGACCTGAATCGAAACTACGGACTACAGCACAGAAGCAACATTCTTAGTTGTTCCTGAATGATGTACAACGTTTCGATTCGTCACATCCCTAACTTTCCCAACAGCACAAATTTTTCAGCCTGTTTCACTATTGCCGGTAAAGAAGATGCTCCATGACGACCCAAAAGTGCTACCGTTTTGCGATCTGTGATACAAAATTATCACAATTTTTGTGGTCAGTTTTAACAATTTCAATGCGTTTTTGAATAGTGTATCTTTCCATTTTTAGTAATAGCGTTTAGTATTTACTTGTCAAATGTCAAAAGAAGACAGCAATAAAATTGACAGCTGCTTAGATAACGGTCTATTCAAAATACAGCATCTTATTGGAAACCTCTTTAAATAGGAGAATTTACCTTATCTCGGTAAAATAGCTCTAGAATAGGTAAAATTACAGTCATAAATGTTTTGCTATCTAATCATTGCAATCGAAAAATTATTTTGCACATGAGATAGTGATATAGACACATGTCCAAAATAGACCAATATAAAAACTGTTATATGTGCTGAATTGCTTTTCTTTCCCGGTGAGTTTTCTAATTGGAAAAATCAGAGCAAACACCGCGAAATGAAATACAAATCTCGCTGTTCGATAAGTAATTGATTTTCAACCCGACTCTGTACTTCAAAGCTGACGAACGGGAGATGAAAGAAAATAAAATTTTCACTGAGCATAAAGGTCCACGTATCTGTACGTGAAGTGAAAATGCGTTTTATCTTCGACCCAGTCGGGCATTCTATCAATAAACGGGAAAAAAATCTCGATTCGAAGAATTTTGTTTCAATTCAGAAGTCATTTTTTCAAGTATTTGTGATAATTTTTATATGCATAGGAGGAAAGGAGAAACCACATAATACAATTTTGCATTGTTTGCTACTTATTATTATAGAAATGTCATATTCCCCAAAATTGAAATAAAGAATTCAAAAGAGCTGTAAGAAAGTAACCCATTTCTTTTACCATGACCACCCAGAAATAACAACTCTGCAGAAAGTAAAAAATTTGGGTAATCAGTATCTTCTGTCGAACGATGAACAAATGGAAGACATCTCTTTCAAGTTTTCGATCCTACATAGGGGTAATATTCATTCCAAAAAACCAACGATTCCAAACATGTACAAAAAATTGAATTCATATTAGGATTGCTAGGAAAAAATAAACCTCCTTTCCCTTTATATCACTCATATATTGTATTCATCAACTCTGACTCATTAAATTGAAATTAAATCAAATTAAATATTTTTGAGGGGCAGATACATTTTTTCTAGTTCGCTGACTATAACTTTTTCTTAACCACCCCCAACCATTTCGCCTATAAAGGAAAGAAATCCTAAAAATACTGCCTAATTCTCATACTTTCTATGTCTCCCTTATTCACAAAATAACTTGTGGAACACTTTGGTACATGTTTTTACAAATGTATCATCTATTCTGCGTGACTTACATCCTAAGTAGGTACTATCCATTGCCGAAAATATTCTTGAAAAAAAATTACTGAGCTTAATTTCATTAATTCATTTGATGCTCTTAAAGCCAACGGTAAATTGAAAAACTAAAAATATAACATTCACTTTGCATATACATTGAACAATTTTTTTCGATGATGAGATGGTGGTGAAATGGAATCGTTTCTTCAAAATTTTGCATTCTAATGAGGAATCAACATTCTGATTGAAGTATGGAAAAACAAATTATTCCTGAAACATCAAAAACAAAATAAAATTCTTAAAAAATTATCAAAGAGAACTCTGACAAGGCTGTTGAGTGAATCTCGCGAAAAAGTACTATGAGGGTGGTAACACCTCATCTGAAATATTTATGAGTATGAGTGCACCTTTGATGGCTTTTAATGTTACATTTTTCGTCTTTCTTCCTGTTGTATCTGACTGAATTACATGCTTATTCGGTACTTTCGAATTTTTACACATGAGGTTTTTGTTAATCAAGCTTTAAATGCTGCCCCTGAATATTGGCGCCCTAGGTGATCGCCTATCCTGCCTACCTCCTAGTGACGGCCCTGGTTTTTGAATTCATTGATTGAATTTCGAATGACTCCAAGTTCAAATCCAAATGCAGAATATTCATTAAAACTTCATACAATAATATTGACACAAAATACGTATCAAATAGATACATTCGTGAAGGTTACAAACAATGTTTTCAATCAATTAAGAAAAGTGTAACAAAAATGTCACAAATTACTGTTACATGCTACTGAATGAATATCGAGTACCCCCAAATAAAATGAGATTTTTGCCTTGCGATCATTCGAAAATAGGTAAACGATAAACTCAAGTAGAAAATATACTAATTACCCATTTCCTCTTCATAAACTGAATCATGTTATTTTCGAAAGTTTTCACTATAAATGAATGCCTCATAAAAGCTCCATTTGATTTATAGATTGGAATTGAATACTTTGGTTATTATATTACAATATAATTATCCCTTCAAATTTCAAATAGTGATGTTCTTTCTGATATCTATGGAATTATGCTCTATTAAAGCATCGTTTGATTTATAGATTCTTTGAAATTTAATACATTTGTGAATTCAATATTTAATATAATTATTACCCTTAAAATTCGAATACTGATGTTCTTTCTGATATCAATGGAATAATACTCCACATTTTATTTGATCTGGAGGTTTGCTAGGACAGTTATTAAACTTAAATACTTCCGAATATTTACCGATCATCTACAAGAGGTATTTTCTAAAATGTAAAAGATCATAAGAGATCTTAAACAGAAAATACTGTTATAATATTATAACCCCTCAGAAATATTATATTCCGTAGGCAAGAAAATTCATCCCTAGTCATGAATAACAGGATGAGGTTTCATTGCCTCTCTTGATGTAAAGAGGTTTGAACCATTGGAAGGCACAGAAAGAATTTGAATGATTGAGTACTTGAAGAAACGGAGTCATAAGTTTTTCCGTAGAAATACCTTTTTGTTGTTAATGGAAATGTATCTATGAGAAGGAGTTTCAAGAGGAGGAAAAAACCAAAAGATAAACACTCTGGCGGGATCTTCCAGGGTTGGATCATTCTAAAAAGATTCTTCGAAACTTATCTGGATCTTACCTGCTCACTTGATTCCTCACAGGTCAATGTCGGCCCAGGAAGCACCTCATGAGAATGGGTCTAGCAGAAAACGACGAGTGCAGATTCTGTGGGGAGAAGGAAAAAACTCCGGATCACCTTATGACGGAATGCCTCGCCATCACTAACCAACGCAAAATCTGCTTTGAAAAAGAAACTTGTAGAAGCCCCTACGATTTGGCGCCCCGGCAAAATGTCCGGTATGCCGCTCCTGGCAGCGGCTTGCAGTTGCTATATTTTGCAGAATATCTACCTTCATAGCATCCATTACCATAATATTCACAATTTGGTACTCTTGCCATATATGATCATTATCATAGTCAGATATAATCTCGACCAATTTTAATTTTGATTAACCGGTGATAACGTAAGATTCAGCCAATTAAATTGCAAACAATTTTATCTGACTCGGAGGTAAACCACTCAAAAAATCAGAAGACGTCGTACATTAACTAACCTCTCAATCAAAATTGAAAAGAGAAGTGAAAATGTAGTTTCCATGTGATTTTAAAATTTCATTCTTATTTCAAAACCGTTAACTTCTAATTTCAACTTCTTAACATCATATCAATTATACGAATTTGAACATGTCATGAGATATTCTGTGAAACAGAAAGAAATAAAATCACTCTGTAAAAATTGCAGTGTTTTTCCATTTCTCCCATTCATGACATAGTCATACCAATAAACACATTCAGAATGGTTTATTGAGATTTGAGGCAGAATACTCGTATTATTTGAGAACTAACATCAAATGTCAATATCGAATCGCAAATGCTAATTGAACATAAATATTCCGACGATTGACATGTGGGATAGTGAGCCTTAAATATTCAATCCTAGGCTTAAATAGAACTCTTCATTTCTGGGTATTTCACATTAAAAATTCTGTGTGGATATTTGTCTTTCCTTCCATTCATGTTTGATGCTCGCAGTTTTGCATGCTGATAGAATTTCGATCCTATATTCGATTTTGAATTTACAGGCTGTGAATAAATTTGATGACGAAAAATATCGAATGCCTCACGTGTTTTTCTTGAGACAAATTCGGAGTTTATGTTAAATTATTCCGGTGTTTCCAGATTATGAATAATCCGTTTAGGTAATTCTTGCAATTTGCGTCAGAATGAATGCTGTGTTGTGAATACTGGATGAGTATCAAACCACAATTATAAGAAATTCTGCGTTTAAAATTCGCTAACGATAATAGTGTGAATTGCATTTGCAGTGATTTAAAGGTATGAACTGATGTTTGAATCATTATGAAAATATTATTGAAGTGAAAGAATCAGACAAAGTTGAGGCATTAATTCAGGAGCGTTTTTGCTTGATCGAATTTGTTTTTGAGTAATTTTTTCGAAAAAATCAGCCGTTCTCCAACCGATCTTCTGTGGTTCAGAGGATTATCAGATTATAAACACATGATTACTTTTTCCAGCTATAGAGATACATTTTTGAATAACTCGCTTCATCGAGGAACCTAATATACAACAAAAATTTCAGTGAAATCTGACAGAGATTCTGAGGTATCGATATATTCCAAAAAAGTTTTTGTTGTTTGAATAGAGTTATGTTATATTCATTTATTTTCTCAATAACTGAAAAAATGCGATTAACCGATTGAAGGTTTCATTTTGAATAGCCCGCTACTGGACAGCTGTCACTTTTTAAGCTGTCATCTTTTGACATTTAACAACTGCGCCATTACTAAAAATGAAACGATACAGACTTCAACAATGCGATGAAATGTTAAAGTTCACTCAAAAAAAAGGTGAAAATTTTTCATTAACATTTAGTAAAACTAGCACTTTTGGGTCGTCATGAAGCACCTTCCAAGCCGGCAATAGTGAAACTGGTGGAAATATTCCGACCGTTGGGACTAGTAAGTGATGTGAATAATTGAAACCGTGTCCGTAGCTCAAGAACAACTGATAATATTGCTGCTGTAGTCCGTAGTTTAGTCATTCCTCGTCAATCTTGGGAGTTAGTCTTTCCATAAGCGACATTACGTATTTTGAATAAAGATTTAGGTCCTAAGGCTTGTAAAGTTCAGTTAAACCAAATACTCAAGTCGATCGAATCGAATACCAGGTCGTATTTCTGCTGATAGATTTTTTGAAATGAATCAAAATTTCCATGGAAAAATCATCTTCAGTGATGAGTTTCTCCTCAGAGGCTAAGATAATAAGCAGCATTTGGGGCTCGAAAACTCCAAGAATGATTATTGAAAAGCCTCTCCATCCTCAACGTATCACTGTTTGGTGCAGTTTTTGGGCAGGTGGTGTGATTGTACTTTACTTTTTGAAATTGGGGCTGATGGAACTGTTACGGTAAATGGATTGCGTTACCGAGCTACGATTTGTGAGTTTTATAGGGAATTGTAAGATTGTGTTGTGGAGGTGATCACAATTGGCCACCGAATTATTGTGATTTAACACCATTAGACTTTTTTCTTTGAAAAATAAGGTCTTTGCCAATTATCCACAATCAGAGCCACCGTAAGGACCGGCATACCGCACATTTTGCCGAGGCGCCAAATTTTTTTTTTTTGTGAAAATACCATTCTTTGTAGTTGAATGAAAGGCCACCGCCAATTTTATTGAAATGGAATAAGCGTTGTGAGCCTATTACAAATAGGTATTAAAATGTTCTTTTGGAACAATTATGGGCTTTTTTATGAAATCAGCAAAACGTCCTTTGATAAATTTGACTTCAAAATAACGATGTCATGTGAAATTGAAGAAATTCCTAAGAAGAATAATAGAGGCTCCTCAAAAGAAAAGTTCAAATGTTTGAAAAAAATATATTAAAAATAATTATTCGTGTTTTGTTAACTGAATTTGACATTCCATGAATTGTAATTGATTGTTCGATGGGATTGTTGAGGAATCCATAAATCAATTGAATTTTCAATTACGAATAATTATTGATAACAATTCATGAAATGACATATCAATCGAAACATTCAATTTCAGTTTCTTTCTGTGTTTTCCGGAAGTCACAGACTATACTCCAAAAAATTAAAAATTGCGGTCTTCATTTAAAATTCTTCCTCGATAACTCTTGAAGTATTCGTTTTAGGTATAGCATTTTCCAAGAACCCCCTCTTTTGATATGTAGTATTGACTGAAATAATAAAAAATGTAGGTTTCAATTAGAAAATCTTGAGTTTTGTTGGAATTGAGTTGTCCAAGTTCATGATCTTCTGATAAACACTCTGTACATTTTTTGTCCGAAGGCACACAGTTTTATAAAATCACGAATATGCTGAAACGAAAATGGAAAAGGTATTTCCGAAAAAAACTTTCTCTGCAGAAATATTCAGAAAAATGTGAGTCCTTGTCGCCACCATTCTTTTCGTAAGAATCCTATCAACTCATGAACCGTTGAGCTTTTACACAAGGTATGTCATTTTGCTGAGACTTTTATCAAAAAATCTATCTTATGATGGAATAATATACTGGGTGTGCCATTTCAAATAGGGAAGTTGTAATAGTCGGTTTCCGGCATAACCGGAAATTGTAGAGATCCAGGGCTTTCGTTAGGGGATAGGCTGGGTAGGCGGTCGCCTAGGCTGGTAAAATTCAAGGGCGGCATTTCAAGCTTGATCAAACAATTGATGAGATTCAATTCAGTCAGCAACAACAGGAAAGAATATCGACAAATTTAAATAACATCAAAAACCATCAAAGGTGCCGCATTATACATTATAGGTACTAATAAATATCCAGATGTGGCGTGACCCCTCATAGTGCTGTTAACGAGTTATTGACGCTAAAAAAACACATGCACTCATCGGGCTTGTCGGCGTTCGCTTTACGTTGCCGAATTTTATTGCCACATGGGGTTCTGAATTATTTTCATTTCGATTCTGTAATCATAATGTTGATTCCTCAGAACGGAATGCAGAATATGAGAAAACAACTCCATTTCATCACTTCCGACCGATCCTGCTTAAGAAATATAAGAAGTTTTATTATTTCAAAACCACATTTCATTATTTTATAATATTCGATTATGCAATTTTTAGCATTCCGCAGAGTGAGCTTCTGTTAGGGCGGCAAAATGGGTCTCTGCTTAGGGCGGCAGTTTGGCTAGAGACGGCCCTGTAGAGATCTGAAAATATTTTATGGAGGAAAACCCCAGCAAATTTTCAGCCCAAAATTACTATAAGGTCTCCATGAGTGTCTAATAGACCACGGGGTTAATCACCCTGTATAATGGTATTGTGCTTCGAAATTTCTCGATATTATGATAATATTCAATAGATAGCCTGTAGCTCAGATGGAAGATACATTCATCTTCCACTAACGAAACACCCTCTGTGGCGTCACCTTTCTCAATCAATAACACAAAAAACAACCCGGAAAAAAGACATAGCATTCTTCAGGTCGATTCGTCGTATGACGCACAAGCTGTATCTCATTCCCATCTGAAACAAACCGTTTCATTTAAATTCGTCACGGAGCGTTTATGGAAATGTCCTCGCTTTGCGTTTCGGGCTTGAATTTCCACCAACTTTTTTCCTACACGGAACTACGTAACTCGTCTAAAATTTCGAATGCATTTCATTCGGCTGATTAAATAATTTATTATAGCAGGTCTTCGGGGAAAAATATTTCACGATATCTGGTAGGTAGCTATGCTTTTTATTCGCATTTCATGAGTCGAAAACATAAATGTAAATTCGCCCCGTGTATATAAACAAAAAGCGGACGGAAAAGTGGCGCGTTTAAAAAACATCGCACGCAACGTTTCTGGGCTCATTTGAATAATGAACGTACAGACCTTCCTCAACCATCTTTGGGCAACGGGTTAACCGAACGTGGTTCCGTGGGCCATTGTTTCAAATTCGGGACGGGTGAAAGAACCGGTTCGCGTGTAAAAATACTATGCGGATGTCTGTCCTGCCGAAATATGCATGGTTGGGCAAGGTTAGGAACCGCAGGACCGCATTTCGAATAAATTCGTCACTGTATTTCCACAGAGAATATAAAATGATGATTCATATAAAATGTTCCAAAAAATTTCATTTTTTTTTAAACTAGTATATTTTAAGATAAATCAATGGATGTTTATTTCATTGTGATGACAAAGCTTTGCAATTAACGATGGAAAATACTTCGAGTGAGTGCTTTTCTCAATTTTTCATGAATTTCTCTGCAATATTCAAATTATTGAGAAAAACAATCAGAAGCTTTCGTGAGCATCAAATATTAATTCATGGAAATTAGAAAGTAGTGAGTTCAACATTAATTTGTCATTCAACCCTAAGCCAGTGAGAACATGTGGAAATTGACTGATTTGGAGTTTTTCTCATGAATTTCCCTGCAATGTTCAACTTACTGAGAGAAACAGTTAATAATTAAGCATCAGCTGTCTAGGCTAGCATTATTATGTTTGAAGTAATCATTTCTCATTTAAATTAATTTGAAGATTAATTGATAAGAGTAGTTTTTCCTCCACGATTTCGTGCCATTAATTTGTCATTCGACAAAAAGCCCGTCAAAACATGTGACAACAAGTTGGGTGATTTCAAGTTTTCCTCATGAATTTCTCTGCAATGTTAAACTTACTGAGAGAAAAAGTTAATAGGTGAGCATCAGATAAGAAAAGCATTGATTCATGGTAGATTGTAAATATCTAGCCTAGCATACATTTGACATTTAACCCTAATCTTGGTTTCCATTGTAGATCAAAAGTAACAATGATTTCAAATATTAGATCATTTTCTCAGTTTCATTGAACTAATAATCTTCAATCGAGTTTTACTCACGATATAGGGGAAAATAAATATTTTCTCTCATTGATTTATAAGACTCCAGTCAAGCCAGAACATGTGAAAGTTGACTGGTTTGGAGTTTTTCTCATGAATTTCTCTGCAATGTACAACTTACTGAGAGAAACAGTTAGTAAGCATTAATTCATCGTGAACAATAAGGTTCTTGCCTAGCATTCATTTGCCATTCACCCCTAATCTTGGTTTTCATTGAAGATCAAAAGTAAATATGACTTCAAATATGATCCAGTCCATTTTTACTGTTTCGTTTTTGTTAATATCAATGTGAAACCACTAATTGGAAAACCCTGTATATTTATATTCGAAATTTTGTGCAAATTTCAGGTTCATAGCATCTCATAGCAGAACCATAGTAAATTCAAGTCGAATTTCGAAAAAAGAATGAAGAAAGCAATGTCGTGAAGATCATATTGTTCACAATTGATCTCTCGAAGCTTATACCTACTTCGAATGTTCTAATGTAAACACAGAAATTACATATACGTTTCGAAATATTAATTGTCAAGGCTCAAGAATAGTTATCTTGGAATTTAGGAGCGCTCGTTCATTTATGAGTTACTTCTGTGGTATCTAAGGGTTCAATCGGCGAATGAATGAACGGACGTTGAAAAGCTCCGGACTTGAGCTTTCCTCATTCTTTCATGTGGAATTGAGGTGTAGTTTTTTCATGAATTTCTCTGCAATGTCCAACTCACTGAAAAAAAACAATCATTATAGCTCTAGTGAACATCAGATCTGAAAAGTATTGATTCATTGTAATTAGTAAGAAACTATAGCCTAACATTAATTTGCCATTCCAACCTAATATTTATTCATTGAATATCAAACGTAACTTCAAGTGTGGCTTCAAATATTATCTAGACCCTTTTCACAGTTTGATTATTATTATTATTACATTAGATATAGAGTTGAGTAACTATAAAACTCTTAACAAACAAACAAAAATTTCAATAGCACCTAAAGTTCAATGAATTGATTCAAATTGAGCCTTCTCCACGAAATTCGAAAATAGATATCCTTTTTCATTGATTCACAAGGCTCCAGAGCCTCCAGACAATCTAAAACATGTGAAAATTGACTGGTGGGTAGATTTTTCATGAATTTCTCTGCAATGTTCAACTTACTGAGAGAAACAGTCAGAAACTTCAGTGATATTCAGATATGAAGATTGAAGGGCATTAATTCATGGAAAATAGTAATGGTCTAGCCTAGTATTAATTTGTAATTCTACCCCAATCTTAGTTTTCATTGAAGATCAAAAATAACTATAGCTTCAAATATTATCCAGTCCATTTTCAGAGTATTATTGAATGAATTATTTCTGATTGAGTTTTATTTATGAAATTGGAAAATAGATATTCTTTCTCATTGATTTGTAAGACGCCAGTCAAGCCAGAACATTGAACATAGAAATTGACTCTTCTGGAATTTTTTCATGAATTTCTCTGCAATTTTCAACTTACTGAGAGAAACAGTCGAAAACTTTGTGGGCATCAAATAACAAACGCATTAATTCATGGTAAACAGTAATTATCTATCTAGCGTAGCATTCATTTGCCATTCCACCCCATAGAGGATTTCGTTGAAGATCAAAAGTAAGTATGGCTTAAAATATATCCACAGTTTCATTGAACGAATTATTTTCAATTGAGTTTCATTCAAAAGATCGGAAAAAAGATATTCTCTCTCATTGATTCATAAGGCTCCAGACAAGCCAGAACTTGTGGAAATTGAGTGATGTGTAGTTTTCCCATGGATTTCTCTGCAATGTTCAACTTACTGAGAGAAACAGTTAGTAATCAATAAATATGAAAAATATTAATTCAACGGAAATAGTTAGTACCTAGCCTAGCATGGCTATTATTTAGACTAGACTATTCTCATAGTTTTATTGAAGGAATTATTCTTCATCGAGTTTTATTCACGAGATCGAAAAATAGATATTCTCTCCCATTGATCAATAAGACTGCAGTCAAGCCAGAACATGTGGAAGTTAACTGATTTGGAGTTTTTTTCATGAATTTCTCTGCAATGTTTAACTAACTGAGAGAAACAATCAGAAACTTTAGTAGCCATCAAATATGAGAAGCATTAATTCATGGTGAACATTAAGTATCTTTCTAGCCTAGGATTCATTTGCCATTCAACCCTAATCTTGGTTTTCATCGAAGATCAAAAGTAACTACGTATGACTTCAAATATTATCTAGACTAGACCATTTCCATAGTTTCATTGAAGGAACTATTCTCCATTGAGTTTTATTCACTAGATCGAAAAATAGATATTCCCTCCCATTGATTTATAATACTCCAGTCAAGCCAGAAGAACACTCCGAGAGCAGCAGTACCACTTCTTCGTTTTCTCAGCCAGCAATCTCAATCTTCCCCGTGACGCTGAACAATTCTAACATTTCCATCAAAACGATATAATCCGTTTCAATTAATGCCTAAAAAAGCCAAACGTCAATTCTGGATTCCAGTCACAGGCGGCCGGTCGCGGTTCAATTGTTTCACGGAGCACACAGTTCTGCCCCCCCTCCCCCCCGCTACCCTCCAGCCCCGTTCGCGTGCATTCCCCCTTAGCAGCGCCGAATAGTTGGCCTTGAACGAGTGCATTGCTTTGAGAGTTGAGCAGCTCCTTTTTGTTTTTCGGACGCCGACGTTTGGCAACTGGCGGTCATCGGCCCCAAAACGGCCAAGGTTGCCACATTGCCGGACGAAACGATACTAACCTATCATAATCTAAACTCGCATAACCTCAGGGATCTGTTGCGATCTGGCAGGGCCGGCCTGATGGCCGGATCGATCGCATTTCGAGAATGTTTTATGAAAAATTGGAGAAAATTATTCGATTCATTGTTTTACATGAACACATTTAATTTAACCTAGTCAGATCTTTTGTTAGGGAAATATTGTTTTTTTTATCAATATTCTTCTTGTATTTGAATTAATTTTCTAAAGTTGTGGTTTTGTGGTGATTTAATATTTCGCAATTATGCATAAAACTTGATATTCTTCATTATCACTTCAATATTCCTTTTAAACATTGTTCTGAAGAGATAAACACTAAATTTTGTACAACGCTCAAGAGGGAACAGCACCACGTGGTTGCTCAGTTCAAAATGAAATCAAAGATAATTCTCATTAGAAATTTTTATAGGGTTTTCACATTATTTCCTTAAACAATAATATAAATGAAATATATGCGAATGAAAAATAAAAAAAATATTGGTAACTTTTCGTATTTCGCCGAAAAATTTATGATATGTACTTTGTACAAAGTACTGAAATATTTTTAAAATATTTGTGAAACAAAAACCTTCCAAAAATCGTTTTAAAAAAATTAAATCTATAATTTCGTGAAAATCTTCGTACAAAGCTGCCTTCTACTTATTTGCTTCGAACGATTTCTAATTTTTTTAACCATTGATGGTCATTTGTTCAAGGGAAATAGAACTTAAAAAAAAAAACTCTCCTTGGATGGCGTGCATTCTCCTTGGGTTATTTCGATTTGGATTCCTACGTAATAACGTGGAAATCTTCTGACAATGGTTATGTGGATGGCATTTTGCCGAAACATTAACCAGATAAGTAATATCTTAAGATATTTATACACTTGGAAATCGTACTTCTTTTTCTTTTTCTTCATTCATTACCAAGTGTCAATCATTTTTATTTATAATTTATTTTATTTATGATTCATTATTCATTATTTATTATTAATTATTCATTATTTATTATTTATTATTTATTATTTATTATTTATTATTTATTATTTATTATTTATTATTTATTATTTATTATTTATTATTTATTATTTATTATTTATTATTTATTATTTATTATTTATTATTTATTATTTATTATTTATTATTTATTATTTATTATTTATTATTTATTATTTATTATTTATTATTTATTATTTATTATTTATTATTTATTATTTATTATTTATTATTTATTATTTATTATTTATTATTTATTATTTATTATTTATTATTTATTATTTATTATTTATTATTTATTATTTATTATTTATTATTTATTATTTATTATTTATTATTTATTATTTATTATTTATTATTTATTATTTATTATTTATTATTCATTATTTATTATTTATTATTCTTTATTTATTGATCGATGGTACAAAAGAGTATATGTACACTTCGGCTAACACGAGTATCATTGTATTATAATTTCAAAACTACATAATTGCAATAAAAACTCAAATAGTTATACCAATAGATTCTACCGAAAAAAGTGCCTGTAGAATGTCTTTGTTTCATGTTTATAGCAACAGTGATAAAAATGTCATGAGAACTTCTTATTTCACGCTATTTTCCAATTTTCTCTTATAGCTTGAAAACTGTTAAATTTATGGGATCCCTGCTCTAGACAACGAATTTGGGATACCCGATACACTAACTTTCTTAATAGGTTTCCCAATGTAGATTAATTTTGATTCTGTGCGGAAATCTATTGATCGATTCTTCCAATTTTTGGAAGAAACCTTTGTATGACAGTTTAGAATGAACTTATACTGATTTTTTCACAAAAAATGTATAGTTCTTGTTTCATACCACTGTGAGAATTGAAAGATTTTTCAATTGTATCCCAATTATTTCAATGAGGAATTTCAAAAATTTTTCATTATCGTGGAATTACTAATTTTTCTGAAATACTACTGTAAGTCATTTGGCATTTATCGCTTTTTCATTCGGTAATATTTCCATGAATTGGTAAACTGAACTTTTGAATTGAAAAAAAATTCAATTCTCGTTTCATTTCACTTTGAAAATTTGAAGGTTTTTCGGTTAGTAGTATATCGATTATTTCAATGATTCAGTTCAAAATTTTGTCATTATAATATTTCTGAAACACAAATTCCAGCCAATTGAAATGCATCTCTTCTTCATTTGGTAATATGTATTTACATTTATTAATATTCTGAATTTTCAAATTGAACTACTTACACGAGAACGTATACAGTTTTTTTGAGTAACTATATTTTTTCATCAGAATTTAAAAATTCCAACAATTTTGAAATTCATCATTGATATAATTGAGATGCGATTAGAGAATCTTTTAATGTTCAAAGTGATTTGAAACGAGAATGATTTTATTTTTAATTAATGAGTTAATTGTCATACGAAGAAACATTGAAAAAATCAAAATGAATCTACACCGCAGAACCAAGTTAGAAAGGAAGTGTACTTCCTTAAAATGCAAGTTTTCATAAGATTTGAAATTATTATTATACGTGTACACGCACGGTCGGATCTGTGATGACCGAAATATAGGATTTTCTTCATAATTCTTCTTGAATATGGTTCTCACTAAGTGATCGACTTCAAAAATAAAATTTAAATTTAAAATTGTTTTTTTTTATATTTGTAATGGCGAAACTTCCAGAATATCGCGTGTTTTTTTAATATCTACTTGAATATCTTCTGGTTTTCTTGACGCAATCAACACGAAATTTTGAATGATGCTTGAAATTGTTATTTTATTTCTACACTCAAAAACTCAAGTCGGTCGGAAATATGATTTTTGTTTGATATTCTGATTGAATTTTGTCTGGGATTGTTGATGCCGAAGGTGATGAGAAATATATTATGGAATATATTGGTTTTCTTTTCGATATTCTTCATGAAATTTGTACTGTTCAAATGACGCAATCAATATAAAATTATAATTTCATATCTAGATTTACAATCTCAACTCTATCAGAAGTTATCACTTAAATTTTTATTCTACATCTAAATTTAAAATTCTATCTTTATTGAATTTGTATTGTTGAAATTATCAAGAAAAAATATTTCGAAGGGCATATTGGCGGTACTTACTCCAAGTCAAATTTTGCCTGTTGGTGAACTTGATCTTGGCATCCGAATTTCTAGTTTTTCCGGTTGAGAGTTATCTTGTTTTATAGCCGTTTCACGGTTGGACACATATAATTGATTTTGAACACTCCGTAATCAGCGGGTCAAACCTTATTG
This sequence comes from Harmonia axyridis, assembly GCF_914767665.1. Classification (NCBI taxonomy): domain Eukaryota; kingdom Metazoa; phylum Arthropoda; class Insecta; order Coleoptera; family Coccinellidae; genus Harmonia; species Harmonia axyridis. Next base: position 12,462,857 of record NC_059505.1, read on the forward strand.
TTTGAGACGTTTGCGGTTAATAAATTCTAAAATTTCAGACATCATGATCTCCAAGCGATGAGCGCTAAAAAATACAATAGTTTTTCCATTTAATTAGAATGATTGGACTTATTCAACTACATAATTTTGATTGGGATTGACATCATTAGTTGCTTACATGTAAAGGGCATTTTGAGTTTTCAAAGACACTCATTAAAAGTTTACCTAGTCCCTAGTCTAGTTATAACTACCTACTCATTTGTACCTCGTTAACTATTAATTGCAACTTATTTCCTGGTGAAAATATATTGACAATTATTCGTTTAATAATTCTCTTAGCTTTTGAAAAGCTATTTAAGGATATTCTCCAATATCTTGACGAAATGTAATATGAAGCACAAGTAAAAAACTGATTTGATTTCAAATGCTGAAAGCTATGAAGATGCAAAATGATTGTGAGAATTGTGATGTGAAGAATTGAACCCGTGTGCTGGTTCTAACAGCTCAAATTTTTTTTACCAGTTTCACTATTGCTGGTCTAGAAAGTGCTTCACGACGACCCAAAATTGCTTTTGTTTTGCCAACTCAGATTTTGTAGTGAATTTTAATTTTTACTTGCTAATGTTAAAGGATTACAGCTTCAAAAGTGACAGCTGCCCAGATAGCAGATCATTAAAAATGAAATCTCTTGGTGGAAAACCCTATACTTCGATTTTCCCAAGGATGGAAAGCACTATATGAAATTTGTATGTATATTGCGATTTCTATAGGAAGAAATAACAAACTGGACATCAATCATAGGTATTATAAAAACTCATTCAAAATTTGATTTAGCATAATGCATCATTCTCAAGATCAACTTTCGAAGTACTTCTAACTCTTTAAATGTGACGGCGCAATATTATCTATGCAGCCAATAAAAATAGGTACTACTTTGAGGGCTGGTATTATAAATGATGAGCGACGGTTCAACCGTTGCGTCAACTACCAAATTCCTTTCTAGAAATACGGAATTTGGTAGTTGACGCACGGCTCAACCGTCGGTTATCCTTTATAATACCGGCCCTTACAGTAGGTTGAACCGAGGGTTCAACCGTTGCGTCAACTACCAAATTCCTTTCTAGAAATACAGAATTTGGTAGTTGACGTACTGCTCAACCGTCGGTTATCCTTTCATCATACCGGCCCTAAGAGATATTTCGAACTGAATATAAGTAGGCCCTTTTCGGTCGTGCCAAATTAACGACTTTATTTTGAAGAAGACTTTAAAGTTCCTTCTACGTTAAAGTTCATTCAAAGTATCCAACGTTCAGTAGATACGAGTATAAGATTTTTCGAGAAAGAAGACCTTCATTTCGAATATAGAGGTTCAAGAATAGGAGAAATGCTACTGCACTTGGTGTAACTACATTCAATTAAATCCAATTCAATTTATTTCCTTAAAACTGCAGCACAGATCAATCGAAAATATCTACAATATTACCGCTAGAATAAATTTGAAGATCGACCATATTAGCCTAGACATGATTACCTGTCTGCCATGTGTCTGACAAGAGAAATTTTGAGTAGAGTATTTATATCAACATCATTAAAAAAGTTATGGCAACTTTTCATTTCACGACATTTTTCAATTTTCCCTCATAACCAGTGCCGTCGCTAGCCAAACTGCCGCCCTAGGCAGAGACCCGTTTTGCCGTCCTATTAGAAGCTTACTCTGCAGAATACTAAAAATTAATATTGGATAATTGTGGTCCAGCGCTTGCTCAAGCGGTTCTACCCCCCCGGCAGAAATAAAAATCGGAACCCTGTCAAGTTTGGGATTTTGTACTAAGCAAAAGAAGGGAGGGATTTGGTTGGATGTTGGTTTGGTGAATTTGTTTTCAAATAATTAGTGTGGAACTATAAAAAACTCCACACTTTTTTATAGAAAGTATTTAAGGAAAGAAAAAATGTATTTTATATATATTTTTTGGATTCAAATTTTAATCCAATAGATGATTTTGGATGGGTGGAACGTAATAAACAATAAACATGCTCAACTGAATTCTAATGAATAAATGATAAAATATATTCTTATTTGAAAATCTTGAGTTTTGAAGAATTTGAGTTGATCTTTTCACCATATACATTTTTGGTCCAAACCTCAAACAGTTTTATGAAACTACGTATCTGCAAGATCGAAAAAAAAAATTCGCAAAAAGCTTTTTCTTCCAAATCATCGTCATAATTTTTTTCATAACAATCCCATTAACTTATGAACCGTTGAGATCTTACCCAAGTGTCGAAATTGTCGTCAAAATAGCTATCGAATGATGCAATAATATACTGGGAGTGCTATTTGAAATAAGGAAGTAGTAGTCTGTTTCCGGTACAACCGGAAGTTGTAGAGATCTAAAAATGTTCCAGGGTGAAAGATCATTGTCCCAAACCCCAATAAGCAAATTTTCAGCTCAAAATTATGATTAGTTTTCCATAAACGTCTAACAGGACATAACCCTGTATAACTCTCGAAAATTTCGTTTTTTTTTTTTGATATGATCAAATTAAACAACCGGATGATGCGAATGAACAACTATTTTAAATTCGAATAGATATTACATTTATTCACGATGCAAAGATGTTTGAGATTACTAAATTTGATAAAAAAATCATTAGTGAAATTCATTCAAATCAAAATTATTCAATTCGTTTTTCCAGATTTCCCAAAAAAAAAGAGATAATGCCGCCTTCCATTATTTGCCGCCCCTCTAGAGTGGGTCCTACAGTTTTAGGTTCCTAGCTCAGCTTTTAGAAAAAGCTTGAAAATTTGTTTTCTTGTTTGTTTAAGATTATCGAGTAAAACAATCGGATGATGCAGATAACCATTATTCAATTCGAATGCGCCTACGCCCAAAACAAGTTTATTGTCTGATATAAAAAATAAAGAATATTATGATACGATGGAATGTGGTATGAAATGATAAAACTTCTTATATTTCTCAAAAAGGATCAGTTGGAAGTGATGAATTGGAATCGTTTTCTTATATTCTGTATTCCATCCTGAAGAATCAACATTCTGATTAGGGAATTGAAAAGAAAATAATCCAAAACCCCAAATGGCAATAAAATTCGGCAACGTAAAGCGAACGCCGACAAGCCTGATGAGTTAATGTATTTTTTTAGCGTCAATAACTCGTAAACAGCACTATGAGGGGATCACGCCACATCTGGATATTCATGAGTATAATGTATAATGCGGCACTTTCGATGGTTTTTGATGTTAATTAAATTGTCGGTATTCCGGTATTGCTGACTGAATTAAATTTCATTTGGTACTTTCAATTTCTACACATGTCATTTTTGTTGATCTAGCTTGAAATGCCGCCATTGAATTTTGCCGCCCTAGGTGACCGCCTCCCTGCCTACCCCCTAGCGACGGCCCTGCTTATAACTTGAAAACTTGGAATTTATGAGGTTGCAATTTCCACCAAATTAATTCTCTCAAAATTAGACCCCGAAAATGTGCCTTTCTTGTTCAAAGGGATTCTGAGATCCCTTACTAGACAACGAATTTGACACACTATACATGCTTTTGACATTGTGAGAAAAAAAACAAAAATCTAATAGATAACGCCTGAATATTTATTTTTTCGGCGTCCGGAAAGTACGTACTTCCCGGACTAGGCTGGAAAAGAATCATAGATTCCATAGCAACCGAGATAACGGCTGACAGTTCATATGACATTAGTTGTCAAAAATTTGCATGTTTTTTGATCGCAATCGCAATAAAATATGGAAAGCAGCAGCGATAGTGTTATTTTACATGGTTGCCGAAAAAATATTGTACGCAACACGCCCAAAAATGGTTTTTTTTGGACTCACAGACTCACAGACTGGAATTTTGTCTATTCGTCCAAAAAAACCCTATTTTCCGGACTTGTTACGTAAATTACTATTCTCTAATTCTGTGGTTATTCCGTTCATTCTTCCACATCTTGTAGAACAAAATCGTGCGAGAATATATCAGAAACGCACAGTTTTCATGGTTATATTTTATTATTCTATATTGGTACTCCGAACTTTCCGCCACGGCTTTATCTGTCAATTCATCAATTTGCCTTAAAGAAATTAGTTCTGCCAATCAACATTTTTCAATGCAAGAATCACTAAATTATATTTATGGAAATATTTCATTAATTTCAACGAAAATGCAATGAATTAGAGAAAATAATGTATAATACTCGTACAGAAAGCTCATTCTACCACTCGTTCATTCCAAAACTCGCCACTTCGTGGCTCGTTTTTGAATTTTGAACTCGTGGAAGAATATCAATGCCTTCTGCACTTGTATTATAAATAACTATTCTAATATTGTGTAATTTGAACTCCTGGAATGTGGCACAGGACCCAGGGTAGAAGACGCCAAACATTGCTGTATTTTTTTTCATTTCAAATCATACCTTTCTTCAACCTTTCTGAAGAAAATGCTTTTTATAAAACGCATCCTGGGTCATGATGGAACGTACAGTTCCAATACTGAAACAAGAAAATCGTACATACATAAATACCTACTTAATTCAACCTTGAGTTGTATCCAATCCACTTTGAAGACAATGAATGATGCGGCAGGCTAAATAACCTATTGACGGATATCCCCAAAAGCAACATCAAAAATCTCTCACCTTCAAAGAGACTTCTGCTTTGCAATGTTAATATCGGAATTGGCAATTCTAATCGTTTTCGCAATTTACGCGGAGTGTGGCTATTTTAGGATTATTCTCGACAATAAAACAGAATGCAGTCATGTTAGGCTCTCCATCCGAATACGTGTAATCACAAATCGAGGTCAGGCTCTAAAATTAACCGGCTCTACTATATTGCTAAGACCATTTCGGTAGATGAACAATAATCAACGCAATTGCTTGTATTTGGAATTTATGTTTTCGACTGCGTAGATGGTGGACCTATGAATCAGATGCACGCGAGGACTCGGTCACCTCGTTGCTAGTTTCTTTGCGTAATTCTAGGACTCGAATCATCTTTATGTAACTCAGAGAAGCTGAACCACCTTCCGGTAGATCAAAAATCTATTAATTTCTTCATTTTTTCGATTTCAGTTTTGAATATATGTAGGATCCGGTTTATTGTTCCCTGTAAATAATTGAGATGGTCAACCGGATGTTTGGAGACCTATTAGTCTCTTCAAGTGCCAAGGGCATGACAAATTCAATGAATTTACAGGGAACGAATGGTTATTGTACATAATGCACAAAGGATGTGTTATTCTTTCGGGGTGTCGAAGAATGTCATATGTCGATTGTAAAACTTAAGAGTTATGGGGTTGGGAAAAGTTTCAGAACAAGACGATTAGGCCAGATGTGTTTCACATGTTTTTCTCAGGTTCTAGTCCTTCTAGAATATTCGGTTTCCAGGAATCCGCGAAGATCTTTGGGGGCGGTAAGGCAAAAGATTTCATTGGACTAGGAGATGGATGGTACCTTCCCTTAAGGGTGTGGTCAAACCGAGACAGGATAGTTCCAATCGGTAGAGAGCACAGTTAAGATTAAACCGAAGACGGGTACAGACGGTACAGTTTAACTCAAATCAAAGACGAGACAAGTTCGGTCGGTCAACTTACGCAAGACGTAAAACGAAAAGACGGTTCGCGGACTAGATTAAGACGAGTCGCGAACAAGTTAAAGACAAGACGACCGAAAACTTGAAGTACGACGAAGACGTTTCGAGTAATCAAGTAAACGAGAGTTGAAGACGAAATTCAGTACCGTATACCGTATAGTAGTAAGAAACTTGTTATTAGGACGTTATTGGGATCTTCTCAATACTGAGTTTTCACTGTATAATTGTGGCTTTGTAAATAGATGTAAATAATTCAAAAGAGTTTCATTATTACAAATCCAACAAAGTCACGGAGAAAAAGACGAAAGGCCAGGTAATCGAATCATACCTCTAGACGATCGATTAACCAAGCCTACATATATACTAACTGCCAAAGAAACTGCAACACCCAGAAGGAGCTGTTCAAATTTCTTTTTGGTGAAACATAGATAGTAAAGCAAGGAGTACCTAAATGTTCGAATTTGGAGAAGAAAATCGTGAAGGTTTTTTCATGTAAACAATTTTTGTTACTTAAATATTGTAGTCGTTGTTTGTAAGTTTTTAAAATTTCACAACATGCCAGCTGTACGAGAAGACCCGAAGTCGATGTTTAGTTGTTGTTAAATGCCTACAGCACGTGTAAGTGGAATTTATCGCCAGCTAAGTGAATTTGAAAGAGGTTGAATTATTGGTCTACGGGTGGCGGGGTTGTCATTTCGAGAAATCGCTAACCGTACGAACAGAAATCCAACTACTGTTATAGGATGTTGTCAAGCGTGGTTTGATAATGCCCAAAATCGAAGAAGAGTAGGCACCGGACGTCGAAGGGGCACGAATGAAGTTCAAGATCGACGACTAAGACTTATGGCCATTAGAGACCGATTTGCGACAACTCGATCTTTGGCTGATGTGTGGTTAGGAGAACAAGGCCATCCTGTAACTGTCCGAACGGTTTACCGCCGGATAAGGTCTTTTGGACTGCAGCAATATCGACCCCATCTTGTGTTACCTCTGACGGCAACGATTAAAGTGGTGCAGAGAACGCCAACATTGGAATGTGGAATGGCATCAGATCGTCTTTTCTGATGAATCTAGATTATCCTTGGGTGCACATGATGGCCGAAGAAGAAGGGTTAGACGATGTCGGGGAGGAAGACGTGAACCTCAGTTCGATGTTGTGCGTCATGCACACCGGACAGTAGGCGTTATGGTATGGGGTGCTATTGAATTTGCAAGTAGGTCATCTTTAGTCTTTATTCGAGGTAACATGACAGCGCTGCCTTACCTTCAAGAAAAAGTGGAGTCATATGTTCTCCCCTACCTTAACCGGCTTGAGAATCCAATATTTCTGCAAGATAATGCCCGACTTCATATTTTCAGAGTTAGTTTGAAATTTTTCCATGTGACCCATGTGAATCTTTTGCCATGGCCGCCCAGATCCCCCGATCTTTTGTCCATAAAGCATGTTTGGGACATCATGGGGCTTGGAAATTTACCCCAGCGCCCACGGAATTTGGCGTCTCTGAGACATGAAGTACAGGTAGCTTGGGATAGTATCCCTCTAGAAGAAATAGACCATCTTATTGCATCAATGCCGAGACGTGTTGGGGAGTGTATAGATAATCGCGGTTGACAAACACATTATTAACAATTTTATTGAAACAAAATTGTAAACCCTCCGTTTTTTTCTTCAAATTTCAATCAATCATTCCTTGCTATACTATCTATGTTTTACCAAAAAAATTTTAAATTTAAACATCTCCTTCTGGGTGTTGAACTTTCTTTGTCGGTTAGAATAACCTTTGAAATGTTTCGGATACGAATAATATTCTCGAGATCAATTCCACATTGCCTCTTCCACTATTTTCTCTGTTATCTCATTTTATCGATGGATATTTTGGAGCGAAATTTTAGGGTCGGATAGTACTCCATACGATCTTCAAAATTAGTTATCGCAATCACCCTCATCCCTATTCAAAATCAAGATGTTGTGCTCATTCCCGTTATGGGGATGAAAAAAGCGGAAAAGTTGTTTCCTCTCGTATCAGAAATTGACGGATCCAAGCGATTTTCTACATTTCCATTTCAAAGTCGGAAAATCGAGGTGTTAAGTTTTCGTTGGACTACGTTGTATATCATCTACGAAACGTCTATTATTTTAAAAATAAATGAGAAGGATTCCAGAATTAACAATTTCATGTTCAGCATCACTTAGCCCAGCCTAGAACTTACATAAATTCCTAGTAAAGAATCGAATAATGGTAAACAGTAAACAGCTCGATGGGAGGAAGGTCAACTGAGCTGAGAGCTCTACGGTACGTGGAAAACCAGTAGATAGCTAGTATTCCATATTTAATTGCTGGGAAAATCAACCTACGTGTTTGTATCTATTTTGAAGTGTCCATATATTAAAATAGAGTTGCGACGCGGAAAGTTATAAATCAAACAAAATGATTCATGTTAATGGTAATATCGGTGAAATAATTTCCTACATTGCCCATGGGCAAATATCGAAAAATGAAAAATTTTGTTAAAATCATGATTAAAATATATCTTCAGATTTGGCTAAACCAGTTGAAATATACAGGGTGAGTCTTTGTCTCGTAAATATATTTCCACCGGAATCCAATTTCTGAAGTCAAAGGAAACACTTTTTTCCGATTCGGCTCGGTTGAAAATATACGGGCTGTTGAAAATTGATTAAAAAAATGTAATTTTTAGTTATATCACACAAACGGAATGGAATCGAAGGAAATTATTCTCGAAAAATAGTTTTTTATTTATGTGATAAATCTTTTCCGAATATAAAATTCCATCAAAGTCCGGTGGACTCCAGAATGCTCGCTATACTGAGCGAGAAAAAAAAATTGGATCAGAAAAAATGGCAAAGGAAAAAAGTATTTCTTTTGATCTCAGGAAACTTCTTTGAAATATAAGTCAAAGACTCACCCTGTATGAATTTTGACATCTTTTTTGTCACTTTTAATGGTAAGTACTAGTCCACAAAACATTTGGTCATAAGACTATTGTCACTTGGATAATTCATTTTGGCCGAAAAATGCAATTATTTTTCTTCTTAAGATGAATTCCTATTACTTTTTGCTATTGCCTGTTCACTATTTCTCGGGATATAGAGGTTCAAATTTCTCGTCATTCAAATATGAAAGGCTGCTGCAAAGGTGGTCATTCGGCGTCAGATGGTTTTTATGTTTTGCCCCATTCTGCTAATCGTTCATGGGCTCATACGGCCTACATGATTTCTCCTCTAGCCCATCTTATCATATCCTGAACCACGCACTATTCTCTGTGCTTTTCTTACTATATCACACCTTTTTTCATTCTCAACGTTTTCATTTCTGATGTTCTTAATATGCTTTTAGTTTTCGATGTTTCAGCACGTGTATTATGGCATAAGGCATATAAGTAAGTGTGGAACTCATACTGACTTTATAAATTCTTACTTTGCTCTCGACGGACATAAATTTATCTCCATATAATATGCCTGTGATAACTTGATATTCGGTTGGCTTTATTCGCTTGATTTTGAGCTCCGTTTATGAGGTTTTTGTCACTTAAGTGTTCTATTCCAAGGTAGTTTAACTTCATTACTTGCATATTGGCACTCGCCATATTGAATATACATATAATTCGAAACAACCATTGCTTGGGTTTTAGCGGTGGATTTGGATGGCCGAAAATCAACAAACCACTGTAATTATGTATCTCCAACTTATGTCGAAAGATGAAGCATACCGTTTCGTTTAGAAAACGTTCACTTATGATGACAATAGGTCTCAAGTAAAAACTTCGAATTTTGTGAGTTGTGACACCTTAAAAATGACATACACATATGTGAGCGCAAGGACCGAAAGTGTTAACGTAGAACTATCAATTGCGCATGACCTAGAACCATGCCTTTGCCAAAAGCGTTTACATCGGCTCAAACAAATGAATTTTTGATCAAAATGTTGAATTTAAAGGTCATAAGCCATTGACTTGGTATACAATAACTTGAGGCAAATGCGATGTGCAGAATTTTCGAGAATGATTTTTGATGTAAATAATGAGTACACAGAAAAAAATTCAAACGAGAATTTGTTGACCAAGAATAAACCAAATGAAATATGAAGGTTATTTTCAGCTTATATCTCTACCTAACTGAAGAAGTGAAAATGCAATGTGTTCTGTTGTTTCTCTATAAGATGGAAGCTTGGATATATCGCCTGGAGGCATTTGAAATGAGGACACATAGGAGAATTTGCTAGATAAAGATCCAATGCTGAAGTAGTTGAGAGGATTGGAAATACAGGGGGAATATCAAAAACCATAAAGATAAGGAAAATGCAATATCAGGGTTGTTTTGGAAGAGGAGAAAGATTTTGTTGTAAATAATTACTCAGAGAAGAAAACTATTTGAAAAATTCGAGGCAAAACTGAAAACAGATTTCCATAACTATAATCTATACCAATAAAAAGGAATTTGTTTGTTATCTTTTCATGCCCGAATGGTGCATCTGATAAACATGAAATTTTGAACACAAACTGAGCGATTCTAGAACCTAGGTTAACTCCACAAATTTGTATGTATGAGGTGAGGTACATTAGAAAATATTTGCTTATCGACAATTCCTTGATCTGGACCATTCTTATAGATACCCAAAAAGTTATCGTTATTCCTCAATTTCGAGGGACCCAAATTAAATAAACATACTTATAAAAGAATATCTATCACATTGTTGATGAAGTAGTTTTTTCAAATTTTACTCCGTACAAGCATTCACGTACTAGAATATCGCATTCCCATTTCCCAATGATTAAAACTATTATTCACTTGTAGTAGTCCGGCAGCCAGTACCAGATATACATGACCAAGTTCCTCTCCAACGGTAATTAGTAGAATGCATCAGATAATAATAATAAAAAGCCTTGTGAACGTCAGCTACGACTCTGCTGGGGGGAAGAGCGGCGGCAGCCCCCCAAACACGAAGAAAAAAAAATACATTCAGTAATTTCCTCCCAACTGAAAATTTGTCAAATTGTAGCTAACCCAATATCTAGACGAAAAAATTCAATCAGCTGGCTATAGCATAGTGTATTATACGTCAGCTGGTGCCTCAAACATGAAAAAAATAAAAATGTTTTCAATGACAGCTCTGACAGCGACTCTGATAATGAATCAGAGAGTGCCACACTCGCGAGAAAAGGACTTTCTCCACATGTTGCACAATAATATTTAGTTACTTCCACTCTCTGGTTCAGTATCAGAGTCGCTGCCAGAGCTGTCATTGGAAATATATATTTTTTATTTGTTTCTCATTTGTAAACGTCAGTTTCCAAAAACACAATATTAATCAAGAAAGTTTATTTTATCAAGTCACTAACTTGTAAAACTGACAGTTAACTTGCAAAATTTCTACAAGTTAGTAGTATTATTTACATTAGAAAATTTTGTTTTATCGTCATATATGTTGAAAATCATGGTACAATTGTTATTTCCAGTAATACAGATTTTTCCATGTGGGTATGTCAAAAAAAATCTTAGGCTTTCTGTTCCAGGAGGCCGAAGATTTACATATTTTCTGTATAACATGCAAGGTTTGAAGCTGCAGCCATCATCGGTTATGGTGAATCTTCTTGTTGTTAAATTTTTTGTTTGCCGCAATGTCACAATAACGTATTTTTCCATATCTTCTACATCATTCATGTTTAAGGAGAGAATTTCGTCACATCGACAACATCCAAAAATCCCAAATATTGTTACAATTTTAGCCAGCAACCACTGGTCATCAGGAGTATGTAAAAGAAATTGTTCAGCCTCTTCTTTACTTAATACCTTGGCCTTTTTTGGCGTATAACGCTCATTTTTTCGTTTCAGAAACGCTATTACCTTTTGAAATCTGCAAATGACAACTAAACGTCATATTTTTCAATAAATTTTTTAAGGTAAACAAACCTGCGAACAGGGGCATTTTCTTTCATTTCCAAGATGCTTTTCAGCCTAGACCATTTTGCCCATAAAGTATTAGGGTTGAATCTAGCTGATAGTTGATTCAAGTAGACCAACAAACATCTTCAGTTACCCCAATCACACTATTTTTGTTTTGCCATTTTTTGAAGTCGTCGTATTCTCGCTCGTACCTTGAAGCTGATTTTGCAGGTAATAAACTTGAAGCTACACTACTGGCTGCCTCAATAATTTCTTTTGGTACATTCATTCTCGCTTTCGCCAAAACAAATGTAAAGAAAAATAAACAGACATGTTCATGGCAACGCTTCCATAGACTTGTCTATGATAGCTTACGACATTTGAGACAAATTATTGAGATTTTTTTGGAATTTATCTAACCTTTTTACAAATGAGAAACAAATAAAATATAAAACAATACACGCAAGGTAACGGGTTTTACTGGCTCAAGGAGGTAACTGACTCGCCTGCGGCTCGTCAATTATATCCTCCATTCGCCAGTAAAAACCCTCTTACCTTGCTAGTAATGTTATACACTATTTCATGTTTGAGGCACCAGCTGACGTATAATACACTATGCTATAACCAGCTGATTGTATTTTTTCGTCTAGATATTGGGTTGGCTACAATTTGACAAATTTTCAGTTGGGAGGAAATGACTGAATGTATTTTTTTTCTTCATGTTTGGGGGGCTGCCGCCGCTCTCCCCCCCAGCCGAGTCGTAGCTGACGTTCACGAGGCTTTTCATTACTATTATCTGATGCATCTCACCAAGTATCTCTCGAGAAGAAATAATCAACCAAATTTGCACCTGGCTCCCGGACTATAGGTACCTGGTTAGTTCAGCGAGCGGTAAGATCCCAACTATGAATTTCTATCAAATTCATGGAAAATCTCTTCTCTAATTCTGTGGCGAATCTTTGACAGAGAAAATAGTTCTGCGAACTAACATTTTTCAATAAAAAAATTACTAAGCGATATTCATAGAAATATTCCATTGATTGTAATGAAAATTCAGTGAATTGGAGAAAATATTCTATAATACCCGTACAAAAGACTGATTCTAACACTCGTTCATTCTTCTGAATTGTGAACTCGTGAGATTTTCTTCGGCACTTAACGATATTTATGGAAATATTCCATTAAATTCAATAGAAATGAAGAGAATTGGAGCAAATAATGTAAAATATTCGTAAAGAGAGCTCATTTTAACAATAGTTCATTCGAAAACTCGACACTTCGTGGTTCGTGGAATTGTAGTTCCGATATCATTATTTGTCATCAATTCAGTTTTTTTTCGATACCCCAATGGATTTAATATCCTGCTGAAGTTGAAGTAATAACCTATACTATGTTTCACATAATCCTACCATACGTCTCAACACAATGATATCATCTCCAAAAACAATAATAGCAAAAATATACATATAGGAAGGCGAAAGGAAGGTAAAACGATCAACATTTTTCAAATATGTAGTTTGAAACTGTTATTATACATCTGAATGTAAAATTTCATCTCGATTCAATTCTTCTTCTTCTTCCTTATTCTTGAGATCATGTCTTCTCATCTTCTGTTCATCCAGCCTCCTGCGATGTGAACGTCCAACTCTCATACCATCTCTTTGGTGGTCGGCCGGGAGGGCGTTTTGAGTTTGGCTTTTCGTTTTTTGCCCACTTTGCCTATCGATCGTTGCTCATTCTTTCCACGTGATCTCTCCAGTTCCTGCGTCTCGACCGTACAAACCGAACAATATCCTGCACTTCCAGTTCTGAAATTCATAGCTTCAAAATTAGCAAGAACATAATATTTCCAATCAAGATATTTCCAGAACGCCTAGCTAGGCTCATTCTACCGATTGAAGAACTCAAGGGCGATATGCGAGGCCGGAACCTGTCATGAAAAATCTAAATTTTTATGTTGTAATGTTATCGTGTTTATGGTCAGAAGAGACAATGACGAATGCAACCTCTCCTACAGAAATCAAAGAATGGATCAGGAAACTGAAAAATAGGAAAGCGCCAGGAAAAGATAAAATCACAAACACCATGCTGATGTATTTGCCGAAAAAAGGGATAGCTGCAAGTAACTAACATTGCAAACGCAGTAACGAGAAAAGATCACTTTCCAAACAGATGGAAAACAGCCGAAGTGATTGTATTCAATGAACCTGGAAAGAATAGAAAATTCCCGCAAAACTACAGGCCTATTAGTCTTTTACCAGCCCTAGGAAAGATAATAGAAAGAGTAGTCGCCAAGAGACTCAAAGAAGAAACCGAAAATCTGAATATTCTACCAACAGAACAATTCGGATTCAGAGCTAAACATTCAACTGAACAACAACTTCTCCGACTAACCCAGGGCTTTCAAAACAAACAAGCTACTGGACTGCTACTACTAGATGTAACAAGGGCATTTGACAAAGTATGGCAGGAAGGACTAGCCTTTAAGATGAGAATAGTAGGATACTCAATTAAGATGTGCCGAATCATGAGAAATTACTTGAGGGATAGAAATTTCTACGTTAAATTAGAAGATGAAAAATCACCTAGAAGCAGGAGTCCCACAAGGACCTCTCCTGTATAATATTTACATCCATGATATACCAAGGAATCCGAGGAATTTGCTTGCCCTTTATGCGGATGACACAGTTATAGCAGTTCAACACAGAAGAGCAAATATCATACACCAAATATTACAAGAAGCAGCAGATGAAATAACCAAATGGTGCATTAAATGGAAGATTGAAATAAATGTACAGAAAAGCGAAGCTATCCTACTACAAAAGAGAAGATTACAAATGGAGGAAAAATTATCAATGGACGGCAACGAAGTTGAATGGCAAAAAGAAGCAAAATACCTCGGTGTGATCATGGATACGGGACTAACGTGGAAACAACATGTTAAGTATGCGGTGAATAAAACCAACAAAGCGATAAGCCGTCAATACCCAATCATCGGAAGAAGAAGCCGAATGGACATAAACACCAAACTCAGGATAATTAAAGCCGTTGCCAGACCCACATCAAGAGAATTTAATCAACGGAAGATAAATATCTAAGATGGGCAATAGATGCTCCTTGGTTTGTTAGAAACATCCAAATCCGCAGAGACCTAAAATGGGATAGAATAACTGACTTCATGAAGAAAAAAGCCGAAAGAATATTCGAAAAATTGCTAGAAAATCCCAACGAAGAATTGAGAAGATTAATTGATTACGACCCTGCCGAAGATGCAAGAAGAATGAATACCTATCGCAAAAGACCCAGGGATCAATTGCGAAACGATGACCTAAATATATAGGAAACTCAAGGAAATACATCAAATTGAAGAAACAATCCGAAAAAAGAGGACTCCCGAACAACCCAGCACAATAGTGTGCAAGTAGAAATTTATCCGACCAAGAAGAGATAAATGGTTTATAGGCCTTATGCCCGAAACCTAAGAAGCAGCAGGTTAGGTTTAGTGAGTATTCTCGCTCTTGATAAGCCAGGACCCTCACACTTGTTCCTTTGGATAAGGTTCGTCTGTAAATGTATTCCCCCTGCTTTAACAAAAAAAAAAGTTTTTATGGACGGAATGACGTCACAGTGACGAAATGAAAGAGCGATCTGTTCGGGTAACGACATTTCAAAAGCAATGAATAATGAACCACCCATCGTTTGTGGTTGATCGGTAGTTCATTATAATTTTACATTGGTCATATCTAGAGCTCTATCAAATGGAAAAATCAAAATTCCTTGAGAAAATTGATGACAAAAATGATGAGATTCTTTCATCATTTAAGAAATCTGAATCATTTACGTATTTGTTCTTTTGAATAATATGGGGAAATATTCAAGTTATGAGTTTAATTCCTAGTGAACAGAAGGAGCATAGCAGAGCACCAGAACATAAAGTAATTAATATGGGTTAACTATGTAGATTTTTATCTGGCCAGTATCGAATTGTGTAGCGGTTTTAGTTTTGAAATTGCGCAGCATAGGGTATACTTTACTTGCATATTCAAATATGAATGAGTCCATATTTATTACTCTCATATCAAGTTACCAATTGACCATGACACCTTCAAACCTATTTTATGCATTTTTTAAATTGTTAGAGGTAATTCGAAGGTGGTATCATGTTTTACAATGGAATATATCTATACAATGTAATTTCCAAGAGGTTTCATTTTGATATCAAAGAAAACAAGTATATTTCAAGAGAAATCAATATGAAGGTTCATCTCATTGTGAAAAGGAAGTAATGCCATTAAGGATGAAAAATGATAACAGCACCATATCCTTTTCATGAAATTTTCCATGAACTTCACGAATTCAATCTTCAAGGTCATGAATCGATTGTGAAGCATTAGTTTAGACTTTGTCTTTCAAGTGGCCCTGAAGAAAAAAGTCTAAAAGTGTTAAATCACAAGATCTTGGTGGCCAATTCTGATCACCAAAATAACACGATCCGAAAACTTTTCTTGCAAATTTACGATTGTTTCGTGGCTTATGGGATACATAGCGTCGTCTTGTTGAAAATAAACGCGATCCACATCAATATCAATATCAATTCCGGCCATGAAAAACATACATCGTAGCTCGCAATCCATTCCCGTATCAGTTGCATCAACCTCATTTCCAAATATGTTAGGTCCTATGACACCACCAGCTCAAAATACTCACCAAACAGTGACACTATGAAGATGGAGAGGCTTTTCCACAATCTTTGTCAAAAAAATAAGTATGTTTAATCTCGGTCCTGCAATATTTAATTCTTGTTATATGTTTGAACACCCCGAATGGAAGATGGAGAGCACAACACAAGTTGCTACCTCACATGAAGGGTAAATAATCTGCAGATTGTATGGTTGAAATTGGATTTATTTTTCGAAGGAATAAAATTTGATTTGATTTGATTTGATCTCCAATTTGGGAGCACCCTGTAAATGTATGAGGGATGTGCGAAAACTTTTGCTTGGAATATCTCTTTCATTCCATAAGTCAACGTTTTGGTTCTTTGGTTTGTACTTCCGGCAAGACTAAAAAATAATATTATTACAAAATGAAAACAGTACAATCATGGTTACTCAATTAAAACGAATTAAAAAGTGAAAATCGGTTGATTTTTGAAATTGTTAGAGGTAATTGTAAGACTGTAATAGTCCAAACAAACGTAGCACGGCAGTAATCGCTGGTAGAGCCTGAATCACACAAAACGTTTTCAGTAGTCTAAAGTTTAATTTTTCACAATATTTTTAATACAACTACTTATTTTCCTCCACTTTCACAATTCAATTTGAGAACCACTGCACAATAATTTTCTCTGCTAGAAAGAGGACTCATAAAATGTTGTTTCAAGTTAATTCACAGATAGGTACTTCAAATGTCCTTTAATGTAAATACATTAAAGGACATTTGAAGTACCTATCTGTGAATTAACTATCCCTGAATTGGTTCAATTGAAACAAATTTGACTTATTTTCTCAATACCTTTTCTATGATTAATTGATTGTATTAGCCTTATGCTTGAAGATACATATATTTTTTTTAATACTCACTTTTATCAGCATTATTCTCTTTATATTTTCAATATGTTGTGTTATTTTTTTTCTTGTTGACTATTCCTATACATTTGTCTGATGTCTTAAAGGAGGAATAAATTATTATTATTATGATATCTTTAGAAAATACTTCTTTCTTTTGTTGGTCTCATAGTCCATGGATTCTTGAGATTCTCTATTTTTTATGTGTTCTGGAAGAGCACATACCTGCATGGGATTTTAACATCACTATTATGTTGGGTAATCCTCTTCTTCAAATTGTTGAGAAATCTTTCATGAATAAATGTATTACAAGCAGAATTTGATGTTTATTTAAGTGAAACATGGCTGAATTCTGAATTTTTTGATGAGATCGGGTTGGTAGTGTCAGTGGTTTTTATGTTGGAGATTTCAAATTACTTTTGAGTTATTTCAATACTACTTGTGTATCTAAGAAAATAAGAGGGTCTGATTCTTGTTGAAACTGTTTAGCGTAATCAAATCAGCATGTAATTTAACTAACTTCTTTGCAAATTTGAACGATCATCTCAGTACAATACAATCTTATAATTCTTACAGATGATGAAAATGAAAACCAGTTGACCGGTTGTAATCCTTTTGCCGATTGTAACAACTCCTACGGTGTCATTCAGCTAATTAGGAAGCAAACATGCATACAGCATTACTGCATCAACACAGACATTGGCTTGATGGTATTTGTACTACTAAGTCTGGAGTTAATAGTAAGTTCGGCTATTATTGATCACTCAATATCTCATAATCGCGGTGAGGTTAATGAAAAACCTATGATTTCGATGTATCCTACTTTATAGAGATCATAGAGGGGTCTGTACTGGAAGTTTTATGTGCAATTATATCGTTACATGATATATTTTATATGAACAATATATTGATTCTAGGGTTTCCATCTTTAGTGAGTAAATCTTCAATAAACATCTCCCTCACATTCAGTTCAGGTTTATCAAGAAATTTGCTGTTCGAATTAACCCTTCGTTACAGATAATATGATAAGGTTGAGGAGTGACGCGATGACTAGATCGCTAAATATAGATGATGAAGGTATTTTAAGGGTCTGATGATGAACTTGAAATTAGTTGGAAACTGCGCGGTTATATAGATTAAAATTCCCAATTTTTGCACATCATATTCATTTTAGTAAAAACATAGAAATTAAAAACCTTGTTTTAAACATGATCTACCAATACTAAGGGATTTTCCTTTAAGAGGTTCCGTTTTGAAAAGCCCGCTATCTTGGCAGCTGTCATCTTTTGAAATCTGGATGGATGAAAGCAACTTCGTATCTTTGCTGATTGGGTTCTTGAAAAAGCATAAAATGATCCCGATTCTCATCGAAAAATCAGCGATGATCCTCATTTTCAACTCGAAGGCTACGTTAATAAGCGGCGAAACAATCGCATTTTTGCAAGAAAAGTTTTAAAGCCGTGTTATTTCTCAAAGGGGTGGTCACAATTGGCCAACGAAATCTTGTGATTTGATACCTTCAGACTCTTATCTTTGGGGCTACACATAAAGATGAGGGGAATGCCAATAATTCACAATCGATTCAAGACCTTAAAGATGCGAACTTGTCATGGAAAATTTCATGAAAATGATATGGGCGTGGCAGCTATTTGGCTAATAATCGTTTTCCATCATTAATGACTTTCACAATGAAATGAAAGTGTTTATTTCTCTTGAAACTGAGAACGGAGAAAGCTAGTTTTCTTAATCAGATGAAGCTCTTGGTTAGATGCATTCCTGAAAGGCGCCTCAGATCTATGGGCGTCAAGAACCAAACATACTTCCTGAGACCACTCAGTTCTATAAATCTAATACCTTCGATTCGGGTGCTAAGTTCTCTTCGAACTTACAGGAAGTCAGCTGGATATCAACAACAGAAGTGAGCCGCCGTCCATTTGTAGTTACAGCAGCAATTGACCTTACCACGTGGGAAGCTATAGCTACCTGCGTGACATCCGAGTCCAAGAAAAACAACAATATGGAATGGCTTACTGGATCATGCTGAATATGGAACTCTTTTGGTTTTGATTACATATCCAACATATCTGATGTTAGTGATGTCACCTATGATTCGACGCTTTAATATCGACATGATCCTGGCTCATCTGGATGAAATGTCTTCATTTCGGGGCTTCTCCCCCATTTTAGAAGTTTTTCTTGGACTATCCAGTGGTTGTATGAAATATGATCCTTGTGGTATTATTATTTTTCTATAAAATATTCATCAGTCCTTGAAATTAAAGTATTTATTTAACTATGTCCCAAATATCATACGAATCTAAACTCTAGGAGTTACTAATGATATTGAATTAATGATTAACAGATAGAACCAATTCTATCTCAACGATTAAATGTTTTTTTCAGTAAAGATTGTAACTTTAAGTTTGTATCTAAATTTGCTGCTGTTTCTGAATAAACTATATTATTATGATATTATTATTATTTCTAAGATTATCTCGTCTTCATGCACACGAGGTTTTTACTCCTTCATTTTTTGCTTATTGAATTTTCGGTTTTGTTTCATTTCAGACTGTTGGTGAATATCGTGGGCTCTCATCGATTTATTTCTTGTACGTTCAATACAACGGTTAGATTTTTGGTTCTCCTCACTACATTGGAAATGTTGTACAAGACAAATCAAGTCTGAATGCCATTCTTACTTCCTTTGGAGAGTAATGTCTTCAAGGTTGATCATGTTTTCCGATATAGGTAAGATCTACAACGTTCATTAAGAGCTGATAATTTTGGTAATTCTTCTGATTTTTATTAGGGATAAATTGGTTGATATTGAAATTTCTATGAATTCTTTATAATGGTAATTTTGATTATGACATTGAAAATCAATTTTGAGCTATTTCGGAAACTGGATATGAAATGAAAAAAAGTTAAGGGCTGAATGCAACTATTTTCTGCATAACGTTGCTTTTGAAATGAATTGTGTACTGTCAGTACTTAAAAAATTTGACCAAAAAAATTATTTGCATACGTGATTCTAATCAATATAGCTGGCGAGGACATTATTTGTGTGATCGATTAGTTATAGGTTAACATAAACCATGCATGGTCTGTGGTTTGGTCTATGTTATTCTAAGACTGTTAACCATGAGATAAAGTGACCTTTAAAACTTTTGGTTCAGTTAAAGATCTTCTCACTTTCTATCTATGGAAGGAAGTAAATATTGAATTGAATTGAAACATTGAATTATATGGCAGTAATTTGAAAGTCTAAGTGGTATTAATTGAATAATTATCTCAGGTTATGAGCCCAGAGGTTTTTGCATGGTAATATGAGAAAATAAGTGTTTTCAAAACCATAATACTAATTACGAAGAATGGTAACTTTCAATGAATTCGGCCCTGCAAAAACCGATCCCAACCTACGCCAACATATTTTCGGTGATGCGTATCAGTCGGTCGTGCCTGTACTGAACAACTATAACGAGTATGAAAGTTATTTTTGCACGCCAACTGGTTCCTCTGCAGCCAAAACAAAACAAAATGAATTGTTATTCGGATACGACCTCAAGCGCCCACTGTGGATTGGGAAAGGTCCGGATCTGGGTTAACGAACTGGCCCAGCGACACTGAACGCACAAAGAACTGTACCTAAATAATGAATAATGATATGGGAAATTTTGGATTTTGTTCATCATTATGATATTTCAACTTATCTATATGGAAAAATCTCAGAATGATTATTCTAATTCTTTAAAATTGAAAACCGAGAACCATTGGAGAGATTATTTTTCAATGAACAGAGATACATTAAGAGTAGTCGTTCAACATGAATTATTTTATAGTTCTCGAGTAACTTCCCAGATGTTTCAAATGAAATTTAAAAATATGTAAAGTTCCATTAATAAAATAATAAACAAATAGCAACGAGAATGACACTGAATCGACAGTAATTTTTGCGGGCTTTTTGGTATTCGTATTTATGCAATTCTTCCACTGAATTTCGCAAATCGCAAGGAAATGTTTGCAGGATCTTCTGCTGTTCTGTCACACGGAATGAAAACGTAGAATGACTTACTGCATTTATACCTTTATTGAATCTAATTTCTAGAGGTACCTACCTCTATCTATCAGAAAATTTCAGCCAAAAAAATATAGTTTGATTCTGGACTACAAAAAAATAAAGAGGAATAATTTACTATATCATCAACTTCTATGTATATTCGAGGAGATCTCAATTTGAATTGAAAATAACAGGAATTCAAATCAGACCTATATGAAAACCAGATTTTCAAGCCTCGAAGAAAACTGATAAGTAGTTTAAAGAATAATAATTACACCTAGAATTAATTTGAAAAATTACAGTTAGTAAACAGAGACCTCATAAAATGGGACGGGGCTTAAGCATATGATTTGAATAAATAACGTAATAAAAAGGCCATAGCCTTTCATAATCAAATAAAATGATTTTTTTCCTAATATTTACAGTCCAATCGCTATAAGAACGTAATATTATATTCAAATCAAATTTTTTTTAACATAGTAATATATTGCAGTTTTACAATATAAATAAACTTTTGGATTTCACTTTCATTTACTTTCGTTAAAAGGATACAAATTACAATAAAAATACAAATTATAAAAGTGATACATTCATATTACAAACATCAGCTGAATTAAACTTCCACTGAAAATGTAAATTACACGTTTTACAATATGTGATTTATCTACTAGGTAATCCTTTTTTTTTGAGGAAGCTCTTACACAGATAACAAGTACATTTCTACACCATGAAATTTTCCTACTTCCTCGATAAAATAGACTTCTCAATTTGAATAAATCTCAAAAATCAGTTAAACGAATTGGCTAAAAATTTGACAGACAATCAAAAATGAGACCACTAGGGTCGCCGCTGTTTTCATCAAGTCACTATACGATAGTATACAGTGACTTAATAAAGCTCAGTGACGACAATTCGTTCAAATTGGGCTCAAAAACGGCGAATGGGTACATAGAACCATAGAAATTGAGAATACATTTGACTGAACTGAACTGACACTCGTCAAAATTGAAATTTTTGGGCCTGATAGTATTTTATTGTATAGATACAGAACAAACTAGATAGATATAGAACAAACTTATAAAAATGAAGAATAATACAGTGACTTAATAAAATGGGCATTACATTTTGAATAGATCCTAAAAATCAGGTAAACGGAGGATGTAAATAAAAAGCCGCCATATTTAGGCTGAGCCAATCAAAAACGAGACCACGCGTGTCATCACTGTGGTTTATTAATTTATTATAGTTGTACTATCGTACAACTTTGGTTAAATTACAATTGTAAGCTAAAAATGGAAATTACAAGGACATAATGCTAATTAAGAAGAAAAACTACAATAATATTATGATAATTTAAATTTGAAAAATTAAATTTAGATTTCAAATCGACAAAAAACCTACCAATGGCTTCCTCCCCTTAAAAATGTGCTATCTACAGTATTTTCAGTATTAGAACACCAAATCTGGGAATTAAACATTTGTGCATGCTTATCACATAGGCTTTATCTGAAAAAGCTAAATTATACATGTACGGTCTAATGTGAACACTTATATCATATTTCAATGAAATCGGGTGAGAACTGTTGAAGTTGAGCATTTATAAGGATGTGCGCAAACATAGACCAACAGATAAAGAATCAATCGTTGTTCAGGATCGTCTGAAATGTTGAAATCGGAAATCAAACATTTTTTCATAGCAAAAGTTATCACAATGATTCCTTCACATTCGGTTTGCTCGGATGTAATGTTCATTTTTCATGTAGAATTAAGAGGGATTACCACCATGTGGCTTTCCGAGTATTAGGTACCCCTCTGGCGCTCCTGTGATGATCAAACTTTTTACGGCGTACGAAGTTATCATTCACTTTATTTTCTTTCTCTTTACGGAGCATATAAGTAGAGGGCAGCACTGCACGACTGTCGATTATTTTTTTCATAAAATAAGAGTTTTACCTCTTATATATTGATTTTTTTTAGGTTTTTTTCACAAATAATCCAAATATACAGGGTGTTTTCAAATTAGACGTGAATCTTGAAGGAGGTGTTAGTATCACTCAATTGCTTTCGATTGAGGCATATTTATCGATAACCGAAAATCAACCATTTCCGAAATATTTGAGTTCTTGTGTTTATCAAAAAAATTCTCACCTTAATTCCGTCACTTTTTTCTACGTCGACAAAGTTTGATTAGAATTTTGGATTATTTTCATCAAAGTAAAACTAAATATGAATTTGTATGATTTGGAATTTGGTATATGAAGGAAAGAATATTAAATTTCTAATATAAAGGACCCCGCACGTTTAGTATGGGAAATGGCTTTCCGTGAATTTGGCTGAATTTTTGATATGAAAAGTCCCTAGCCATAAAGCTCAAAAATGGACAGTTTTCGAGACATGGAGCTTTGAGAATGGATTTTTTGCAATTTTCGGGGTTTTTGTTCATCAATCGGGGAGCTCTCATTTCTGGTTTTGATGTAATTTGGATGTTTGGCGGCCAGAACCCTACTGAGAAATGATCTTTCTTGATTAAATTAGGCACCGCCATCGATAATTTTTTATACACTGCTCCACATTGGCTATGAAATGAGATACAAAATCCAAGATCTTCCATACATCTTTTCATGCCACAAGATAACGCCAGAATAATTCACATGACCGAGAAACGACATATTGTGAGATTTTTTTAAGAGAGACCATAATAACTGAATCCTCATATATCTGATGTCCAATAATATCAAATATGTTAGCAGAAATGTTCATAACCAGGCATCGCGAGCTGTAATGGGGGAAAATGGGAAAATCATAATCATATATCCTCAGGGATAACAATTGTGATCACTATTGATGTCATTTACATATGATATGTGGTTTGTTTCTCACAAATCTCGATAATCTGACAATGGGGTGCCAAGACATTTTCCTCAGAATGTCTCGAAATTGATGATAGCATCTCACAGACAAACGAATCCGTGAAAATGTCTGCAGTTTTGATACAATATAGTACTATCCTGGTAGAATATAGAAGTCCAAGTGTTGGAAGCTAACTATGAATGGAACTTCCGATATTTACCCACGAATTCTTGAAAATAATTTTTTTTTTCTATGAACTTTTTGAACTTCACACATACGAATGAATACTATCTAATAATATGATCGTTGGCAAAATGAATGAGTAGATCAATCAAAAACAATAGAATAATGAGAGTAACATTCATAATAATAATAACAATAATGATAATAAACCAAAAACAATTTGAAATTATATTAGCAATCGCAAGAAATCCAATATAATTTTAAATTGTTTTTTGTTTATTATCATTATTGTTATTATTATTATGAATGTTACTCTCATTATTCTATTGTTTTTGATTGCAGGGTCCTTTGCCTGCAATTTTTGAATTCCACAATTTATGGATGACAAAATAATTTTAAAAACTCCTAATTCTTCATTTCCTAAAAATTTTTCTTTAGAAGGCAAGCATTATTTTTGTTTCAGCAGATTTTGATTCAAAAAAGGAAAGAAGCAAAGAAAGAGAAGTAATGAATCAAATATTTTTTATTGCTATCAAATCATAATTTTCAGTAGAGAATGTATTCATGAATTATGTTCGAAATGGCTTCCATCATTCTTTATACGAGCACTTGCCCTCTTTCTTATTTCTTCAATTATTACTTTCCGCCTGAAATTTACTCTGAATCTTCTCGCTGCTTTGTCTATTCTAACAGTGTTAGATCCGGACTTCTCGTTGGCCACGTAAATAATCCAAAATTATAATAAAATTCGGTCAACGTAGAAAAAATTGACGAAAAATGAAACAAGGTGAAAAAAAAAATATCTTTTAAAAATCACAATAACCCAAATATCTCGAAAACTGTTGATTTTTGGTATCACTGAATATGATTCAAACCACAGCAAATTAATCATACCAACACGTCCTCCAAGGTTCACGTCTAATTTAAAAACACCTTGTATATCAGTCCTTTGAACATATTAATTCTTTTGCGAAAAACGAAAAGTAACTAATATTTTTTTAAAATTTTTTTATGCAAATTAAGAATATGGTCATTCTACAATGCATATTATTATTTAACGAAATGATGTGAAAGCCCAATGGTTGTAAGAGGAACAATCTATAATTTCGGTTTGATACTACTTGATTTTATAATCATTTTGGACATATCCTATACCTTTTTGGTATATATTTTTTGTACTCATACATGTGAATATGTTGTTTTATAGGAGAAATATTATTGAATCTGGTGGTATTCCCTCTTAAATCTATAATTCCATCCTGATTCATAAAATTCGACGGGTATGGGTGATAATTCGTAGAATCCACATAAATTTTGCCACGAAATAATATTGACCCCCTGTACCACATGAAAATCCGTCTCTGGATGTGCGATTCCACGTCAGCATAATATTTTGGTGATGGCTGCAACCAGGGTTATTTCCATCCACAAACTGGTTCCTTTAACTCTTCGCCGAAGTAAATTGGTAAAAAAACAGAACGAATGGGTAAATGACTCCGGCCATGCACCCTGCAGTTTCGTTCGACCAAGGTTGAGGATGGCCTGATCCGGATTTTATAGATACTGTGACTTGTGAGCCTCCACGTTCACCAAATGGAATGAGCTTTTGCTAGTTTTACCGATCTGGAACATTTACTAGACCTCATTATCGAAACATCGCGAATTTAGGTGAAGAGTGAAGGCAAACAAATATTTTATGAATTGTACTACTTTGCTGTAATATATCGCGTATAATATATTTTACCTAAGGACATTCAGGCCTTCAAATAACTGATATATCACCAAAAATTAAATACAGTTTCCTAAACTCAATAATATATTTACTTGGTTATATGTTTAATATTTATATATATTTAATTTAATGTAAATTATTGGCTCATGAGCTAAGTAGTCAATCCGTAAAAAAAAAATAAATGAAATTCAATTTATTTTGCTCCTTTCAAATTAATGAACAAAAAACCCATTTAAACTGTTTTGAGCTAGAGCTGTACTAAACTGCACTAAACCTGAACCAGTTTATTTCTATTCAAAATCCATGTAACCAGTTCAGACAAGATGTGTTATGGCTTTTTTAATGTTATCTTCTATAGTGTCCGAATAAAAAGTCTAACATTGTATGCTGATGAGGAACTGCATTAAAGTCAGGATTATAAACAGATTGTGAAGTTCTGTTAATTCGATCATTTCTCGATATATTCTTATTTTTTTTTAATATATTCTTATTGCCAAATACTTTTGCACGGATTCAGTTTTAAATTTCTTTTCGTCTTTTTTATATCAGATTAAAATATTCATTAATTTTTTTCAAAAAGCATAAACAACATCCATGGAAACGTCTCATGCAGCTAAAAAAACACTAAATAATTTCAAATTATTTTCAATGAAAACAAGGCTATTTTTTGCAAAAAACCTACCGTTTGCCTAAATATGAAAATTTCATTCAAACTTCGAAAACGGTAGCTTTGGGTGCAAACCCTTCGTCTTAATATATTTTGGAAAATTTTCCATTAGAACGTATATATTAGATATAAAAGAAATATAACGAAACATTGCTCGAAAATTGTGAAGATCGTTGAAAGTAACACCTTGACGAAATCGAATATGCATTGCAATATTTCCTGACATAAATATAGAAACTTCCTACGACCCACATCATTTAATGTCTACTTAGAATGCACCAATTTAGTATTCGTTTTATTCAAAGTAGCAATTATTTCTTACCAATACAAAATAACCTAAATCATTTAATTATCTAGCAGCTGGTCAGTACACTCTTCACAACGTCTCCCATTCATACAGTTGCATCGAAATAACGATTTTGTGTTGTTGCAACATTGTCTAAATTACATGAATTGTGACAAATATTTTCATTGTTCCTTAGAATTATAGCTAGAAACATATTTTTTTGCTCATTCCATATCAGATGAGGGTGTTCTTCGTTCTCGGTGAATTTCAAATTGATGGAGCAAACCATGTGAATGATTGATAGTCTCTAATTGTTCCACAAGTAAACAATTTTTAGATTTATTCATTTTGAATTATAAACAATTCATTATGTTATCGCAGGAGAGTATGAATAATTGGCGATTCACAGGAAGCCAAATGAATTTATAAGAGGCCTAGCGTATGTAAGAAATTTCAATCCTCTAAAAAACAAAAGAATATGATATTATGGATGTTTTTTCAAGAGCTTGAGAACTTAAAATAATAATACAAGACAGAAATATTGTAGGAATCAATTTCTTATTATTATCATCTAGTAGATAATTTCATGTCATCTATTTTTTAAATTTGATTTCCGGCATCTGTCTGCCTTGTCTACGAGTTACATTAGATCAGTCAAAATTTTCACTGGTTTTTCCAATAAATCTCGCATTATGGTCTCAATGGTGGCCTGAATTTTGTCTTCCAATGCTTGAAGAGATGATGGTTTGTCGGCATCCAGAGTAATAAACATAGATAGAGAGAGCATACGTCATTTCAGTAAGCAATTTTTGTCCTATTCATCAAATTTGACAAAGGTGCGCGGAAAACATATCCGTGATACGATTGGCAAACCTTGGATTTCAGTAGGTAGATATAGAAAATATTCTCCTAATTATAAATTCGACAATTAGGAAAATATCGGATTCCAAATATTCAAATTTGCATATTCAATCGGGAATCACTCAAATTAATATATTTCATTCAATATAATTTACATTAATAATGATACAGCGAAATCGTGGATTTGAAAATATATCACAATCCGACAACGTATTCTAACCATATTGGAGACATGTAAAAATTGCGTTTACTTTATCTATTTATGTTTATGCTATTATTGGTGGGCATAAACCAATGACTCAACATAAAAGCAATCGACAGGCGTTAAGTTGCACGAATGAGGGGGCTAGTTAACAAGATCACTTCTGGAAATAAAATTGTCACCAAATGAATTTTGCAATGAATTAATGTTTTTTTGCGAGCTGTATAACGAGTTTCGTTGTCTTGTTGGAACCGAATGTGGTCAATATTTAGCTGATTGATTTTTGGAAACAAAATATCATCATCATTTTGAGAGAAACAAGGACCGAGGATGCCGCTAGTGTGTTATCTTAACCAAAGAGTAAAGTTTAGTAGATTTAATGGTGATTCGTAAATGACTTGGAGATGGCTTTTGCACCATATACCGCAATTTTGATTATTGTCGAAGCTATTCTACCAGAAATGAACTATGAACTTTATCACTAAACACAATTCTTCGGTTAAAATTATGATCTTGGACCAGTTTCAAATTAGCCAAATCAGCACAAATAAGCCATATATGATGGTCATTTAGTTGTAATTCTTGCACGAGCTGTATTTTATACGCATGTTAGCCAAAATCCTTACGTTAAATGCTTCATGTAGTCGAAGGACAAAAGCCAATACGTTGAGAACTGCGACATGTCGATATTTCGGCCTCTTCTTCAGCACTTCGCGCTACAGCACCAAGATGGTCTCAGGATTGTTGGTGGATGTTTCAAAGGCATTTGATTGTCTGAACAGAGATTCAATAGAAAAACTTAAGAAATATAGAATTGTAGGAAAAGCATTGAAATGGCTCGCTTCGTATTAGTATGGAAGTGTGTAAAGGAAACAATAGATGGCCAAACATCTCTCTCAACTTGGCTCGAGAACGAATTTGGTGTTCCACAGGTTAGCATCTTTGGTGTGTTATTATTTTTAATGATGATTAATGATATATTAATTATATAGCAGATTCTATCGAAGCTGCAGAGTCAACCAATTTAGTGGATGATAAATTTTTTAATAGCAGCACGTAATATAAATGAGCTCCTGCTGAAATGTGAAGATATAGATATCACAAAATTCATGAGTGGCTAATAAGAAACAATTTCATTATAAATAAGGATAGAGCAGATGTAGTGGTCTTTCGAGCAAACAGATTGAGAGAGGATCTGCTGATGATCAATTTGGGCGAAGAAATAATTAAAATATCGAAGTTTGACAAATTTCTGGGCGTTGTCATGAATAAATTTCTACAGTGGACAATATATTGAAAATGATACAAACAGGACATTATACTATAACTATGCAAACTATGAATCTCTGATGAGATATGGTATAATATTTTGGGGAGTGAATTCAGGGATAAAGTCTGTCCTTGTCAATCAGATTAATGTAAGATTACTCCTGAACATGAGCTGCAGGGAATGATGCAGAGAAAAATTTAGACAGCAAGGTTTTTTGATGGTTTACGGCTCATACTTGCATGAATTCCTAATAGGTATATTGATATATAAATAAAACTGAAGTTCTAACAGATAACACAAAAATAACTTATAATACGAGAAAAACAAATATTAACTTTGGATATCATCGGATATCTTTTCTGAAAAAAAATCCATGTTATAACAGGCAAATTGAAAAGTCCCCGGTCTACCATAGTAAAACACATTTTTTTGGCGAAATTCGATTTTATTATTCAACTTAGTGGCCTTCAAGGGCGATACAGCGATTATAGCGATCTTCTAACTTTTCGATACCATTTTGATAGTACGGTTTGTCTTTCGCTTCTAAATAGGCCTCAGTTTCGGCGATGACTTTATCTTTGGCGCTAAATTTCTTTTCAGCGAGCATTTTTTTGAGGTCTGAGAACAGGAAAAAGTCGCTGGGGGCCAGATCTGGCGAATACGGTGGATGCAGAAGCAATTTGAAGCCCAATTTATGCAATTTTGCCATTGTTTTCATTAATTTGTGACACGGCGCATTGTCTTGATGAAACAGCAGCAACATTTTTTTTCAAATGGGGCCGTTTTTTAACGATTTCATCCGTCAAACGATCCAATAACGCTATATAATGATCGCTAATGATGGTCTGGCTCTTTTGGTGGTAATCAATGAATATTATACCTTGCGCATCCCAGAATACTGATGCAACAACCTTGCCAGCTGACTATTGTGTTTCTCCTCGCTTTGAATTCGGTTCATCGTGTGAAATCCACTCAGCTGACTGTCGATTGAACTCCGGAGTGAAATGGTGGAGCCATGTTCCATCTATTGTCACATATCAACGCAAAAATTCACTTAAACAGCTTCAAACACTGCTCAGAATCATTAACACGTTGTTGCTTTTGATCGATTGTGAGCTCGCGCGGCAACCATTTTGCACATAGCTTTCTCCTGTACAAATATTCGTGAATGATATGATTGATGTACATGTTCAGATGATATCTTCACAATGTCTGATATCTCGATCAACTTCACTTTACGATCATTCAAAATTATTTTGTGAACTTTTTAGATTTTTTCGTCGGTGGCAGCCCCTTTTGGGCGTCCTTCGGTGCTCATTTCACAACATTTAAACTTAGCATACCAATCAATGATGGTTAATTTTCCTGCCGCAGACGCCTGAAACTCTTCATCAAGCCAAGATTTTGCGTCAACTGTATATTTTTCCTTCTTTTTTCAAATAACAAAAGTAGCTACACTCACAATGCAATATCTCACGAACTAATGGTCGGACTGCTGTCAACTTTTGACACGTATCGTTTGAAGGTTGGTACTAACTAAAAATCATATGGATTTGATACTAGCACCGCCATCTGTATATCAGACCGGGGACTTTTCAATTGGCCTAATATGAACTTCGCGAAAAGAAAAATTTTTTTCGAAGTAAATGAATTCCCAAAATTTGGATGCGTTGTTCTGGCGTCAAACGATTCATGATGAATTTCCAGACAGAAATGTCAACACAGTTTGACATTCTCAATTGTCGAAACCATAGACAAATAGTTATTTATGCACGTCGAGTGCAATAAACATTTTTTGCACGAGTTGCATACAACATTTTTTGTACGTTCATGAAAAAAGCAAAAAATAATTTATTGAGGTGCGACACTAGGTGTAGGAAAATGAAAAGCGCAACTTGAATATTTTATTATTAATATCGATTTGCATTGAAACAGGAACTAATACGTTACGAACAATTTAACTCAAACTTTATTTTTACCCTCAATGTTGAAAGTGAATGAACAATATGAATGAACAGCATATCTGATAAATATGTAGTGGGTTTGAACGTTTATGTTTGTCATGATGACAGCACGTTGAAGTAGAATGACAGATGCGTGCAATGAAAACTTTATTGCACTAGTGCAATGAAGAACTTCTTTTTCCACTAAATATAGTTCAATAAAGTTTTGCTTTTCGCATGTAAAAAAAAAAAAAATTTAGATCATCATGTGTTGTCCTAGTTGCTTCTTTCGTTATTTTTAGAAGCTCAAGAGCTTGCGACTGTAAGGCAAGCTTGACAAAATGCAGCATATCCGTTGTTTCCGTGTAGTCCACTAAATCGCTACATAATTGTCACGCCCATCTCTATAACCCTCGCAATTCGTCGTATAAATTACGTTATGATCCCGTCCGACATAAAATTACCTTGCGATATATACGTTAATTGTTTCTACCGGCGGTATATTATTTTAACTGCATTGTTTGGAGCTATCGAAATAATTAAATGTGTGGATATTTAAGCCATCGCGTGATGTGACTTGTCTACTTACGAATTTACGGATCGATTAACATTCAAAATTTAGTGGTTTGCTGCATTCGTTGGGTCATAGAATTAAATCACGAAACGATGTCCGAAATGCATTCATTTCGGCTGTGCCCGAGGAATTTGCCAGAGGCGTAGCTATTGATCCGTTGAAATTTCGTTGATAAAACCAGTCTTGTAGATATTTTTGTAATAGAATCCGAGAAAATGCCGGTTTCGAAAATGGAGGTCAGCTTCGTTTAATGCAATTTTATCTTCGTATTACATCACTCGTACTGATTTCAGAGTGTTACAAGCAGTGTCGTAGTTTTTCTAGAGACGATATTATTGTTTCGTAGATTCTTGTTACCGAATCTCACTAAAGAAATATTAATTATCGAATGAAATCCAAGAATTCGACTTTCAAAAATGGTTCTTCGACGTTTTCTTCAAACCGATTATGGG